>NW_020447708.1:1001142-1414945 GCF_003343035.1 Apteryx rowi
TTCACTGTGAGGGTGACAGAGCACTGGACCAGGTTGCCCAGAGTGGAGGTTGTGGAGTCTCCTTCTCTGGAGATAGTCAAAACCTGCCTGGATGCAATCCTGTGCAATGTGCTSTAGGTGACCCTGCTTGAGCAGGGAGGTTGGACTAGACGATCTCCAGAGGTCCCTTCCAACCTCAGCCATTCTGTGATTCTGTGTGACACTGGAAGCTCAGAAAAGGTAGAAGCTCTGTGAGCAGTGATACCTCTTACTAAACAAGGGTACCTGATGCTCTTAAATCTGCTCATGAAGGTAGCATGCTTGATATTCCATCCTGGTTGACAGAAATATCTCTTTGTATTTTTCTTTCCAAGAAGATGGGGAAGTTTTTTCTTTTTTTCCTCTGTTTAACATCTGACTTGTTACCAAGTATTTCATTTACTCTTTGCCTATTTCTAACTTGCAGCCAACTGTCCAAGCCAATCCAATAAATATTTCTTGAGCAGGTACACTTACTGATAGCAACTGAGGAAATCTTATGAGAGATTTAAAGACCTTTTGTACTTGGAATATTGAGATGTGTAGGGAAAAGAGAGGGGAAGAATATGTAAAGTCCTGACTTAGCAGTATGTTGTATCTGATTAAGCTTATAAAACCTTGTGGGAAATGAGACATGAAGTACAACCTGAAGGGTTAGAAAGCAGAAGCCAAGTAAAAAAACAGTCAATATTATTATTTTAAAGTATACTTTAAAAAGCAGCCACATAGTCTGAGTGTTTTTTAGGGGGATGATGATATTTTGTGCTGTTTATTGAATCTTTCTTGAAAGTGGAGCCTTTAACTGGAGACAACCGTGACAGGTCAGCTTTTAGCTAGGCAAACACACATGCACACACACACACCTCATAACTAATTTCAAGATGTTTAACTGGTGATATTAGAACACACTAGAGTTTGTAGAAACTAAACATAGAGGGAAAAAAGGACATGAATTTTGGGCCCTGATGCACTGAGTCTTAATCTAGTGTTATTTAGGAAAGGCTGTAGGATAGTGAAATTAAATTAGTTGACTTGTTAAAACTTAACAGGTGAATCTTATAAGGAATGACTGACAAAACTCAGTTAAACTCTACATTTAAAGATGCTATTTAAACAGGATTTGCATCACAGAGGAAAACAAGATAGCTGACCTTTAAAAATCTCCCGTGCTAGAATTGGGTCTCAGCTTCCTTGTGACTTAAAAAAGGGAAGAAAGTCTTAACTTCAATTGTTTAATTCATTTTAACAGAAGGTAAAATCTTAGTAAAGACATGGTGGAGAGTAGCTGCTACATGACTGAAGAAGCTGAGAAAGGCTGTGTTACCTTGTGTAAGATTTGACTTGTCATGTTAAAAATGATAATGACAAATAGTGCTGTCTTCMGTAAGTCTTTAGTCCTGGTTAATTCAAGTTAGCTAAGTCAAGTTAGGAACCAGCTCCTTCCCCCCCAGTAAGGAGAAGAGCTTGATTTATAAAATGAGACAGGCTGTGAATCAGTTGGACTACCCTAAAGAGGCTAAGGAGGAAATTAGCTGTAGTAATCAGAAATACTAAGGATTTGAAATTCTGAGATGGAATAAAATACTACCTTTAACGTAATGTTAGAGGTCAGTGCCAAAAAGGCTTCAGAGCAACTTCCCTGGTTACTAGGAAAAAAAAAAGGTTGAGCTGGGAATTCACTTCCTGCTTGGTATCGAGGATTTTCTTACTACACTTGATATCATGCTGTTTCCTTTCAGTKCTTGGATAAACATTCAAAACTGACTAATAGCTATTTTTTCACAAAAGTTTTCTCACTTAAAGTGAATATAATGTCAGGAAAATGTTGAGAATATGGCTTGTTTCCTGATGGGGCATATCATGATTCCAGTGTTAGTAAAGATGTTGTATGATGGCCATGAAATATCTTTCTTTCATTTTAGGAAATGTTTTTTGCCTGAAACAATATGACAGAGGACAACTAGCCTTCAATACCTAATACGTCCACTGCCTTTATTCCATGAGAACGGCTGGATCTTTACTTTCTTAACGCAAATGATGTATTGTGCAACAGACAGCATGTGTTCAAGCTCTTCTCAGAAGTTTAGCATGAGTTTTCTGAATTTCTCCAGGGTAATCAAAACAGCTTTTACAGATCTGGGGTTTGGAAGAAGCAGAGGAATAATGCTCAGAATTACTACTGACCAGAGACATTGAGTTTTAGGATAAACTGACAAAGTGCAAAGACCAACTGTATAAAATTCAGTGTCTCATGGGGTGACCATATGTTAATTGTTGAAGGAAGTCCCCCCAAACAGATGGTGTCTTTTCGTAACTTTCCTGTACTAGAGAACTGGAGAAAAACATTACTTGGGATTAGTATATTGACCTATTCCCAGCAGAGAGTAAGATGTCAGGTTGATTTGAATGGCTCTTGGTTTCAAACTTGCTTTTGGTTATCCTTCTGTGTGCTTCCTGGTTTCTGATCCAGTTGATTTTTGATCTGTTTCTTTCACTTAATTAAAACCAGTGCATCATGTTTGTAACTAAACAATTCTGGACTTTTTTTTAAGTATTGACTCTTCTGTCATCAAGTATTCAAGAGCCTAGACTACTTGAATGTAGTGTTGTATGCCACTTAATGATTTTCTTCCTGAGAAGTGGTATCAGGTGCATAAACATACTGGAAAATTATTGAAACACATACTTGCACTGATAAAGGAGATGTATGCATTTTCCCGTAAATCTTGCATAGACTCTTAACTCTCTGGAGACATGAAATAAAAATCAGATGAAAATCAAATGTTAAAATTTGAAATGCTTGTCTTTTAGTTACGGGGCATTAATAAAAAGTAATTACCATTGAATTTGGTCTTCAGGATGGGTTTTTTCTGCTGCTGTGGCTGTGATCTCCTGCTTTCATCAGAGCAGAAACAAGTTTTCTCATTTGTACTGTTTTATTTTTCCTTTGTCCTTTAATTTTTGAGATTGTGGTTGTGCAAACTGTGTTTTTTAGGCTTTCCATGAAGAGTTTTTAGGCCTCCAGATGATTAGT
This sequence comes from Apteryx rowi, assembly GCF_003343035.1. Lineage (NCBI taxonomy): Eukaryota > Metazoa > Chordata > Aves > Apterygiformes > Apterygidae > Apteryx > Apteryx rowi. The sequence continues at coordinate 1,004,195 of NW_020447708.1, forward strand.
AGCTGTATTATTTTAAAATGCAATATACTAACTTYCCAAAGAGATGTTTGATCTGTGTTCAGATAATTGCACTGGGAAATGGATAAACATTCCAGGTATCTCCTGATTGATAATTATGGCTTTTGACCTATGGCTTCACGGTTAGGGTCATCTGGCATCATTTGAAGCTTTCTGAAGCATGGACAGTTGGACTGGCCAAAACTCAGCAGATCAAGTAACGGTGAAAGAGTATCAGAGAAAGAAGTTGTCTACTTCAAATCACTGCTGTTTGTCCACTTTCACTGTGACTTTGTACAAAAGACCCTAACCAAATGGGTAGTTGTCTCTGCCTTTCTTGGTAAGATAGGCAGGGAATATAGGTTAGAATACATTAGAGCTGAATATGATCAATAGGTTACTTGTACTTTGCTACAATCCCTTTTATCTGCTGACTTATTGTGAAATATATACAGACGCTAAGAAAAAATTCTGTAGCATCCAGGTTAGGAAAGGCTTTATGTCTGAGGAAAGGTGAGTGTCTGAGGATAAATAGAAGTCTTTCAAGCTGTGATCACAGCTATTTTAAGTTTCAATGTAGACAGTTCCAAAGGCTTATCAAAACAGATAAGCCTTAGTGATGCCCTAATGAGCTAATAGATCCTATAATAAATGCACACTGGCCTATTAGTAGAAAATAAGCAACAACTCTATTTGTCCAAAAGCTCAAAACATTCTGCTTAGAGTCAAATGTAGGAATTTGGTGATGGACTTGTGATGCCTTTATAGTATTCCATACTATGGACTACATAATTAATACGTAATGTCATAAGTGGAAAACTGTCTCCAACAGATGCACGTATCTGAGTAATAAACACTCCGATGTCTTTTTTTTTTTTTTTTTAATAAGTGGTGGTCCATGTGAAAGATGCTGGGTCTCATTCTTGCAAAGGGAGACATTACATTTGGTCCAGTAACAGGGAGATGTTTTATTCTGAAAATAGACAAAAGATTTTTTTTTAACAGTTTAGGACATTGATTTGGAAGATTGGTTAAAATCCTCTATTTACTACTGAGGGCAAAAGGATATGGGAGGACTATCTGATTCATTATTAAATGTACAGTGATGTGTGTATAAGTGATGCATGGACAGAAAGTGAGACCAAGAAGATATRTATGAAAACTGCTTAAGAAATAAGAGCAACGGTGGTTTTACCCAGTGTTTCTTGTAGCACTATAAACAGAAGTTAACTGAAATGCATCACARTCTTTGTTATTTCCACTGATTTGATTTGTTCCCAAGGTCTATGAAAAGATACTGAAAGTGTAAAATGCTGACTAGACAGGCATCATTAATTTTACTGTTATTCATAACACCCAAAGCTAACAGGGCAAGAGGGATGCAAAGAAATAACAAAATGCTTCTACTTGGGCAGTGGTGGGGAATGAGAAGTAAAAACGTGGAGAAAACAGTAAAAATAACTTTCTTTAGGGAGCCCAATTTTTCTGTCTTGTTGCTCATCTCCAGAGTTGCAAGTTTGTCATTCATCTGCACTGGTATCTGTCTCTGGAGAACCTTTAAAGCTCAAGTTGTCAATCTCCTTTGAAACGGTGTGGTGTTGAATATCAAAGGGAATAACCTTGTGCTGCATTGGTCTCTGATCTACCCTACTATCGCGTTCCCAATCTTTTCCCAGGTCTCTGCTGGTTTGATGAGGGATAGAATCCTCTATTTTATGATTTGCACGGGCTTATGTTACTTCTATAGTTCTGTTTTAAAAGCATATTCAAAATAATCATGAGTTGGATAGTAAGGAAAAGCCTTCTTTGACAAATATGAGAGAAGTTCATACAAGATCAGTAAAGTTGTTCTCGTTCATGGAGAACTAATGCTCTCATGGAGCATTTAGAAAGTGTTTTGTACATGGCCAATAAAACACCTTGGTCTGAGGCTTGCAGAGACCCCTAAGCAGAATGAATCTGTGTCAGTGTGTTTTGATAAAGTTCTGACACTGCCAAACACAGTTGGCAAGAATTAAAAACAAAAGAAAACAAAAAAAACTGACTTAAAATACTAACACAATTTCTGCTCTTTTGGTCACGTTATATAGTCACTGCGTGTCTGTGTGCTGCTGAGAACTGCTGGGAAAGTTTTATTCCTGCTGAATGAGGCTGTGCAGCTGAGGTTTCGAGTTGGGTGGAAGCTGATTGGTATTCATCATCGTATGTTTCACAATACAAGAAAAAAAAGTTCTTAAAAGTCTGGCTTTAACCATATACTGTGGGCTGGGGAAAATATACAGCAATGTAGAAATTTAAATTTATAACAAATGACTTGCTAGGAGTTGAGTAAGTTTGTCTAATGGAGATAAAGTAGTGTTCTGTATAACCTAAATCATGTGGCCTTTGGTTTTCAAATTTATTCATGGATGTAAATAACATTGACAGAGGCAGCTTTTCAGTTCAAAAAGAATACCATTGCCCGTACTTAGGGAAGAATATTAGTTATTTCAGTAAATATATGCTTAAATGTCAACTTCAGAAGGTGGCTTTAAATTAACATAAATATTCATCTTCTCTATATTCAAGCTGTGTAAATACTTGTGGATCCTCTTGCAAGGAGCCGTGCTACTTGTTTCTCTGGGCAAAGGAATACTAATCTGAAAAAATGAAGTATTGACTGCAGGGTATTTGCAGACGGTACGTTTTTTCTTGGCAGGAGTATGAATCAGCATACAGAATGCTTGAAAGACTTCATAAACCTGAAAATTGGAAGATTAATCTTAAAACTGGTGGGGGGAGCTTGGAGGTCAAAAGTGAAACAATACCATATGATTTAAGTCAACATTATGTAGTCCAAAAAGTGAGTGACCTAATAATAGAGTCAATGCTATGTACTACGTACAATGCTATGTACTATTTATGTGCCATGTGCTCCATGCTAGAGTACTAATATAAATGCAGTAATGTTGATTTTGTTTCTTCTAAGGGGAAGGCCCGTTGCTTACATACATGTTATGACAACTTTAGCACTGTTTTCTAAACTATAGTTTCTGATGTCTCAGTGTCTCTGTAGTCTTGCAGTAAAGGTGCTTTTTTCCCCCCAATCTGATGGCATTATATTACATAAGCATACCTAAGTTAGAGGGACAGTTAGTGTAATTGTTGCATTTCTTTGGCTTTGTTGCGTTTGAGTTTCTGGGAAGGTGATTTTTCCTTTGAGTAGTTTTCTACCTGATTCTAGAAGATGCAAGGTACCATCTCTAAACCTAAAGCAGCATGTAACTATAGGTCTTTTTCACAGGTCTGGAGCTTGTGCAATAGCTGCTGTAGCTGTTCAGTTTTGAAAGTTCATTATTTCAGACATTGAGGCCAGTTTGCCCTGTATATCCGCTTTATGTATTCAAGCCTGGAAATTACTGTCAAAAGCTGTATTAGAGCTAGTATGTTCTGGCTCCAGGAGCCTACACGTATGGTCTATGAGCTGTTTAGAGCACAATCATACAAGAACAGAATAGGAATTTGGGGGTTTTCCACCCCACCCCCCTTCTCTCTTGGGTAGTTTTATGCTTAAAAAACTATCAGCAACCAAGCTACTGTGAACAAYAGTGTCAGCATTTGAAATTTGATATTTCATATTTCTTTTTGGAGTGCTACTTAGAACATGTGTGGGTAAGGCAGTGGGGGGAGAATTTTTCCATTACTGCGTGTGCTTAACTCACTACATACTAATGACAGAACATCTCAAAATGCAACTAAAGCTGTGCAAGACAAATGCAGCTAAGTGTAACTAATTCCTCCTTGATATTTTATTGCAATTGTTTCCCTGTCCTATTATCCTTGCTTTAGTATTAAAAACAATAAAGGGATTAACTTAAGCAATTGAAAGAGGGATGCAGTGCTGTGTACAGCTGTATTTCTCTGCTTACCAGGTCCCTTTCTCTTGTTGCAGTTTTAATTTCCAATCCCAGTAAACACTTGTAGACTGACTAATTGTAACTTTTCTCACTGGCATTTCTTTTCATGTTTCTGTTTCCTGTAATATAACATCTTTGATTTCATTCATTTATTCAGTCTGAGAGGTGGGCAGCATCTTCAGTACAGAATGAGGATGGGTAAAACATCTTCTTGCTGAAAGCCTTGCGATCTAGGTTGTTGGTTTTTCTTTAAAGTATAATAAACATTTAATCCACTGTCAGACACTGCCTAGAGCCTCTTTTTATTTACAGTGTTGGAAGGCATATTATTCATACAGTTGCCATGTATCTCAGATGGGACCATGCTAATCTTGATTTTGCTATTGTTTCTGGCTCACGGTCTCAATTTTGCACAAGGTTCCTACCTTTTGGAAGGGCTGCTGCTTATCTGTACTTCTTTTTTGGATTGCCAAATGTAAGTAACCCTGCTCATGGGCTTTTAAGCTGACAATCACATGAAACAAATCCTGATGGGAGATCTAGGGAACAGGCAAGTTGAAAGTCCTTCAGGTTGAATAGCCAATACTGGCAATTTTGGAAACGTTAATGTTGACTTAGTCGTCTTTTCAATTACACGATAGAGTTACACTATTTGTTAACTTCTCAGAGCTGACTGACAGATGACCCTAAAGTTACTTGACTGTGTTTTAGAAAAGCTTTCAAATGAATCCCCTTGAAATGAGTAGGAACAAATCTACTTTTAAAATAATTTGGAACTGCTGTGTGCTTTTTGCTTTTGCTTCTGTGATGACTCACTCAGATGCACAAGAAAAGAGGGCACAGACTTTAACTAACTAACTAAAAAGCTGTAATTGTTCATGAACTGGAACTCTTCAGTCAATAGTTGGGGGAWACCGACAAATTTTAGCCCATTTACCAGTAAGACCTGAGACATAGTCTACTGGATCTCAAAAATCAAGATCCCCCAGCCTGGATTATGCCTTATTTTCTCTCTTTTGGTGAGATGGGCTGGCTATTGGCTGTCAACTCACGCTGGTCTCTGCCTGGTAGGGCTCTTGGTTGTCCTCCAAACCGTGACAGGCTTCCTCTCTTCCGGTGCTGTGAAGGTGAAAACCTTTTTGGCCTATATCAATCTAGTTTCCCAGGAAAGTTGCCTCCCTCTGATCATAGTGAACAGTTATTCCATAATATGATTTCTATGTCCTCTAACACCTGGAATGGGTTTGGGAGTGAGCATTTCAGGAAGAAAATGGGCTGTCTGCAGGTAGGTTGTCTAGTATAAACCCTCCTCCTCACCAAATTGTCTTTTGACTAAACTTTCCAATCAGGAAAAAAAATGGAGTAAGGGTGATTCTGTAGAGATGTGTACTGCCCCTCTGCATCCCTTACCTGGCTGAGTAAAATTTGCCACCTGGCCACCAGGTGGGGGCATTGCTAAGATATTGATTAATTGTCAAAGGCATATAATATCAGTGAGTCATCTGCAAGTAAAAATCACTTCCTCAGTGTTTTACTCCATGTCTTCATAGACATTGCACATGGTACAACAGATAAAATGCCTGATTCTCCATAGATTGGGTATAACAGGAAAATACTCTTCAGAAAATACCAAATAACTTGGTAAGATTTCACAGGATTACTGCAAGTGTAAAGACAGATTTTTACTTTTTATCAACCTTTCTTGTTGTTGTTTTGGTTCCCACTTCCCACTGTTGGACATAATAGCCTGTATAGATGTGTTTTCCCTTATCAGTTTTATCGTTAGTTTGCCAGACGCTGCTTTGGCAAGCATTACAAAAGCTTGCTTGTTGTTGCATATAGAAGTGAAATGTAGGTTGTGTTCTTCATTTGATAGCTCCCATACGTTTTCATGATARGTTAAATTGTCCTCTTGTGTTTCATGAAGAAAAAATGTTTGATTCCATTTTGATTTTGGTTTTAATCCTCTAAGGCAGCTGAACTACTCAGAAATTTCTCTTTATTAGTTGAAAAAATGTGGAAAAAATTGACTGGTTTGTAAGTTATTTGTATTTAAAATCTGGTTTAAATATATTATCAGAAATTGATTCTTGCAATTTATAATCTGGAAGAATGAGGTAAACCTGTAAAATTCATTCATTTATGTAGATGTACATACTGTACTACTAGACTGAAACTTCAAAAATATAGCTTTGAAGTCGTAAATAATGGATTCCTGCATTAAATGAATGGTTACTTTTTTTTCTCCCTCCTACTGAGCAAAAAAGTTCTTAGGAAACATCATATATATGAAGATACATAACTGCATAATATTTATAAATGTAGATAAAAATGTTTTCCCTTAGYGTTTAGAGAAAAAAAAATAGTTTACAGGACTCTGACATTATTTAGGTAGAAGTTGGCCAATTTTTAGGCTGATGTTAATTCATATTGTRCCTGCAATCTTTATCATGAGAGATAAGATAGAAAAATGTCCTGTGATTTGCAGAGCTGATAAAGGAAACAGATTTGATGAGAAACAGCAGAATGAAAACAGATAAGATCTGCTTTATGGGTCTCTTTGTAGAGCTTCAATAAGGTAAAGAGTACCGGAAGACGCTTTTAGAATTGCTGCTTTTTAGCTTTTTTTCAAAAGCATCAGGTTCCCTTTTCTGCACTTCTTCAGGCAAAACATGAGATTACCATAGCAGTAATATTMCCTAGATCTTTGGTGGATATGAAGTTCTTACATATCGTCTACTCATCTCAGTGCTTTTCAAGAGGTAAGTGTCATTATCCTTATTTTGCAAATGGGAAATCTGGGGCAAAGGTGGACCTATTTGATAAAGTTCATTTCTGAAGGCCAGGGATAGCTCTCTCAGTGTATTTGGAAATAAACTTATATGCCTTGGACTAAGCTACATGTTCTTTTAATGTTAAAAAAACAAAACAAAACAAAAAAAAATTTGTAATAAACCTTTAGTGAAAAGCATGCCTCTACACATGGGAGTGACAAGTATGCAAAATAAYTTTTCTACTTAGGGACCATTGGTTTTCATTTGAAAACTAATTTCTTCAGAAACAAGTGGGAAATTGAAGGTGTGGATAGTTCTTTATAGTGTTGTTTTAAACAATTTCTTCTCCTACAGTGAGTCATACTGTTTAGAGCATAAATTCACCCAATTTAGTCAAGCTGTCTTTCTATAAGAAAGCTTGTTTCTACTCCTTCCTGAAGCAGGTTGTCTTCTGCCTTTGATAAATTTTTGTTGTCCTTTTAAGTTTTAGGTAGTTCTCCCTCTGTTTTTGATAGAGGGACCCTGACATGGACAGCACATGTGTGTGCGAGTGTATATTTAAATATATGTACGTGTGTGTACATACATACACACACACATATATATTTATATATTCTGTATATATTCTCTGTGAAGGTGACTGTGTTACTGTCTGTACATCTAATCCTGTTATCACAAGCTTTTTTTTTTTGTCATCATATCACAGGCAAAACGTTTATCTGGTTTATCTGTTGGCCCAGATATGGTATAATTTTATAAAAACTTGTGAAATGCCTTGTGAAATTTGTTAAATTTAAGTCCATAAAAAACATTTCTCCCGGAACCTTTCTATATACAATAATGTATTTTAAACAAGTGCGTAAGGGACATTAAGCAAGGAGATATCCAGAGCAAATAATGCAAATAGTTATGCTGAGCTCTGTATCACGAAGTGATTGAGATGCAATTTTGTAATTGTTCATACTTCTACTTGTATGTCTTATTTCTGATGTGCTTTTTGCATCCTTTTCACTTGGTCTTAATGGAAGGAAGATAAAAACCCTTCATGTGTAAGAAAAAAGTTGCTGATATTATCTACAACCCATGTCCATGGTCCATAATCCCCATTTATTCTGGTATCAGATTCTGAGATAATATTGGAGTTTGGGGAGGGGGAGGGAAAAGCACCACAAAATAATATACAGGATAAATAAGAAAGAAGCCCAGATAGAAACTGTGATGCCTTTAAGGCCAGAACTTCAGGAAGTTTTGGAGCTGCTTATTGTTTCAGTGGATGTTTCATTCAGGTTCAGCTAACTTGACCTTTTTCCTGCCTGTATAAAATTAAATAGCCCCAAATCTCTACATCCTGGCATGTACTTCTTTGTTTCCTGAACAGTAGATTTCTGCAGCTGTTAACTCTTTCTGAAGATCCCTTTTTGTTTTTATTCATGTATCTTCTCTGTCTTGGTTTCCTCTGACAGCTAGCCCCAGTGCAGCRTCTGCTGGTCATCCACTATGGGCTTTTCTGGAGAGGGACAGCGATGCTGATCCATACTTTGTAACTCTTGTTTCCTGCACCAGTGCTTCCCTTATCAGCTGTGCAGGTGAGAAACTGGATCATAAGGGAAAACACAGGTCTAGAGGATACAAATGACAGCGGTAAATCTAAAGGTGGGTTCCAGTAGGATGAAGTGCAATGTGCTTCAAAATAATTTGCCTTTTTGGCTGGCAAAGGGATGCAGCTGTACAAATAACAATCACAGCACAGATAGGAAAATAAACTTGTAAAACCTTGAACAAAAAAGCCAGAGTCTTGACAAAATTCTAACTTCCATTGTATCCACACTTGGGTATCTACTCTCAGGCATCAGTAATGCAGAAACAGGTACTTTTTAGCAGTTAATTCCATTTACTCTGTAAGCATATGCATAAACAATTATTCCTTAGACACAAGAGAAAACACCATGGGAAACACTTGCAGTGCCAACTACTTTATCCAACTTGCAAAGAAGAGTTTGAAAGATTTGTGATTTTTTTTTTCCTTTTGTCCCAATCTTAGAGGTCCTTTGCCTCTGATTTTTAAAAATGAATTTATTTTCTGCCTGTGTTTTTCTAGATATCCTTCCTCTGGCGCTCACATGCTAGTTGTATTTTTTTTCCCCACTTCTGCAAAATATTTGTGATCAGTCTGTGCAGCAGAAATTATCTTTTAAAACCTCATTCCAGGAGCAGTGTAGCTTGACTTCCTCTGTATTTGTGTCTTGCAGATAGATTTTCTGTTGTCTGAGAAGGTGCATTCTCTGACTGAAGAATTTTTCTGTGACTTTTGAGAAATATTTCTAGTGCTGGGCAGAAGTTGAGCTTGTATTGTAGCCCGTGAAGTCACTTCTTGTGCTTAGATACCTATTTCATGAAAGGTAGGGATATAATAGTTTATGACTCTTATGAATCCTTTGGCCAGTTCTAATGGAATTTAGCAATGAGATTAGAAATGTCTTGGGAGAGAGAAACGCAGAGACAGTCTGACTGCCTAGACATGAGTTTCTTAAGAAGCCAGGCTAAAAGGGTTTGATTTTCTTTTTCTTTGTTCTTTATTGTAGCTGGCTCTCGCTGTTTCTGATGTCTGAAGCAACAACAGTGGACACTCACTTCCCCCTCCTGTAATCTCTGTGTCCTAGACAGCYCCTGCATTCTGCTCCGTTGCTTTGAAAGGACTCTCAGCATGTTCAGAATATGGAAAGGTTGTTAATGACCTCCAGACCAGGGCTGAAGGACAACTGAATAAACAAGCCTTCCACTACATGTCGATGATCCCCTCGCTGATCACCTAAGTGAAGCTGCGGCAGCCAGTAACACTGCAGGAGCACGCTTAAATAACACAAAAATTAAACTCAGCAAATGAAGTTCAAACCACAACCAAAGTTGACAGGGACTTAGGAGTCCAGGAGAGAGGCAGCACCTAGCTAGCTGAGTCAGTTAATAGTTTAAGGCTGTGCGTAAGAACCAGTGAGAGGAAATGCTGCTCTGCTGTCATGAACATCTTAGGCATTTATTGCAGGCAAGATTTGCACTCCAAGTGCGGTGAGATTGTTCCTAGCCAGACATGGTTACAAGATGAAGCAAGACGTAATGAATGCATGAATGAACAAGAAACAAAAATTGGGAAAAAATGGTTCATTTTTTCTGTATCATTTGTGGTAAGGCTTCTTAAAAAGTAATTCTAAAATGTCTCATTTGATGACAAACAGTTAGCTGACTATATGTATGGACTGTTTCACTCAGTTCGAGGAAGTGATTTTTGCAGCGTTGTTACATAAGTGCAGAGACACAGGCCTAGAAATCTGGGAGTAGAGAAGCAGGAAAAATCATAACTTTTTTTTGCTAGGGACATTGCAAATGCCCAGAATAAGTGCTTAAGGCATATGTAGTCATTCCTGAAATTAAAGGCTCATTAAAAGTGCAGATGAAATCCACTAATTAAATGGTTAGTTATAAGCTTATTTTAACGTTATCCCTATGTTGGTATCCACAAAATGAGTAGTTTAGGGTCCCTTAGGTTGTAGAGACCTAAAGCAGCCATCAGTCCTACAAGGAACTGTAGTATAAAACTTCTCTTTGTTTAAGAAGTTTTATTTATTCACATCATCCAAACTAAATAATTAAAATCCTCTTAGGCTTCAAGATCTACTGACACTGAAATATGATGTTTTCTCTTTTCATGTCTGTACTCTCTCTGGAARAGCTTTGCTTTTCTGTTTCTGTTGCTAAGAGAAAAAGCCCCATTGCCAGGCAACAGGAACTAGTGTCCGGCACGTGCCAATGTGTCCTCTGWCAGATGCCGAAAGCAACCCTCCTGAATGTCTCCAAGCACATACAGCGCACGAGTCTCATCTGTGAGAGGAAGGAAAGGTGGAATTGGCCAGCCTTGCTCAGTGATGTTCAAAAGCACCCTCAAACCATTTACCTTTCATCCATCCRTCACAATTCCAGTCCTAACATCTGCAGTTAGTTTTATATCTTTTTTATAACACAGATACGGGCATGAAATACCAGGCTTWAAACTCTTGCTAGTTTTTTAGTTTGTAGATTTTGAACTAAGGTTTGTTCTTTCATTTTAAACACCAGTCTGATGCTAGTGTTATGTGGTCAAAATATGCAAAAACCTTCAAAAAGGAGTAGCCCAGGCTTGTAACTGAGGGTTAGCCCAGGGCTGTAACCTGTGGCTGAGCCAGATGAAGTTGTAGTTTGGTGCTCATAGATCTGCCCTTGAAACTGAGAGAATCTCATTGATGAGGGCTCCTACGTATATATGGCACGTATGTAAAGCAGCAGGTAGAGGAGTTCAGTGCATAGGCCATCTTCAGCCGTATGCATGTCTTTTCATCCATAAAATAGGACTAGATTTGCCAGTTCAGAACTTGAAGCTTTTTGGATCTAGAATGCTTACAKCTGTAGGTTGTCTGGTTAAGTAAAAATCTTTTGGAGGAAGAAGTAGTAGTTTCTCTRTGATCCTACAGTTATATGTGTACTGTCTCCATTGTCAGTGATATATTACCAGCATATGGGAGGACTTCTCTGGAATGCTGCACACTACTTTCTTGTCATTATACATACTATAYTGAGCATGTTCAGTGGCAGGTTTTTGTACCTTGAGCTGTGTAATGCGAATGTACTTGCACATGTTGCATCAGTGTTTGAAGTCAGGATTATGAAAGGCTCCAAACATATCGGTGCTTTTCAGGTTAGTTGAACCTGAAACGGTCTGTGGCTGCAAGGAGCTTTAAGAGTGAGGTTGGTAATTATATGCAGTTAGAGAAAGCTTGGTTCAAGAAGTTTGTAAATGCTGAGGTTGTAAAAGTTTAAAGGAAATGGATAAATGTTGCAATAGCATTATTGCTTACAGCAGTTGCGTAAAAGTGTGCACTGGTATATTGGGACTTTGACCTAGCATAGATGGGTTGTTGGCCTAAGTTAGGCTTTCTATTGCCTTAAAACAAAGTAGAAGCAAAAAGAATACATTCAGAAATAATGAAGTACAGCTGTGTGTTAATATGCTCTCTGCTGAGGCTCTGGATTGGTCACTTATATGGGAGAGCTGCATCGGGTGACTGCTACTGCAAGGAATGCTTCAGCTTCTCTGGTCATCCACAGATCATGAACAGAAGAGATGATGGCTGTGTTTCTCCAAGGCAGAAAGCTCTTCAGCAGCCAGCCTCAACCTAACATTGTCAGGAGAGAAGCAGAGATAGCATTTGTTACTTTTTGCCTTTCTGTTTGCTAGCTTCCAACCATAAACAGTTTCTCATTTTGTCTCTGAACCATTTTAAAATTGGTCTTCCTCATCTGTTTAATTTTTTTTTGCTTTTGAGCATCAAAAGTTAAGTACATTATTCTTTGTTTTTTCTTCTTCAGCTTCTCAGCATTGCACAATACAGCACCATGCAGGAGGTCCCTGTCTGTGGTCCAGCCATGCTTTTTGGCTCTGCTGTGCAGAGCAGTGCTGTACAGAATAACTAGTTCAAGTCCAAAGCCAGTATAGACACGACAGTGAAGCAGCTAGGTATGCTGCAGTCATACTGATCACAGAGCTGCTTTTGTCAGCTTTACTGTTAGGACTTCAGCTCCCCGTCCTAGCTCATAGTTTAACTCAACTCTTAAAACTACTTCTGCTCGGAGAAATATGCATGATAAAAGGCAGACGTTGTTCTAATGGTAAGAAATGCTGATGACCAAAACAAGACTGCTGAGGAGTTTTAGTCACAGCCCCTCTCAATGTTTGATACTGCTTTCTCTCTGCTGGGGTACTGTCATAAATCACAAAAGTGACCATCCTATTTTTGTCTTGCAGAACTCGGCTATGCTGATCTCACTCAAGGATTAAGATTACAGTCAAGTATTCTCCCTGCAAGAATATAGTTTGCAGAAAAAAAATAATGTTTCTTTGTCTTGCATTGGTAGAGTTGTATACAGACAGATAACTTTCTCCTCAGCTGATAAGGTTTATTTAACAAATTCTGAAAAACAGACTTCATAGCTATTCTTACCTATTTGTGATAAAGACAGGTGAGATTTTTTTCCTATATGTGCCTCCTGAAAAGGATTGAGGTGGTCCAAAATCTCCTGCAGGGAAAAGGTGTGTATGTTTACTATTTTAAAGAATAATGATAGCTTCTCTAAGAACTTTCACGCATGATGCTTGAAATTTTTCATGGACCCTCTTCTGGGGGATGCTTGCCATCCTTTTCCATTTGTATAAGGTAAACAAAAGCAAAATGGATAGGGCTGAAACAAATTCATTTATAGTTTTGAATGAATATTCATAGAGAGCTATTTGCATCATTCACCCATCAGTAGCATTTAACAAAAAGATTGCAGTTTCAGTAATTCTGATCACTGGTGAACAAGAAATTGTTTGCTACTTCTAACTCATATTTGCTTGTTAAACAGTTTACTTGTTCTGCCAGGTTGTCTCTTCTGTTGAGTTGTTTTTTAGCAGTGCGTGAGTATCAAAAATAGCAAAGATTAGTTGAAACTCACTGTATTTTGCTTGAGCTCCTTTTTAAAAAACATTTTTCACAGAGATGCCCTTCACTTCTGTATTAACATAAAATGAATTTTGTTACACCCACACAGGCTTTCTTTAAGGTGATTGGAATTGGTAGTAATGTAGGAAAAGAAGTTAAAAAAAGGCTTTAAAGTTATTTCCCTTGTGGACACAGTTCTGCCCTGTGTCATACAACGTATTCTGCTCTTATAGATAATCTGCTCTGCCTCAGAGACAGGTGAACAACAGTATGTGAGTAATTTCATTGCCAATTGTTGGAGAAGATACCTAGAGAAAACGCTTTTAAGAGTTTTTCTAAATATGCAAGCTCATTTTAACATGATTGCAATTGCTTCAGTGGTTTTTATTCTACAGCATTATTGTTAGTGATAGACTTACGGAATATCCACTGAAATAGTGTTTTCCAGTGAAGGTTTTGGTTACAGGGAGCTGAGTCTTCTCATAGCATGGAAGGATGCTTATAAATGTTTTTCAGGAGCAAAACAAGGTTAGCTTGCTCTGTGATCATAATAGAGACTGTGTAAACTTTTAGCATTAATAATGAATGAAAATCTTAAAGCAAGCCTCATGTTAGTAAGTTTGCTAATGTTTTATTGCAGTATTTATCCTCTTCTGTGAGGAATGTATGGTAATACATTCTCCCGTAGATACACTTCATCRTCAGTGGAATCTAAGACATAGCCAGGTTTTTGGTGCAAACTACTACTTTATAAATTCCAAGCTTATATCTCCAAATGTTCTCTGTGCTTTACTTCTGAAGTTCAATACTATGTAGTGGTTATTCGGTATTTTGCTGCTTCTCTGAATATTCCTGCTTGTTAAGCAACATTTATTGGTGATCAGTGGGTGTTGCTTTCTTCAGATAGATTTTAAGATTTTAAGTTGTAACTTTGAAGAGGCCAGTGGAAGGATGAAATTAAATAAGGTTGTATATAAGTGATAACTTATTTTCTTCCCAAGAGCTTGAGATTTCCTAATATGGATTCCTCTTTTTAAATTCCAATATTCTGTTCATCTGAAAATAAATCCCGATTAAGCTGGATTGGCATATTGTGATGCCTACCTTTTTTGTTATTACTTTTGCCATTAGCTTTGAGAAAAGACAGCTTGATTTCATGTGTTTATTGAAAGTTAATTGTTGCTAATAGATTACTGAAGGATCACTTACTATCAATAAAATAGGCAAACCAGTAAGTCTATAATACTTCTAAGCCCTATATGAAAAATTGTTTTCAATGAAGATGAAATATCTCTGGCCTATTCTGGAAACAAGTACAAAAGGAAAGATTTATACCTTCCATTGAAGAGAATGCTACTTTCTCTTCTTGCAAAGATTGTTATGAGGTTACTAATGTTTATATTTGGATAATACACCACTAACAGGAAATGTATTATATTAACRTTTATTTAGAGTGTCTCCAAAACATGCTGGATCTTTCATATTTTTGCAGGCCAGGTCACTGACAGCCATAGGTCCTGTGAGTATGCTGATTCGCTTGCTTGGGACTAGTGAAGTGACAGATTTCAGCAAGCTTTGGCATACAGCACGCTATGCATGACTGGCCCGACTAGACACAGGATACGGTTGACCCAGTACCCTATAAATATCAACATGCTTTGGCTTACAGTTTGCCATGCATGACTGGCCTAAATATACATGATATGTAGCTGACCCAGCAGCCTATACATTTATTAGCAGTATATTTTCACAGTGCTAGTGCATTATTTCATATATCAAGTTAGCACCAGTGTCCTAAGAGCTTGGTCTCTTCATCAGAACTCCAGAGACAATACTAAGTCTTGTTATATAGATTAAACCTTTACCCTGTGCTACTTCYGTGCAGTTATGATCTGCTGTTAGTCCAGTCCTGGAAACTTGGGATGTTGTTGAGCCAAGAGATTGCTTTCTTTTCTAATCATTGTCTTGGTTTTGGTCAATCCAGAGTTACCTGTAGAAATGGTGATTTTTGACTGTTTTTTTTTTCTTAATGTGGAATTATATCGTGCTTTAGGATTTTGTTGCTTCTGATGCATTTTACCTCAGTTTACCCATCGTTATACTTTGCCCTAAGCTGCCAACAGAAACTGAACTGCTAATGCATTGAATTTGACAGCTGCTCAACTCTTTAAATTGAAGTTTTAGATTTATCTTAAACTTTTTTTTTTGGGGGGGGGGAGACTCATTTGTTTTCTGTAGTGAAGAGGCACTATTTGCTTTAGTGCAGCATGGTTCAGGCTCTCTGTATAGGGTGGATTCTAGTGGAATGTTATGCTGTGCTATAGTATTATTAGCAACCAGATTATGAGACTGCTGCCTAGTGAAGTTTGTGGGCAAGACACAGAGGTATGTAAAACTACAGGGAGATGCCTCGGTTTCTGTAACATCAGCAATCATTTACTGAGCCTGTTTTCATGTCCAGGGTTTGCTGATCTTAAGGGACGATTCTAAGCAGAATGAAGTTGGGTTGCAGGGACTTATRGGAGACCAGGATTTTCCCTTTGTGTCAGGGAGATATGAAGGGACATCTGTGAGAACAGAGCAGATGACAGCAAGAGTGAAAGCTGGTGCTTCAATAGCTTTCGAAGGTGCAAGGTGCCAAGTTACACTCTTTTTGTTTTCCCTGATTAACTTGGTTGATTAGTTTGTCCATATTTCTTTTTCAGTTTAAATGAGTCGATGGTGAGCTTCAGCAAAAAATAAAAAATTATCTGAAATGTGAATATCTTCCTGCTAATCATCTGTGTAAAGGTTTCCTGTAAAAATTCAGGAACRAACTGTGGGCTCAAAATTCTCTTGCATTAACTAGAGATGTCGCTGTATAGACAATTCATGTATTGACAGTACTCCATTTATCTGACATACCTGCTTTTAAARGTTTATGATAAACTGATGGTTGTGTAACCTTCTTGTCTGCCTGGCAATGCGCGTGTGTAAGTGGGAGGAAGGAATGAAGAGCAAAATGGAGTAACACAAGTAGGAGGTGAAGAGAAACTTGTCACTCAGTTTCTCATGTTACTTTGTTCATCTGTTTAAAAACACTTATTAAGCCAAGCCAGTACACAGCACTTTCTGTTTGAATTGAGGACTGGTTTTGGTACGTGTATGAGATAGCAACTGCAAATATATAGTCTTGATTTAGAATAAACCAAATGTATTTGAATGCCTCCTCAGGAACTTGTGTCATCAGTTCATTTTGTGTGTGTGTGCGCACGCGCATATATTTGTGTATTCCCCAGTGGCCACTTTTTTTTTTGCCTACTTTCACACTGTTCATATTACTCTAGCTTACACAGTCCAAGTCTTTTCAGTGTAAACAGAGTAGAGGTAAAGTTACTGTGATTCCAAAGCTAATGAAGCAGAGGCAGATTTATAGACAGATACTGAGTTAGGTAAGAGAGCACAGTGCTAAATCCTTTTAGAATATTTCATGCCACAGAAACAAACTGAGACAAGAATGTCTGTCACTGACATTGGGGAAGAAAATACTGTCCTAAACGTAAAGAAGCAAGATGTTAAATCTTTTGCAAGTTTTACATTCCCTGCTCCACTATTTGCTGGCAATTGGTATTCCACACGGTAGACAACTAAGTCTGAGGACTGAAATGCAACAGTTCCTGCCCTTGCAAAGATTAACTGAGTCTGCAAAAATAYGTCCAGACTTTTTTTTTAACGGAGATTTTTGAATTTGGGCTTTCCACATTGTTAAATGCTTAGCTGGGACCTGGGTTGCACTCTAAAATTCAAGACTCCTTAGATTCAAGGKCTGGTTTCAGGCAAATATTTCATTTAGTTGTCTCTCTTTTTCCCTAAACTTCAACCATTTTAAATTATGGAAGCTGACTGCGTATGGCAAATGAAGATCACAATAACTGTAAGGAATTGGATTGAAATCGAACCCAGAATAAATTTTTAGGCACTTGAATTATCCCAAAATATCATCACCAAGTAAATGAAGGGAGGGAGGAGGACTGAATTCCTAAATTCCTGATTGACTTGCCATGATGCCCTGAAAGATGTGTTTTGGACTTGTAGGAGTAAATCCATCACTTCATGGTTTAGTTTCCTCTGGTGTTTGGGAAATGGATTTAGTCAAGGTAGGAGTTATGAATTGCATCAGGTGAAAACTTTTGTTCTTGTGATATATTTCCATCCAATAGCTCTAAGAGCCTGTTAGAATTAATAGGATCTGGTAAGCAGAAATACCTTTTTTTTTTTTTTTTAACCCTTTGTTCTTAGGGCAAATTTGCCAGTTAAGGCAATTCCTGTTAAAAGGAGTGAGCAAACCTCAGTATTATTGACTCTGTGTTCTTAAGTTGCTTGTTTGGGCAAATGGGTTGAGAGGCAGCTGTGGAGAGTTTATTTTAAATTCTAATTAGTTTTTTAACTGAAGTTGCATTGCCACTCCCATCTTATCAATGCATTTGGCATAGAGTGACATAGACAGAACTGCCCTTGGTCACTTGGAATTGCATCAAAATCACTGAGAGCAAGATCAGGTCCTTTCAGAAACCATTTTTATTCCCCMGAAGACAAAAGATTTGTGGTGGGTCAGAATCAAGAACATCTAGCTCTTTTCTAATACTTTGTTTTGACTAAAACYTGGTATTTTTCAGATATGAAATCAGATATTTGAGTATGTTATTTTTCAGATAATAAATTGCTTTCTTGCATTTCTGTGGGTCAGGGTAATTTGGGTTTTGAAATGAAAGCTACTCAGGTACCTTGGGGTGCACCAGTCCATAGATCAATAAATCAATAAACATTTCCTTCCTGCAACTTTCATAGATTTACAAAAAAARAAAAGGCAAATGATGAGTTTATGAGTTGGTCACAGCAACAAAAAGAAAAATCCAGGTGAATTTTCCAATAAGAACAGAAAAGATGAGTGTGGTCTTAGAAGCTGGCCGCTGGCTCTTAGCCAGCACAGTTTACTACTCTTGTGTGAGATAAATTCCAAGAGGCTGTTGAGACATAATCTCTAGAAACTGATGCTGCATGGAGACATCATGCTGGAAACAAGAAGGGAGAGAAGTTGAGGSTGGAAATTTCTTACAGACTATAGAGACATCTTAAAAACCAGCTTGATATTACTTCAGATAATTAAGGTGTGATACCAGGAAACATAGTGTATAATACTAATTTGTAAAAGTATCAGGCATTTTGGGTCATGTCAGACCAACAAGTTTTGAAGCTTCTGTGGTTCTGCAAGCCAAGAAATTTTGTATTTTTGCTGCTTTTTCTCATCTAGATTTAACTTGCATTTTAATAAGTGCTTGAAGTTTTATCTAATATCTAACCATTAAGGGGGGGGGGATTTGAAATTTCCTTGTAGCACTCCAAAGAAAGAGGTGCTGTGAGAAGTGATGAGTGGAAGAATGAATGTGTTGGAATGGGTGGTGGCTCTTAGACTCTTGAATGGTTTCCCAAATTACCATCTGCCAGCTGACACCGTAAGTAACTGTGTTCGTTCTCACAGCCCAGCACAATTGTGAACTGAAGTATGTTATCAGTCTCAGTGAAAAGGTAGTAGGAAAAAAAAAAAAACACCCTATGCTATTATCTCTTGCCTATATTTTATTAATTACATGTTATTCATGTATGAAGGTGTACATGTGAGCAGATATGGTGGCTGACCTGCCAGTTAGTGACTGTAAAATTACTAGAACTAAACTGTTTGGCTGTCCCATACACCTCATTTAGGATGTTGTTGCCTAAGTTATTGTTTGACATATTCATGTCAAGCATCTTGAGTTCTAATTCTCATATTTGGGTATGACAATAAGTAATTTGACATAGGGCTGTGGAGTTAAGAATGTAAATCTTTAGAGTGTCCAAGTTTTCCAGCTGTATTAAGGATTTAAAAAATCCTTTTTGTTTCTTTCATTATTCATGTTTTTATTTTCAGTGTGATGTGAATGCTCCATTGGTGATATGCCTTTAATATCAGATGAGCTCTTAGGTGCCACAGAAAGACAATCACCCCGGTGCAATACAAGACAAGATTATTTGTGCCTATAAGATCTCCAGGCCTGATTCATTTTGGGTAGGTGATAAAGAGAAGAGATTCTTTGCTCCAAAGAGCTCACCATATAAATAGAAGTTTAAAAATACCTTGCCTCTTTCTACCCTCCGGTCTTTGCCGCCGGGGTGTGCTGCAAGACTGCCCAGCCTTACCTGCCGGTCAAGTCCCACAGTACTGATTTGAACACACAAGTGCAGAACTGAGCAAAGAAATTTGCCCGAATGGAAAGTGTGCAGTGGCACAACTGTGCATCTCTTGCTATTTGAGCAGCATATGTATTTCTTCCTGTGTACCTGTATGTACAGGAGGACTAAGGTGAACATCTCTGATCAAATAACATTTTGTTATTCTTTTCCTTCTGCCAAAATGTGTTTATTTGCCTTTAAGATGCAAAAGTGATGGTGTCCAAAGAGCAAATTATTATGGCTTAGGTAGTTTACATATTCCCTGCCTATGCTGTGAGTGGTTTTCAACTTACATGGGTATCTTTTTGCTATTAGAATAGGCTTTTTTGCACTTGCATTGTTGAAACAAAATCTAACTGATTTCACCTAGYTTAGAAGAGGAAGATTTCTGCCTACATGTCTACACTGTAACCACCACAAAATCATAGCACTAGTGCAAATGATGCTGGACCTTATTTATACAGCTGGTAGTTACTGTCATGGAGTGCACTACTAGATGTCTGAAGTTAACAAGATTTTAATGAGTGATAGCAAAGAAGSAGCTGTATTGAGGGGCTCTGGCTAGTTCAGCTCTGATCACCTGCTTGTGAGCCAAGTCATGCCCGGGCATTATGAAGTAGTATTTGTTTTCAGTAAGCGAATGGCCAAATTGGGGGTGTTGTGAATTCCCATCTCCCAGGACACAGAAAGATTCATATATATATATATATATATATATGAATGAATATACACACACACACATATATATGAATATATATATACACATATATGAATACACACACACACACACACACATATACATATATATGTATATATATCATGCGGAAAAGACAACTTTGTCATATGTAGATCAGTTTGAAAAGCTATTAGAGCTACCTAAATAAATACATGCAGTATATTTGGGGTAAAATTTTGTGGAAACAGTCTTTGATAGCCTCTCCAGGACTGTTGACTTTTAGCACTTTACCCTCTAGTTACAGAAAAAGTCTTGAAAAATTAATAGGTAAAAAAGGAGAGAGAATCATGTAACTCATGTTTAACTCCCATATCTTCAAGGGATTCAAATTTCAAGGGAGCCTTTTGGCCCATATGCTTATATGTAAAAGTTCCTGGTCATCAGTATGATTTAATTGTACAAATTTTTGTTAAAAGGAATGAACTTGTCTGCATTTCTCTCTCCTCTTTTTTGGAGAGACTTGTTTGTTATGACGCATTTTCCTTGGTGAAAAGATCTTCCTATTAAAGATCTCACTGATAGGACCACCAGTGAATCTCAGATATTTTCTCTTATTTTTATTTTAGCCTTTCTAGTTCATGTTTAGTCTATTTCTGGTACTAGCACCTGGTATTTCTCTTTCACTCAGGGTATTAAAACATTGCTGTAGGTATTGTCAGACATAATTCATTCATACATTACTCTCTATGTTGTGTGCGCTGCATATTACTTTGTGCAATTATTTAATTAAAGCATATTTACAGGATGCCAACCTTGTAAAACAGCTGGATGAATGAGAATTTCACTTGAAAGTATAAAACATTTGGATTCAGCTGTGGGAAAGAAAGTGCTCATTCACTGGGAAAATAACTGGCTTTTGGGAATGATGCTTAYCTGCATCAATAGCATAAATGCATTTTACTTTGAAAAACTCCCCAGAGGGTTCATGCTATTTGTTTGTTTGTTTTTTAGTGCAAATCTGGTTGGGCTGTAGGCTTCCCATTAAGGCAATATTRTAAATACACCCTTCTGGTGGAACTGCTAAAAAGCTTTTCAGGTAATATTACAAATAAAATCATAGTTGAATTATTAGTTGTTTAAACTCATCCAGATGCTGTCAGAGATTGAACCCATACATTTTGCTTTTATGCAGTCTTCTTTCTTCCTGTCTTTGTATGATTTTGTGTCTGTGCGTGCAGTATGAAAATAAATTGTTTATGCATCTAGAAAGATTAGCAGGGTCTGCTAAGCAGAGGCAGCTAGCGACTGGGAGAGGAATGGGAGTAGTTTCCATATAACCTTTTTTTTTAAACTATGTAACAGAGGCAAGCTTCTTCCACCAACCTTTGGCCTGGAGGTGTCAAACTTTTGATTGCAGCATTCTGGAGTTTAGGCCTGGGACTTTAAAAATATGAATGCAAAGAGAGTTAAAGCTCAGTTTTGATGTTTAGCTACCGAGTAGTTCAGAAAATATTTCATAAATATAAAATTGTCATCTGTGGTAATTCTGTTATGAGGTTAGTAAATGGGGACTATTTTTGTTTGGAAAACTAAATTTACAGAAAGAATATTCCTAGTATTTAGCTTAAAATACTTGTCCCCAGGAAATCAGTTGTTCATGTGATGGAACTATGAAAGTCAAATAAACCAGAATTGAAAGACTTGGTTGGATTTCTTCCAGGAAACTTAAAAATGTCTTGAGAAAATTGAATATGCAACTAGAATTAATCAAGGGTTGTGAGATTGTATTAAATTCAGCTAGTAGGGTAATTGAATAAATACCTAGTCTAAAGCAAAAGCGGAATGTTCTCTTTTCACCACTTTTGTTAACATGACTAATTTTCTCTCATCCATGTGATGCTACTGCTTTTTCCATTAATGAAGTAACTTCTGTGGTACTGCTGCATTGGTAGGATATGTTAGCCTGTGAACAAGAACTGAAAGCTTGAGACAAAACCACAGAAGCCAAACACTAAAAACAGTGCAAGACTAATGCAGTTTCCTATCTGAGTCCTCAGTTGTCCTGCTGAAATTGCACAGAAGAGCAAAGCAAGATCAAATCCATTTGTTCTTGCAACAAAATGTTGTGCTGATTTGTATCCATGCTGTCCAGAGAAATTGCTCTTTGTGCTCAAAGCTTAGGCAATGAGATGTGACATTCGAGGAGGAGGTGGGCACATCTGACGAGAGTGACAACACCTTCATAGTGTGACAACATCTTAACAGCAGTAATTCTGGTAATGGACAGCAAGTTTAGAGCAAACTGAAGACACAAACTGATGAATGGGGATACTTATGCCAAGCTCTTGAGAAATGATTTAAGTGTGGATATTTTTCAACCTCCTTAAATACATACACAAACCCAACTATTTTAAACTGAGGTGAGTTAGACTCATTAGAAGCAGTCGTGTTTGTAATTAAGTGCTTTCTATTTGCTTTTGTATGAAATTAGGCCTCCCCTTAGCAGTTTTTCTAGGGCAGAACCACTGCTGAACTTCGTCAGAGAACCTGAGGCTGTCTTGTGTCTGCGTGTCAAGTCTCAGCGCTTGAGGTCAGCGCTCAAGCTCTGGCATTTTGGGAATGTCAAGGCCAGAGTCCCAGTGCTTCTCAGAGCACCACGCAAGCACGCAAACCAGCCAGGGCTAAAATCTGAGCAGGGCAACCTCCTGTTTGTTTTCTGTTCAAATAAGTTAGGCTAATAGTTGTGGCTTTCATGTTTTCCCAAGAGCAGGGAACTAAACTGCTTTTGAATAGCTCTCACGTGCCTCTCCCCTGGCCAGGGACTGTTATACCCAGCCAGTGAAAATAGCTTACCAACAGCATAATTTCACGGTAACTGAGTTCCTGTTCTGCAACAGCATAACAGATGCTAATAGTTTTCAGAGGGCTTGTTTTAAAATACTGTGTATGTATTCAATCTCCCCTGTTTTTCAGCAGGCCATCAAGAAGGATGGCGAGCAATTTACTCTGGGGACAAGGAGGAGAGGCAGATTTTTCTAATGCTAGAAGAGGATTTGCTGTGTGCCTGGGTTTCATTATTGGGCAGAGATTTGGGATAGACCTGCATTTTGTAGTTTTTCATCCCAGATGTCAAGCTCAAGTGGTTAAAGGCATGTCCAAGAAGATGCAGCCCCTGATTATGTAACTGTCTGTGTGAACGAAACTTGGCAGCAAATGCTCCACTGCTACTTCTCTGACAGATAAGGGGACTCTTTGAAGAAAACAGTATCAAAATTTGATAACAGTGTTATTCTCCAGGTACAAATAGTAAATATAGTACACTGTCATATCACTTCCAAAATTAGTTTCTATATCTGTGTTTAATCATTCTGTTTCCACCAAAATATATTTATATTATTATTTTAGTATCTTGTCCATTGGCTGTTCTGATAAGTTATGCAAAGAAAACAGGAAGGTTGACTCAACAATAGGGAAATAAATACATTAAAGCTGCCTCTTTTTATTATAAATGTTGAAATACATGATTATTGGTAAGAAAGACTTGTTTTGCACAATTCATGTCCTGGAGTTTTTCTTATTCTCTGTACAATACAGGCATTTCATAGGTGCAGAATCCTTTTAGAGTAGAGAAAAAGCTTTTGTACAGTCAGTAAACTAGGCATATATTCACAAATATTCAGTGTTCAAATATTCTGGTGTTAAGATTTTTAAACAAAAAGATGCCATGGAGAGCATGTCAGCGGAATTTAATATGCCAATACTTCATATCCAAACCATAAGCTGAATAGTTCCTATCTATTTTATAGAAATCAAGATTCTGAATATGCCAGTAATGCAAATGAATAAGTACACCTACAACAGAACAGATAATGCAAGACTTTCAAATGGGATTAATAATGGAATGAGTATTCCTGTCTATATCTAACAGCTGCTCATATAGTCTGTGCTGCAGAAAAAAGAAAGGGAAAACATTCTCATTTTGTTTTTAATCTAAGGTCTATTTGAAGAAGCTGTCAAAAAGTGTGTGAACTAATATAGCTACAACTGAAGAGTACCTAACCAGAAACTGCTAACATAGTTTGTGTCACCATTACTTTGTCAAACACAGCATACTTTCTTCACCATGGGTTAATGCTGCAAGGAAGCAGGCAAAAAGAAGATCCTGTGCTACACTGAATTAATTGTGGATTTGGTATGCAAAAGAAAGTCTTGCTAAGCATTGAAACCACTGTATAAAGGGAACATAATCCAGCTGCAGTTTAACAAATAAGCCAGAAAACTTGTTCTAAGTGGAATTTCAAAAGGCTTTTGAATGACCGTAGTAATTAATAAGACCAAGCACTACTCATTTCCTTCTACTCCTGTTCTCTTTTATTAGAATCAAGTTGAACTTCAATTTCCACTGCTTGTAGAAATGACTCTGAAAGATGCCCAGCTTTTAACCAAAATCTGTCACTACAAAGCTCAGCCCACAGAAGAGTGATTCAGACAGAGCCTGAGTGTACAATAAGGTAAATGAGTAGTGGTATTGCAGTATACAAGTGAAAAATGAGCAAAACAAATTAAGCTAGGCTTTTCAAAGGCACCTAATTTTTGTGTGACTTTTGTTTCTAAATGCTTTGCCAATGTATCTTAACGCCAGTCCTAATCAGTGAGCAGATTAGGCAGGGAAATGGCATTCTATTTCATGAAAACATGAGCTTTCAGGAATATTTTGTGTCTTGGCAAACTAAAAACCCAGTACGTTGAACTTAGGAAGCAGATTCCCTAAGTCTTTTATTTAAAATAAACAAACAAAAAAGCTAACCAACAAGTAAACAAGGACCTGGTTGTTTTAACTGTGAATATTCAGTGCAGAAATTGCCCATCATACCTGTTCAGTCCATAGCTACTCAACCTCAGAGTCCCTTGCTCCACAAGTGCTCRCCTGGCAGATGGCTCAGAGGTCCTGCCTTTCTCTTCTCCTCTAGCTTTAATAGCCCAATTTTTAGAYGGATGCACGTGCTTACATTGGTAAAATGGACTTACCTCTAAGATAAAATTAATGTGATCAGTGAACAGTTTATGAATACAGAGGTTTCTTTAGTTTTTGTCTGATGGGATCTGAAAATAAGTGAAAAATCTATTTGTTGCAGAAGCCTAAGCAGTCACGGAGCTTAGGCATTGCTGGCTCTTGGCAAAATTGTGATGGCTTGTTGAAATTCTGGAGTTTGATGGCAGGGGTCTCTGTCAGTCCAAGAACATACTAACAGTCTGTATCAGCATAAGGTATTGACATTTAAAACTGACTTTAAAAGGGGATGATTAATAAACACCTGGAAAGGTCTTCAGATGGCAGTACTGCTGTTCAAAGACAAGAGCGAATAAAAAAAATCAGTGATATGTGGTGATGGTGTTGCTTACAACTGAAATATATATATTTTTAAAAATAAGTTGCTGTGCAAGTCATTGATTCCTGACAATAACTATGATGCTGCTTTTCGAGCAAATAAAATTACTTGCTGAAGATTGGAGCAAATAAAGTAAATGTGATTACTGCTGGAAGTCCTCTTCAGAGACATTTTATTTGATAGTAGTTTAAGCATAAGCAAAAGTGGTTTCCTAATGGGTGAAGTGGTATTTATGACCTACAGGTAAGAAATATAGCTATTACCAGTCATCCAGAAAACAGTCTTAACACAGGGGTATTAGATTACTGAAGGTTTGTTCTGGGAGTTTTTCCTCCTTGAAGTATGCTTGAATGCAATGTTTTATATAGGATCTTTCATTTAGACTATTCGAACTGTCCTCTAGAGCTGGTATAAGTGGAAGCAGGGAATGGAGAGGTCCTGGTTTGAGAGAGCAGAAAAAAACAGAAGAGAAGAAGCAGCTGTGAAGAGTGATGGGATGGTTTAAACAGAGCCAGAGGAATAGCATGGTGCAGGGAAATATATGGGACTGACGGGTGCGCATTGACAGACGTTAGCAAGGAAGATTCGAGGTGCTGCTTCGGGGGATTTTTTCTTCCTGTGAATCTTGCCTCTGCTTTCTGTTTGCCCACTTAAGASTGTTTTAAGAGAAACAAAACTTTATGAATAAAAAGAGAGAGGCACCATTGGCTGCTTAAAACAGAAGGAATGCTAAAGGTAGGGGAGCTCTGGAATGACTAAGGTGTCATTTCAGTAAACAGTTAAGGGGACTGACATAGATCTTGAGCCTAAAAATCTGTACAAGGGGCACCTTGCATCAAAAACACTGTCTCAAATGTGTCTCCTAGTACAGTTGAGATTTTTCTGGAAATTTGATGGAAGGAATTTTAGCAGATCCATCAAATTGAAACACACTGCAAAAGCTATTTTTTGTTGTTTTTTTTTAAATCTTGCTTTTCTTCTGTGAGTAGTGCTGTGGGGGATKAGCACCAGGATAAAACACAGATGTATAAATTGCTGAAACATCACTTCATGTGCTTGCTCAAATATGGCCACAAATGGTGTGGGCTTTGACTTTGGCTTTAAGGATATAGCACAACCAAGCAGGATAACTATATGCTTGTATTTCTTGTTTTCATCCATAGACATTGTATTGAATGTAGGAAGACACTTTTTCCTTCCCAACTACAATTTTCTTACAGTGAGTTTTATCCAGCAGTTTCTAGGGCTAACGCTTATTTTGCCAAATATATATTCTTTAGAAATACAGTATCAGTCTGTCCACCAGAGTCATGAAAGCTGGTCCGTCATGTGTTTGAATTAGTATGTTAACAGGACAAGAGCCAGGGAAATACATCGTGACAGCGTTAACACTGTGTGCTGAGAAATAACACATGATAAGGAAAATTAATGGTAGTATCACATCAGCTAGTATAAATGTGACTGGCAATTTTTATTTGTATATGCTTCCTGGTTTTGAGCCATGGAAATTATGCAGAGGATAAAGAAAAGTGACAACCTGAACAGCTGCCTATTGAAACTCAGTGCTTGAAATTATGAAATTTGTAGATTGGTTTCATCCTGTGATTTTACTGTTCATCATTGTGACATCTGCTAAAAGCTCTCATGGTAGATATTTCTAACACATTTTTCAAAGAGCATTAATGATTCATTGTCTGGTCTTGTTTTTAGGGCTTTTGTTTTGTTCCTTGTGTGTGGTGATTCTRTGGGCTCGTTCCCGAAGTCCTGGGGCCAGACTGATCCCTGGTGTATCTCCTTCAAAGCTAGCTGAGGGTCGGCGAATTGATGCCAGCTAATTGTTAACATTTTTTTGCTAGTGTCATATTGGGTTGAGTCCAAACAGAACTATTAGATGTCAAAGTGCTTGAAATACAAAGTTTAGAAACTTAGGTACACTTCTGTCTAGCTTGCACTCACTGAAGATAGTTTTGATAAAAAAGCTTCATGCTAGATTATTTTATATTAGATTTGATTTTTTTGTAGTTTTATTTGATCCCTATTGATTTATTATTCAATATAAGCCTTTTAACCTAGCTGATTTTTTTTTCTTGTCAATCATACTTTGTTGTTGACTAGCACCATTTCAATTTCTCTGAAACCTATCTTCTTGCCTGATTTGCCTGAATAATTCAGGTGGGAGAAATTGGTTTTAATGGATCATTTTATTCCTAGCTTATTGTCTTTACAGTCTGCATGCTAATTTGTTGGTTCAGAGTCAAATGCATGCAAATCTGATGGGTTATTTAGGACTGTGTGCTTACAGAAATATCTCATCTGATTTGAGGATGAAGATCAAGTTGGTTGTATGCATGAATGATCTCAACACGCTCAAGATACCTTAAGAATTAAGTAAAGATAACCTGTGCTGGTGGGTAAGAAGTGATATTTGTAATAACAAAGCCAACAAAAGTCCTGCAAGAAGGATTAGAGAAAATTATGTTGTTCAAAAATCACAAATCTGAGCCTTCATTCAGACTTGCCTAGGAGCTTCTGGAGTCCTCCTGTTTTAAGTACAGGTCTTCCCTTGCTGTTAGCAGTCTGAGTTGCTTTTCTTCCTATTGAAATTGCTGAGGAGCTTCAGACTCAGCTTGGCAGGTCCCTGGACATACGGCAATGTCGACATTCTGGTATTGTCACCGTGCGAAACTGTGTKTTGTATCCCATGAAAAGAAGTGGCTTGTTTTAGTTGAGAGGAAACCCCCACAAATAGGTTTTGTTGGTGGTTAGTTCTTGAGGGCTTCATTCATGTCCTCGTTTTTGCCTGGGATAGTGAATATCTAGCTTTTTGTTTCTTATCCATTGCTCCCAAGAGTTTTAACTGTGCAATAAATTCTGCTTTCTTTTCTCTCCAGCACAGTCCACGAAGACTGTTCTCTTCATGTTTGTATGTTTATTTGTACTTCTTTCCTATCGGGGCATATYAAAGTTTATCTAATACTTCAGCTTTTCACATTTATCTGCCAAAACCACATAGGAAGCTGAAATACTGTGTATTAGTTCTACAGGAAGGATTTACTCCCATACGGTTCATTGATGCCCTGACTGTATTTGCAGGTAGAACTTTAATTCCCTCATTTTGAGAAGCCACATATCACAAGCATTGCAAAATCTGGAAYGTCAGAAAATATCAGGTTTATAAATTTAAACTCAAATTGCCTATATCAAAAATGTGATGCAGCTGATACCAGTCTTCTCTAACTGGCCTCTGCTTCTGAATCATTCCTGAGTGATCATGTGTCACTTGGAGCATAAAAACCTTTGCCATCCCCTGGTATTCTAGGCCAGTTTTTGCAGTTTTTAAGAGTTTTTTTTTTTTTAATTTACATCATTGTTTTGATGAAGAGATTCTTTTGGTMATTTCTTCTTGCATATCTTTCTAAACACTAATTTGTTCATTTTGTATGTTGCCTGACTGTTGTTTGCTGCTTACATCACATTTGTTTTGCCCAGTCTTTCATAATCTGAATTKAGGATGCAGTCCTGCAGAATTTTATATTCCTTATCTTGGATTCAAGTCAGAGGCATAATTATGCCTCTTCCTTATCCTGTTTGAAGGACAACCATTTGCCATTGAAGAAAAAAGTCTGTCTAGAAAAAGTGTTAGTATATATTTTGTGAGAAGATGTGACTCAGARTGGAGGAAAAAGAGGAGGTTGGTGGATGTGGAATTCAAAATAGAGGATCAGGTCTTCAGAAGTAGAAACATCTGAGTTCCATGTGATTTACAGAAGGATAAGCAAATGGTCAGAGCACCTGAAGACCAATGTTTTGGAAATTTGTTAAGTGTTGGTGTTTAAATTCAAGTATTTTGTTGCTTGTTTAAAAACAAACAAACAAAAAAACAGTAAGTCTTTGTGGTCATAATATACTGGTGTAGCAAAACTTCAATGATTAATACAGCACCCTTTTCATTCTCAGGGTGACTACATGGATAGGAGAGCAATTTACAATGCTAGAGCTACATCTGTATTTTAAAACATGCAAATTTAACTAGTGCAGCTGGATATATCATCACTCTTGTAGTGCTTGAAACTTACCTTTAATCTGATTTGCTGAATTTAGTTTGTGATTGATTTGAACCAAACTGTCTTCAATTCTTCTGACCAGTCAAAAGGAAAAGAGGAGAATAGGATTTAATAAACAAAAAAAATTGTGCAGCCCAATCCTATATAGTGGATAAACTGAGGGGAGCCAACACTTTGACATACAGCCAGTAATAAGGTTTATTGGCTAGCAGACACTTTTTTAACTTACTTTGGGTGCCTAGAAGTGGTGGCTTAACATGATCCTTTCAAGGGGAGGTGCAAGTTAGTGTAGTTTTGTCATTTGTCCTTTTGGTTTATTCCTGTGGCTGAATAAGACCGGATTTTATTGGACTTATTTGACAAACAGGAGTCAAGAGTCTCCCACTACATGTAAGTAGTTCTAGTAGGCAGAAAGGACGTGGTTGTGTTTTTCTTCTCAGGACATCTTCCTAGCAGTTTTTGCTGAGAAAAGAGCAGCTCTGTCACAGAAAAGACCATTGCTCTCTCCATTTTTGCCATCTTCATTTTTGGCTTTGAGTAGTGATGAGTTTAACTGCTTTGTGGCAGCRCTGATGGACACTTGGCCACTAGGAATTGGACACAGGGAAAGTTTAAATAGCAGTTGAATGATATTGCATATGATTTCTCCATACAAATATTTGAATAAAGTTCAGCAGCAAATATTATAACTGAACAGCCAGAGTTGTTCATGTGTAAAAGATAACTAAATCAAGGTAGATGAATTAATCTTAGAGAATTTTTATATCATTTGGCTTGTTCTTTTCTTCTGGAGTTGTGCATGAATGCTTTGGGCATTTACTGATCTCCCCCCCTCCCCCCCATTTATTCACCAAATTATTTTCCATGCATAGCTGGGACTATTACTCGTTAAAGGTACATAACTTTGTTGGCTGCTTTATTTATTTATTTTTATTTTATTCAACAGATTGAGAAAGGGATTTTTACAGTACTGATTGGATGGAGGTAATACTTTAAAACCTGCAAAACCTGCTACCAGATATATTATGGATTGCTTTGCATCTCTGAAGTCTGGAGAATATCAGCATATTGGTGTAAAGCAGCTTTTGTTTTGGCATTATTTATGATTCTTTGCTTGTGTATGGTGAAGTAATAATCTTGTTATGTAACCAGAGTCAGCCGAATTAGCAGTAAATTTAAGTTTTAACTTGTAGGGCAGTGGTTAGTGCTTCTGAAATTGGCCTGGGGATCTTTATTTTCTCACACCTCCAGAAAGAAGTACCTATTGCTTTTGCCAAATTAACTAAACTTACTTAGCTTTGAACAAAATTCACCCTTTTCTGTTTCCATTGCTCTATAAAGTTCCTTGAATGATTGCTCTGAGCAATGAATGTATAGACTGCAGGTTATGAAAAACCAGCTTATCAGTTGAGGTATTTTTGTTATGTGGCAAACAAGGCAAAGCCTGCTTCTGTTTGGCAATTTGGCATTTGTGCTGTGTAATAAATACTTCTGAAATGGTTGAATTAGACTTTGAGTTTATTTGGGCTTAAATGAGGGTTTAGTCCTTCAGCGTGGATAAGGAAGAATAAAATCATTTGTTGCTAATGTTTCTGTGACAGGTTCTGGAATTGGATATATTTGAAAACAGAAAATCTGTAAGGATACTTTATGTGCTGTTAAGTCATTCCTGCAGGCATTCTTTATATATAAAGTTGCATATTCTGTTAAACACGTAATCACAGAATCACAGAATGGAATGTTTTATATGCCCATTAGTGTGATGAAATTTCACATCTAGATACTGATTGGGGAAGATCCTCTTGAAATTCTTATTTCTAATCTTGGATTGCTCCAAGAGAGCTCTAGAAACATCATCTCTTTTAAGAGTGTTTGAAATTACCCACTCATTCCTTTGGGAAGTAAATTGTGGAGATGGAAGCAGGCCACAGGCTTGGGTTCCTTCATCAGACACTGGTAGTAGGGAAGAGGTTTATTTTAATGAGATGATTATTTCCAGAAAGGGAATTAAAAATGTTCTTGAGGGTGAGGAAGGGGGCTACTTCACCTCTTTACAATAAGCAGACAAAATGAATTGTGCTCTAGCAGCAATGTGTTTTGTAATGTGTAAATGCAATTATTAGCATAGTGTTTGTGTGCCTAATAAGATTAGATCCATACATCATTTTTGTAAGGCATTTGACTCTTTGCTGTGGTAGATTTTGTATTTATTTTCATTTATGCTATTCTTTTATGAATGAATAATGTAGTTTTGTATGGGTGGAAATAAAACTGATTCTCATCCTCAGTAAATTTCTTAATAATAGTGCCATTCAGTTGCTTTCAATAAAACGCTAAAGAACATAAAGAAAGATTGTTTTTCACCACAAGAGGAAAAGAGCGTATATTGTTGTGGGTGAAACTGGAATTTTAATTAGCCTTGCCAACAAAAATCACTAATTTTATCAAAACTGTCATATTTTCCAATAAGAATGACACTAACACTYGTGTTGGAGGTAGTACCCTAGTCACGTTCATATGCCTCTTGGAATGTTTCTCAGTAAGCACAAAAGCCAGCAAACTAAATGTTGGTAAATAAGCAGTATTTTGAGACATCCTCTTGAACAACATGGTGATGCCACTTTATAAAAGACATCATTTTTCTTTGTAGTACCTAAATTCAAAATAGCATGGAAATATCACAAGTGGAAAAAAATCCTTGTCAAGCAAGTTTCAGAATTGCAGCGATAACAACTCATATGCTTATTTCTGAACACTCCTGTATGTTTTTTCCTGAATTAGGAACTTGTCTTTTTTATTCAGACACCACTTTTGTCCTTCAGTCTACTAGGTTAAGTAGAGTAAGATGAAACAGATTTATTCAAGAAACAACGACAACAACAGCAATTGGACCTGGTCAAGGCTAAGCAGACCTTTGTTGGGTTCTGTGAACGAAGGCACTTAAGGCGGTCCTGACTGCACTCTTCTCTCCTCAACATGAAGGTGGTCCTTCCTCTCTGCAGTAGTCTGAAATTAAGATTCTGGGTGTTGTTGATGATCTTATTTCACAGATTTTAGCATGCCAGTATCAATTATACCCTGGTCTACTTCCTAGTATCTTTTTCAATCTATGTATTTGATGTTAAATCAAGCTACCCAGATGAAGTAGCATATATGCTGATCAGACACTTGGCCTCTGTCAAATGTCTTACTCTCTGTGTCAGGAAATACACAGTTGTTAATGAAAGAAACATCTACAGTCATCACTGCAATATCTATCACAGCAGAGTTTCTTAAATGCCAGGAATACCAAAGTACTTTCTAGTTCCCCTAAACTGATGTTGTATTACAGCATTTCTGTTTATT
Source organism: Apteryx rowi (assembly GCF_003343035.1). NCBI lineage: Eukaryota > Metazoa > Chordata > Aves > Apterygiformes > Apterygidae > Apteryx > Apteryx rowi. Next base: position 1,037,092 of record NW_020447708.1, read on the forward strand.
CATTCATTTATATTCACTGTCTAGACCTCATGAAAAACCTATTAGATCATGACTTTCAGAGAGAAACTTTATACACAGAGCAGTATGCTGTACTTTTCCATTTATTTTTATTCATTTTTAACAAGAAAAGTAGATCTCTGAAGACTTCATTCCCTTAACATACATTCTTTCATTTATACTTTAAAGTATAATGAAGTTGCAATGCTGCATTTTGACTTCTCTATAGGTTGCTGTAGGAATTGAAACCATTATTGTGGCTTCATGGAAAAATCAAGCTCAGAAAGGATAGGTTCAGAAGGGACAAAACTCTTCATCTTTAAAATCTATTATCTTAGGTAATAATTGGAAGTAACATGAAAGCGAGAGAGAGATAAGCAGAAAAGTATATTGATTTCTGTGTTAATTCTTATAAAGCTGGAAAATTCTATCAACATCTAATTCCTTGTTGCAAATTGATAAAACAAAACAAACCCTCTCAACCTGCATRTATGTTATTAACCCTTACATTTATCATAAGCATGATACATTGATACACAATTCTTGGTGCCTTAGCCAACAAAGCCACCATAYCAAGAGCACTTGCCAGTTGGGGGGGAAAAAAAAATACTGTCATTACACTTGAGATGCTATGTAAAGCACTTTAAAAGAAATTATAATTGAGAGATGTTTTCTGCAAGTAGAAAACAAGTCTGATTGTTCCATGAGGGTTTGAGGCCCAGGGACTGATAGTAAAGAGCAATTATGATATTTGATCTTGCTCTGTTACTTGCCATATGGATAAACAGTGATCTAGAGTTAAACCTGTGGTGAAGAGTTGTGAGAGTTTCCTTGCTTAGAATTTCCTTCCCTGATGTCTGCATATGGAAATATGTTCAGGCTATTCTATTTTCCCTGCTCCCGGGTTCATGCTTAACCAAGAGGATTAAAATGTCAGGTGTATATAAAATTGTGCTGGCCCTGTAATTGGAGCTAAATCCCCTCTCTCAGCAGTTTTCTGGCTCATTCTAATAGAATGTCAAATTTATGAAGGAAAATATGAAGTGAAAGGGTCTTATTCAGCACTCCTGGCGACCACTCAGATCATCTTGGTTTGACCTGCAGAAACATGTGGAATAGGGCTGGCTGCTAGGCAGGGGAACAGGAGAAAGGCCAGGGCCAGTCATCTGCGTGGTGGACTGGTGGTGCAGGGCAGCATCACCCAGTGCAGGTGCTCCTGCTCTYGGTGGCAAGAGCTTGACTGTGCTGGAGCCCACAAATGGGCAAAGACTTTTTCTGCTTTCTGAGTGTGACTAGCTACAGGTACAAATGTTAAGCTTTCCTGAGTGGTTAAGCTTATCTGGTGAGTACTTTAGGAGCTACTTCACGCTCTAAAGTGAGTGGTAGGGTGGGAACAGAAAGCTAGGTCCTTTCTACAGCCTCCTTTTACTGCGTGAGGAGAGGGGGCTACAGCATGCAGTCTCTTCCCAAGGTAGAAAGTGGCTCAGGTCTCATGGTGCTGGTAGGGAGATGCTGCCCTTTCCTTAAAATTTATACAGAAATACATGTGCAAGTATGCTCCAAATGGCTTTGCAGAACCTCTTGCTCAAGGGCACAGTGATCTTTGCCAATTCCGTAGCTCTTTTTAGAGACAGTTTTATTGGAGTGCTTCTTTAGTTAATTGACTGCAAACTACTGTCAAAATCACGCACTTGTATATGTGTGACTGTGTATTTCTTTCCACTGGAGCTCTCTGATTCAATCATTTTTTATTTAAACATTTTTGTGTCTTTTATTGGAGCCTTCATAAAGATAATGCTGTTTTGACAGGGCTAGAGTTCTGTTACACTTGTGCATGTATTATTTAGTACAAGTGTTCTCAATGTCTTTTAGAAGATTGCAAACATAGAGTACTTTGCAATCATCAAGCATGTTTGTCAAGAGGGATTGAACTACAGTCCTTTCCAGTGGTGTCTGAGAGCYGCTTGATCTATGGATGGCTGTGTCTTTTGCTTTCCCTCTTTTGCTTTCCCTCTCTAGTCATATTGGATATCATATTGCTGCTGTGCAAGCCAAGTATTACTGAGTTCATCGATCCAAACAGTGATTGATATAGTCATTGATAGCAAAGAACTTGAGATGCTTTAAAGTAGGATTTTTCATTCTGCAGATAAATGCATGCCTATTGCTGCCTTCAGATTCAAGACGGCATCAAGCTGCAAGAAGTTGGACTGGATTCTGAATATCCTGGTGCTGAGGATTTTTCAGTTGCAGGAATTTCATTTTAGGCTCATCCTTGCATTGCCATAGATCATTCTAAATAGATGACACTCATGTTTAACATGCAAAAGGAACATTTTGGGGGAAGCGGTTTGTTAAAGACTGAAAAGTCTCCTTGGAAGTCAGGGGACTATATTGATATGTAAACACCTTCTTGTGTGTGTGTGGGAGGGTCCTTCGCTCCTAAATAACCACTGTCTAGCTAATGGAAGTAGTATACAGAGAAATTCTGATTTTTTAGTTCTCTGCTCACAAGAATGCAATCATACTGACTTATTCATTTCTATTGAGCTTCTCTGTGTACCATAGAGTTTGTTACATGGAACTGGGAACTTTTGTGAGTGCTGATCCATTAAAGTAACTGATGGAGTTGAAAATGGTTTCTGGCTCCAGATCTCCGAAAGAATTTCATCTGTTTATTAAGAAKGGCTGTTCTCATACTCTATCATTTGATTTATTATTTTTAAGCCATATCTAAATCAGGGAAAGAGGAGGAATCTTCTTTGTAATGTGTTTTGACTGGGGAAGCCATGCAATGAAAGTTTATGGTAATAATAATAAAACAAATGCTAGCAAGTTACTTTGCAGAAAGGCCATTAAAATAAAATGAAATATTAATTGTACTTTGAATTCCAGATTGGTGTTCTGATGAATCTCAAATCCAACGCAAAAAGTGAAATCTGTATAATAGAAAAACTTATGCCATGATTACTCCTAGCTATACCAATAAGAGAGACATTTAGCATTAGAATGAACAGTGCATTAATGGGCTTAAAATATAACACCACATTAAAAAATATTATGAGTGATTAAGAACTGGGATTAAAACAGTTTATGCATAATAGAAAACTGATGCATTTTAAGGCACCCAGCCAATTTTGCAATAGATTGAACCTTCCAGCAATGCTTTGCCTGGAGAATGACTATGCCTGGTTGCTCTGTTGTATTTGCACTTTGTGATGCAATGGAACAATTTGCTAGGATTGTAATGTGGGACATTACTGTAAGTAGTAAGGTTGGGATGGAGATGAGAAAAAGGCTAGTTGTGCGGAAAAGGAWATTCAGCATGATACTTGAACTTGTTTTTATATAGAAAAATGTTAAGGTTCATAAGGAATTATTTAAGGGTCTGGGAATGTATTCACACRGTTTCTAGGGAGTGTTGCTGAGGGCACTGCCTGATGAGTAAAGAGAATCCAAGTTCTGCTTGTTCCTGAATCTGCCACTGATCTCCTGAATGACCTTGGTTTAAAGTCCATTATATTTCCATTTCTATTCAGCCTTCCCTCTTCTTGGTCTCTACCCATAGGTGCATCTAAATACACAATATGGTGGTTTAATGTTTTTTTTTTCCAATTTGTTTTGATAACACATAGCATGATGGGGCCTTTACATGCTTCCATATTAAATTACCATCCTTACAATATATGCAGAAATATAAGGTTTAGTATGATAATGCTTTCTCAAAACTGGTGTATATTTTCATTCAGAGTTGGAGGATGGAACTAATTGTAAGCAAAAATCAGTCTGGGAAAACCTGTTCCCAGCTTAGAAGTTTCATAAAGCTAGGGATGAGGAGAAAAATGCATACCTCATCRTGTCTTTCTATCATGCTGGGAAGTATATGGAGGAGGTTCTAGAAAATACCATAGCTGATAAAATACACAAAATCATTTGTTTGCTCCACTTTGTGAACTGTTACCATTGAGAAATAGGGCTGTTTTCTTGGGKTTTTTTTGTTTTTTCCCCTTAACAAACAAATAGTACAGTGGAGGCGTAGAGGTTAAAAGACCTGCTGAATGCCAGACAGGAAGTCCATGTCTCTCTAAATAATGAATGCCAGTAGAATACAAAGTTCCTTAAGTGCTTTGTGAACCCCAACTSATTAAATCTTTATAACACCAGCAAGAATAAAAGAGAAAAGGTCAGCCAGGAGTTTATGTTTATCCTCATTCATAAACAAAGAGAAGATGGATCTTTTGTGTCAATAAAGTGAAATGAATTAAGAGCTAAAGAAGAACTTGGTATGTCCAATGTACTCTGGAGTTGGGCATATTGTTGCCAAAAGGCATCGTTGAGGTATCCAGCTGACTGTGCAGACTGAAAAGGGTTTGAATGTGGAGTACATTTAGCTACAGCTTGTTTAAAAAAGAAAAAAGACACAGTTACTTAYGTCTCTGGATTCCATGTTTGACCCTAGAAGATTGGGACTGGAAAGGAACTTTCCCAAAAGCAAAATCATCATCTGTTTATTTACTGTGGGGGTTCTAAAATGTGCCTCTAAAACAGCTGGTTCAACACAAAGTTGTTAATTGGAAAATGGGATGAACTCCAAAACTGAGTTTGATTTGACTGGGGCTTTTGTGTCTTCTGCATGGTTATCTAAATGTGTAATCTCCAGCACTATCACATCCGATCACAGTAGGAGTGATACTCCTTGTTTCTGTTGAAGATCTGCCTGTTGCACACCAGATGGATTCCCCCCACCCCTAATTGTTCTTTCTTCCCTTCTCCCCCCGCCAAGAAACCCTCAACAGCTCTCAGTGAGTTTTTCTCAAGGCCACATACTTTTGCTCTTCATGCTGTGTCAAAGCAGCCTTCTCTGTCAATGACCCGGCTTCCTTCCAGCCTGAGATCCCTCTTGGCTATGCACATAACCCTTTCCAAAGAACAAACACCCCGCCAAAGACTTTCTGCCCAACAAGTTCCAGTTCCTGAAGGCCTTGCAATGATGATGATGGCATACGCAGGCCTGAATAAAGCTGAGTCAGATTGATATCCTATAAGGCCTTAGCTTTGTTGATCTTGACAGGACTTTGTAATCCCTACTGAAAGAAAGAGGAGTCAGTTAACACATGCAGCAATTGAGACAGGCTTTACTATTTATGTATTAGCCAACCTACAGCAACGTAGTGGATGATATTTTGGTCTGTGTTAGGGCAACATCCAGGGACCCAGCATGTTAGAACAAAAGTCATGCTTTGCTCCACTGTCTTCAGAGATTCTTCCACATTGGGTAAATTGCTGACGCCTGATTAGGAACGTCTCTTGTGACCCTGTTCTGCAGCTGAGATAAGTAGAGGTTCTGAAATAAAGCACTTGAGCTGTAAAGTGATCCCTGTTTTTCTAATTTAATGACTTTAATCTTCTATTTTTCACAATGCTTTTTGGAGTTCAGACTAGAACCAACATGAGGAATAAAGCAGAAAAAAAGCATCTCTTTTGAGTKGGTCTACCTATCTCTGCTGGCTTTTGAGGTTCACGGTAAGGTATTCAAACCCTAGTTTGCTACATTCGAAAGTTGACCTATAATTAATTTCAAATGAGCTCAGAATTACTTGTCAGTATACATAGGTGGCATGTACACCCTCTCAGAGCCACTGTATATTTTAAGGCCAYGGTCATTTTTCAGTTTAAAGTTGCAAAGAGAAGTCCCACAGCAGTGCTGCCTTTGTGAGCAGGAGATGCAGCGGTGTGCAAAGTTTGCAGTGGCATGGCTGTATTTACAGGCACGCAGCAGGGGTTAGCTGCACTAGCGTTCACCTTGCCGCTCGAGCGGTTTTCCTAGCAGCTGCGGTGTTTCATGTAGGGAGACGCTGACGGCCATGGCCTGGCAGGTCCATGGCTTGAAAGCTGAGCTGAGGGTGCCCACCCTGCATGAGAGCTGCAGGCAGGCCCCCGGAGGAGAAGAGGTGCTGGCAAGAGACGCAGCCTGGCTTTTTAGGAACTCAGAGATGCTGCATAAGGCAAACAGATTCAAAGCTACACAGAATGTAGCAGGCTCCAGGAAAATAATATTCGAGTGCGTGGTTAAAGTTGGGCACAGTTTCCATAGCTGTGGTATATCTGGTTTCACAGCTGTCAGATCTTCACTCTGTCACTTTTTCTTTCTTATGCAACATCTCCTTTCGGCTGCTCAGAAATGTTCCCTGYGTACTGGTTTTATGAGGGAATGCTGAAACAATGTAAACACCTCAATTTAGGAAAAAAGAGATGGTAAACTCCAGGGTTATTTTTATAGGGAAATTGAGCTTTCATGAGAYGCCTGTATGCATAAGAAGTATCTAATCATTTCTGAAATACATGGTGGGTTTTTTTGTTGTTGTTTTGTGAGGGGTGGGGTTGGAAGTGCATTTAGTGCACAGTGCTTTTCCTTTCCTGTTTGAATATGTCAGAGTCCTTCAGTGTGAAAAAATTAAGCAAAGGTCTTCTGATAAAACCTGGCCTGCCTGCATGCAAAGCATCCCGGAAGGTGGCAGCTGGGAGAATATCAATGAGCCGTACAATGGGGCGTCGTAATATCAAAGCTAGAGGGGACTGGAGGGGCTCTTGCTTGCTCACTGCATCTAGGCCTGGAACATGCCACCTTTATGAAGCTTTTACTTTCTACTGAGGTTTAGTTTGTTTGTTTTTTTCCCTCACCATTTCCTTTTTCAGACATTAATTCTATGGTAAAGAACAGTGTGAAATTTTAACCCGCTTTTTACAGTTTTTCACTTTAAGTAGGGGTTTAAATGCCCAGATAAAACGTGTAAACTAGTAAAGGAGGGAGCTGAGTTTGTCTGCAGTCTCAAATGATCATACATTAAAGCATGAGGTTTTTCTTTTATTTTAATGTTATCACTGAGTGTGGGCTAATGTTACTCAAAAAGATGGGATTTTTTTTTTTATAGGGTGGATTAAAGCTGCACCAGTAAAATTGCAGAAAGGAGCATTTTTTGTGGTGATGCTAAGYTGTACAGGGAGCATATCATTATCAAGCGCACTGAAGATGCGATTAATATTTACACTTATGTATTCCTATTTTGGAAATCCACTGTAACAAGGGAAAAGTGTTTTCTATGGAAATGGATTGCTTCTTGTCCTCACTGGACATGTGTCAAGGCTCTGTTTGCTTGCTATTATATCCTTTTCCATACTTTCATATCTGTTCCTGTGTAAGGAAATATTTACGTAAGTAGGAAATATAGTGTCTTGGTTGGTGGATTGATTTTTATTTTGGATAAGAAAAAACAAGTCTTGACACTGTTTTCAGTTTCAAATTAAAATTTAATGATATTAAATAATCTGAAATACATTAACTGCTCCATAAGTCTAAATCTTTATTTTTCTGCATTTTACCTAAAACAGTGAAAAGGAATAGAAAAAAGAAAGTTTTAGTTTGCCCTGACAGGTGATCCTGACCTAAAGATACATAGACCCAATTCTTACACACTGAGCACGAGAGCCCTTTAATGAAACAGTTGTCCAGACTATCATCTCAGACAGCTAGTTGGTTGTTTAGGTATCCGGCTTGAAACTTTAAGCTAACCAAATCAACTGGCCAGGCAATGGTATCTGTTGACATAGGGCAGAGACATACTTTTCTTATCTGTTTTAATAACGTCCTGTGTCAACATGAAGACCTCCACTGCTGTACGGGAAAGGTGAGGACTTTGTCAGCACCATCCAGGTTAAAAGTGGCTTTAAAATCAAACTGGTTTGTTTTGGTTTACTGATGTGAATGTAGCTGATCACTTGTCTCTTTCTTAACGGTATCTGTATCAGCCCGATGCCTTCTACTACAGTTCTCAAAGGCTATTTCTTTCTGTGCTGATGCTTAAATTCACTGAGCAAAAAGAAGAAGAGGCACAAACAATGGGTCCTGTGAGTACAGTGATAAGAAACTTAAACCAGATTCCAAGTCTTTGACCATCTCAGTTTACAACCTTCTCAATATTATTCTTGTAGCCTCAAATATTCCCTAGATAAGTACCTCTTCAGTTGAAATACTCAGATTTTTGGAGCAACAAAACAGCCCAAAATTTATCTGAAACTGGGAAAACAAATCAAATTAAATCCTTCATTGTTTTAAGTTTCAGTCAGTCCCACAGTAAACACATTCTCTATATTAAGCCCCTTTATCTTCTTTGAAGATGTAATTAGATTTTTATACATCTGTTCTCTATAGATGAAGCTTTCCTGGCTGGGCAATAGCTCTGTAWCCATACACAAATTCTGTGATGAGTCCATATATGCAACTCCCAGAATTCACTGTAACATCATTTTCACTGGGACCGCATTCCAGCCAGAGAAGCCTGCCTACAGAAAGCAACTGGAAAGAATCCTTTCTGCACATTTTTATGTTTCACTGTACTGAAATGTGATGTAGTGGTTAACAGATTAAAAACAAAACCTTTTATAGGAGATGAAGTACTTTGTGTCTGAAGTACTTTGATTCCAGTTGAAACCAACTGTAAAGAGATTCTTTTAGAGAATAGCTTTGGGGGGAAAGTCATAAGTATTTTTCACATGAATTTTTCCATTTTTAGGAAATCATGTTATTTTTTGACAAAGCAGGAAGAAAAATTTCTTTTGGAAAATCAAAGACCTGTAATTATATCTTTAGCTCTTAATTATTTAAAAGCTATAGTTAATTCAACTTATTGAGTCTTTTGTTGAAAGAATAGAGTAGAAGCAGGTGCAGTTTCTTTCTCAGCCTAATTACTGATTCAGGCTACTCTACACATGGGATAAAAYGGAAGAGCTAGAGCATACTATGCCACATTAAAGTGAAGATGGTATTATGGTATTCTGCTGTTCCACTTCCACAGTTGTCAAAGCTCTGGATGCAGTCAGTTTATTGTCCTACATCCATGTGCCATTAGTATATAGGAGGAGGGAGCAAAAAACTTCTTCTGTAGAGCTGTAGGAGTTAAATGTTCACTCATTGCTGAGCATGGTGGTTCTCCTGAGAATCAATTGCAGGCCTCAGACACTGAATCAAGGGTTTTCTTTCCCATACAGAGTGTTTGCATCAGTGGCTATCTTAAMACACTCAGCAACTTAGTCATAAATGAATCTAAGGAAAGACTCATCAAAAACATGGACCTTCAAGTGATCTTAGCTGAAATGAAAGCAGGTAATGTCTTCCCATTTAATGTATGTTGTGCCTTCAATTACAGCTGATGTATAAACAGCATAAGTGACCTTGGCTGATATAGCAGCAGGAACAACAGCAAGAGGGGAAAGAATTAATAAAGCCAAGGACAATCTAAACTGCTTTTCACTAGGCAGTGCTGACAGCAACAGAAAAAACATTCCCTTCTGGATGAAATCGATGATTTTGAAAATCATCATAGAAGATCTAATCTTGACTTCTTCTTGTATACCTACAATTGGGYGACTGCTGATGCACTGGAGTTTCTGGGCAGAACTCTTTACTCTGCAACTGACTTATTCACCCTATGCCTAGAAATTTCTGTTTAGAATTTGGATGCGAGGATGGCAAGCTCACTGATAGGGGAATGTTTATTGCAGGATCAGCAGGTGAACAATGTAGAAAGGAAGGTAAGAGAACTCCTTCCGTCATCTTTCCTGGCCGTAATCACATTGTTCTGGTATATCCTATTTGTCACTTAAAAAAACCCACAAAACTTTCCCTTTTCAGGAATTCATGAGAAAATTTTTTTAAAAGGAAAAGATTCTTCTTTAAGCTGGCAAGGGTATRTTCTGGAATTAGCAGAGAGAATACAGCTTTCTTTCATATTTATGGGGAATGTTTTTTCTCCTTTAGAAAAAAAAAGAGGTGTTCTTTAACACCTTTAACATGTTCTTTGTGTTGTTTAACACAGAATAAAATAAAACTTCACTCCAAGCTCTTTCTGCTTCCCTTTATCCCCTCATAAGAATGATGTCCCTATATTAACTCATATCATCAGACTGTAAAAGACCTAAATGCACCCCCTCCCAGCCACCCACTGACAAGCACCTTTGTATCCCACAAAAAGAGGAATAATTGGCAATCCTTTGACGATACCCAATTTTCCCAAGTAGAGTAGTTGTAGCATTTTTTGGAGATGTCATTAATACTTGCCAGTATGGGAGTTGTTCCTGCCTGAAAAGCTCAGGACCCTTCTCAGATGTAACAGCAGCCCTGTTGGCATGTGGTTCTAGTGCCAAGAACACTGCTGAATTAGCTGGAAAGGCATACTTTTTTTTTTTTTTTTTTTAGCATGAGCAACTGTTGTAATTAAAATTCAGACTGTGAAAAATTGCAATTGATGTTAATCAAAGGATCTTACAGAAGTAAGACCTGAAGGATTTGACTTAGGAGGAATTTACAGTTTCAGTCTATTGCACAAGATGACCTTGTATTTTTGCAAAGGTTGTCTTTACAATCAAAATTGGCTGCTGCATTTTAAAAATGCAGAAACAACTTATAGAGCTAGTTATAGAAAGATTTCCAGGATTCCTTTGTGTTGCCTGTCTTAGCAACTGATTTTTATGACAAAACATTTTGTTTGTGTAATTATAAAATTAAAGACTGGGCAGAGGTTTGCAATACATGTACGTATATAAGTCTAAAGCTCATTTGTCTGTGTATAGTTGCATTGACCTAACGCAAAGAGTCATCTTTTTGGCATTCCAAGAATAATTCCCAATTAAGTGGGGGGCGTTTTCACAAAGTAAGCTTCCTTTGGCTTTAATAAAAAGTATGAGTAACCTATATGATACTTTTGAAATCCATAATTACATTATAATGTGAGAATACAGCTGTACCTACTTTTTCATTATCAAATATGGGATAGTAATTCTTTATTGTGGATGCTGTTCAGTTTTAGAAAGTAATTTCTGAGTGTTGGCGGTAATATTTATTCTTCACAGACAACCTAATGTTCCAGTCATAAAGGAGGATCACCTGTGGTCTTGAAATAACATTTGACACTTAATGACACTTTGACTCATGAAAAGACTATAACTATTAGAATAATTACTAATTAAAGCAAGATCATTGTGACTGGTAGACTGGAACTTAACATCTGGCAGAACTTGGTGATATTACAGTGTGGACATATTTCATGTGGAGATGTTTCATATTTCATTTTGCTTGGCAGGATGTATCAGATTCCAAAAAGGATGGAGCTTTATGCATGTAGCTGCTGTGATCCAAAGACAAAAGGGGGGGAGATCAAATGGCTATTTACATGCTGTCATAAAGTTTTTGAGGATTAGAAGGTTTCTGTAATAAGTGTTGTATTAGTATTAGAAATTATTATTGTAGAAGTATAAGGATGATATGAAAAGGTAGGGGGGGAAGTAAAGGTGCCAAGCAGCATAGTCATCTCCAGACAGGCATTCACCTCTGTATGAAGGCATGCATATGTGTTACCTTTACAAACTTATTTGCAAAAGATGTGTTTGCTYTTGGCCACTGCTCCCAAATTCTCTTGCCTCCAAAGATGAACTTCAGGTGAGATTCATAACTGATAACTTAACATCACAATCCTACCTTTTGGATACCACTATTGGGACAAAATGGCATGCTGAACAGGAATAATAATACAGCTGCTAATAATGTCAGCTAAACTGTGAGCTTCAGTAGCTGGGGTTTTTTTTCCCCTTTTTTCTCCTTTTTTTTTTTTTTTGGTAACATCCCAAAGTATTGGAAGGGAAAAGATGTTCTGCTTCTGTTAAAAGAGAACAGAAAACCAGAAATAAAGTGGCAAAAGCAGCTTTCCAAGGTGAGGTTTGGGAAGTCAGAAAACAGGACTGTAAGCAGGAGTGCAGCTGAAAAGATGTTAACACAGTATTTCATGGAGATATGGGACTTTCTCCAGAAATCACAATACTTCCAAGTAAAATGGGAGTTGAATGGAGTGCCAGCCCTTCTGTATAACCTTTTGTCAGACAGAAAAGGCCATGACCATATGAAGAGTATGATGAGTACTTACCTGAGGCAATGAGTGCAGCAGCTTTCTTTTCAGTATTACAATGCCTGTACGCAGCACTGCTGAAGATTTTCTTTAAAAAAAACAAACTGGTAAYAAATTAGGGAAATGTTTTTCTTATTGCCTAATCCATCTAATATATAATACAGCAGCTTGAGATTTTAAGCTTAAAAACTTTATTCAAAGGGATTCTTGCACTAAACATCCATCTTCAGCTCTGCCACGTATGTGGAGCATAGGTTTTGAGTGATGATTTAAGATTGTAAGCAGTGAATAGTGTCATAAGAGTGTGCAGAACTGTGGAGAAACTGAAAGCTGTGTCTTTGTTGCAGGAAAGTCAATATATGTTTAAACAGCATTGCTGTAACTGCCTGAAAGTCAATGTGAAAGTATCACTAGAGTCTGGATATGACAAGTGACATTTTTCAACATTGAGCTCAAGGAGTTGATGTGTGAATAGAGATGAAAGGAGGAAAAAAGGAAATTTTGCTGTTCATCAAAAACTAGAGAGCACATAAAACTGTCAACTGTAGTARGAACAAAACTGCCTTTTGCCTTCTTTTTCAGTTATTGCTATTTAAAAGCCAGCAGAACTAAATACGAACCATGGTCTCTGGCAACACCGATGGAATTGTATGTGGTGTATACCCATCTGAAATAGTTATCTGAAGTTGGACTGTTTGCACTTGACATGTTAAATTAGTGAGTAGTATAGAGTCATTCCTGCAGGTCTGCATTACTAACCATCCTGAAGGCCTTTTTCTAGTGAGATTTCAAACAATTGCACAATCCGTTTATTTTTGATAAAAAAGCATACGCCTAAGAAGAGGGAAAGTGTTTTCTAATTCCTCCTATTATTTCAGCTGAATCCAGAGGTATTTAAGATTCATTGAATACAAAACAGGGATAGCGAGAGTTAGGGAAGGGAGCGTATTGGTGAAAATGAATGCAGTTGCGCAAATGAACTTTAGCTTCAGCAATAGGATTGGACAGAAGTGATGATCAACAGCTGCAGTTGTCAGCCAAGTGCTGAAATGGATTCCTTTGTGAAGAAAAACCAAAGGAGGATGGATGAGAAAAGCTTTATTTAATGAACCATCTGTTTCAAATAGATTACCATAAGAGGAGTTGAAAACTGTTCGGCCATTGTCTGTTCAGTTGTGCAATGTAGCACATGAGATTGGATCTGGTTATTTCAGTCCAGTTGCTGATGAACAGTTGTCCACATGACAAAAAGTGCTGGTGTTCAGAGGTCTTTGTCTGCAAAACTTTATAGACGTACCCAAGGCTGAATTCTCCCTTGCACAATTGTTCTCCCTTCCTAGAAGGGAATATAGGACTGGCTACCTCAGTGGCAGGGAAGCTGGATTTGCCACTTTGAAGCCAAGCTGCTTGTGCAAGGAAGCACACTACTTAAGCTGATGAGCACAGGAGTCCACACATTTTCTGAAGTTCTTGGGGATTCATGACTAAACTCAAAAGCAAATTTTCAAACTATAACCCCTGTCCAAATTGTCTTGTCCATGTAACTCTAATGTTTTTAGAGCATTATTTCTAGAACATTGTTTTTCAGTTGTATTAAAAAACTTGCTGCTATGCTGAAATGCTGATAAATCAGAATAGGAAAAAAACTGAACCTTTCCTTGAACTCATAATGCTGAAATTCTAGATAGGGCTAATATTTAAATTCTTGGAAGACTCTCAACATGGCAATACACTGACTTAGCCAACATAATAAACCTATTCCCTTCATAGCATTTGTCTTGGTGGAAGTAGTAACTAAATGCTTCAGAGGTATGCGTGATAGGACTAACGTATATGTTGAATTTTAAAGGCAGTCAGGGTTTGACACTCATTAAAAGGGAAAGTTAGGACAGAACTTGAGCACTGAGTTTTTGCATTAGCCTCTCCTCCAGGAGATTATAAACACAGTGATTAGACATTTTTCATATGATTAAACCTTTGGATTGCCAGGGATTAATTGGCTTCCATTAGACTCCACAGGCAAAAGACCTTGCTTGGGACCATAATTTGAAACAAAATGGCTGGTTTCACCTAACTGATTATACACAAAAGCAAAAGAGAGAGAGAGGGGGAGRTGTCAGTAAAGGAGTCTGCATTGTAGACCTGCTATCATATAAAAGAGACAGCAATGTGTAACTACAATATAAAAGGCTCTGAACTTTGATATCTAACTCTGATGTTATAAAGTCCAATTCACTTTATTGCTTGCTGTACAACGCCAGTCACACTTGAGATCACTTTCCTGCTGGTGTTAGCTGTTTCTCTCTAGTTGTCCCTTTGTTTTTTCTTATTTTCCAGTGATTGAAATGACAAGTAACTTGGTATTTAGTTGCATGTTTTCTGTCATAGGTAAATATCACTTGGTTGTTTCGTCATTAACAAGGAAAAAGCTAGTGAGAGGGGGGAAAATGCTAAGGAAATGAAACGCAAGGTACAGTGAACTCCCTCAAAGGCGTATGATACAGACGGTGTTTTGATTGAATTGTTTTTTCTCCCTTCAGCTACTTCTTGTGAACTTCCTACATCTGACTTGAAAAATACCATATCAACTCAACTTGCTTTCTGTTGACATGACTAAAACATTGTGACACACAAGCAAGGTTTCTTACACTCGCAAATTACTCTTTTGTTTGAAGGGAGCTCAGCTCTCGCGTTTCAGCTTTCATTGTGAACACTTACCAAGTGAATTCTCTCATGGCAACAGCAAGGATGGAGCTTGGCAGCAGGGGATATACGGTCAGAGATGCCCCAGTTTGAGCACTTCTTTAGCCTGTGAGCACAATACACTTTTTTCATCTAATTAGTACTGTTACTTCGCTATGCTGGAATTTGATTTTTTTTTTTTTTTTTTTGAGAAAGAGAGAGAGACCATGACTTCATATAGAATTAACTCTCTTATTCCATATTAACAATCATCACATGACTGAGATCTTACTCTGATGCTCTGTTTCTCTTCTCTTCTCTAGTTTGCTGTTGATCTCGCATGAAATAACTACCCTGCTTGCTCCAGTTCTGAAGTCTTGACATGAATACGTGAATGAGAGATCTGGATCAAAAGCTAGCTGCATCCGTCTGTTAAGAGAGTTGAAACTAATATTTTACATTCTTTATTTGAAAGGTGCAATCACTATTTTGTTCCCTGCCAGTTACTGTGTTGAACATTTTGTGTTTCCTTAACATCAGCACAGTGCTCAATACATGAAGGCTGCACAGAAATAACTCTCCTTGCTGCCATGTAATAGGTGGAAACATTATTTTGGTTCGATGTGATAATTTCTGTGGTCTGTCTGTTGTGGTATCTATTGTTCAGCTAGTCTCTGCTCAGCTCTTCAGAGGAAGGCATAAAATTATCAGAGGCAAATATTTGTTGCAGGAACTGAAAGAGAAAGCTTCCTTTTGGTTTCCACTGTGTTTGAGGATGAGAGTAGAGAGTTAATATCCCCTCTAASTTTCTCAGTCATCCTTTCTGTCCTCACTTAATTGTGCAGCTTTGGTAAAAGTGCTGGCATAGATGAGGGAAGCGCAACTTCTAACTCCCCTGAGATATTCAGTCTGGAAATATACTTTGTGTTTTCACTTTGCTGTCTTTGATTGTATAAACACCAACACAGACGATATAGACTCACTTTTTCATGATGCTAGGTTAATCAAATTGTTCCTTTGACCCATGAAGCATTTCTCACCACCTGTTAAATAAGTTAGGTTTCCAACTTCTTCATTAGTTAGGGTTGAACCTGATGGAAAAATTACTTATTTGTGGAAAGACTGCCTAAACCTGGTATCTGTGAGGGACCTTTATTGAATGAAGAGTCATAGACAAACTTTAATTTAAAGATCAAGTTCCAATTCAGAGTTGACCTGGGGAGCATTTTATTTAAAGCTATTAAAATTAACCTGGTTTGTATGCCCTAAGAATCTACAAAAGCTCACTTTATCCCTATTGGTAAAAATTTTGCAATAATAGCTATTCTCTGTATAAAAACTGATCCTAAGCAAATAGTCATTTACATATTAATCTGGATTGTACTTTGCATGAATGGTAAAAGATAATATGTTAAAAGTTCATCACATTCTACCTTAAGCCAGTGAAAACTAATCTTCTTTGTACTTGCAACAAATGACACTAGCCAAGGAAAATGATGAAATGTTTCTTATTGTTTCTTTTTGTTTGTTTGTTTTTATTATTATTTGTTTGCCTTTTTTTTTTTGTTTTCATTTGTGTTGACTAAATACAAGTCTTAGACTTAAAATATGTGGCTTTCATGGTCCCAGCAAAACTTTCTGAAGCAATTGCTGGTCTGGCCACGTACACTTGCTTTTAAAGAAATGCACTCTTCTAAATCCAATGCCCTTCGTCATGGACAGTTAACATAAGCTATCAGCAAATGTTAATATGTTAGTTGATATTTCAGTCTATTGTTTAGATACTGCGTATCTGACCTTTTTGGTTCCTCTAGTGCTCCGTGTTGTTTTTCACATTTCTCAGTGCAAATTGATGCATGGCCATCTTAATCAACGATTCTGTAACAGTTAGCACCAAAAGTTATTACCATGAGTTTTTAACACTTTATGCCTAAGATTTGCTGTTAAGCATTTGGTTGCTGTACAGCTGTTTTTTAAAAAAGAACCAGCAAACTATATTTTTCTATTGCAATACTTTTGATATTTCACCTGTGTGGACTTGGTTTTATTTTTATTACCRATCACAGAAAGAATATGGCTTTAGTAGTTCGGTTGGAAAGATATCTGCTGTATTCCCAACACTGCAAGCCAGGACATTCACATTGTCTTTAGACTGTTGCTGCTTACTTGCCTGAACTATGAGAGTTCTTCCTTGGGAAAAAATAAACCTGTTTCTAGTAAAGATCTGTAAACTTGTTTCAAAACAGCATCACGGCACTGTTTTGTGATCTGAAACACAATTATCTCATTAATTGAATAAAGCTGCAAGTCAGCACAGCATTTTCTAGATTACATTTTGTTTCTGTTGGAACCCAATTTTTCTCTAAATATTTCATGAACTCAAGACCAGAAGTTATTTGGTAGGTGTTCATATTGTGAAAGGCTCAATAGAAGRAAAAAACTATGTCTGTGTTACATAGTTAAGTCAGTAATGGAAGCAAATAAAACTGTTTAGGAATAATTATATCTGCAGCAGAACAGACCTTATTCATTCAGAGACTTAGAAAGTCTAGAGGTCAGAAAGTARAGAGACCCCTGTGTTCCTTAAGTAATCGTATGGCTGTAATGCGGTCAGCAAAGTTTTCTGACAGTCCAGAGCTGTGTCRCTTTACTCTCCTGCAGAAACCAAGCTGTAATGCATAAAGAGTTCCTCAGATAGGCTGTACCAAAAAATAATGCTAGCTTTTATGACTTTTTGTAAATTGATCAAAGCATCTGATTGTCAAACACTGGGTACATTTGGAAGAAATTATTCCTTAGATCAGAGTAGGGTTTTTTTGTTTGTTTCCTAGAGTACTAGCATTTTTTATACAGTTTTCAGCTAGCCAAATGGATCATTGCTCTGAGCTGGGTAACAGAGGAGTTGCACCTGCCCAAGAATCAAAAAGAGGAGCTGGAGGGCTCCTGATCTTGTTGGCTTTTCTGAAGGCTCTGAAAAAGCCCTGAAGTGTGTTAGACAAGGGGTGTCAGTAACATTTTAGCCCCAATTAACTGCTTCTGAAGTTGCAAAAGGTCAAATAAAAGCAAGCCTCTGCTTTTAACTGACAGTGAGCTGTCAGCCACAGGGTGCTTGGGTGAAGGAGCTCTGTGTGGTCTGTCTGCAGGCTCTCAGGAGCCCCCAGCACCTCCATGCAGCTGTGAGCAGCAGGAGCCTCAGCACAGGGGGCCATGCGGTACCCACAGATCTGCTTATTGCACTCCCTCATTCCTTTCCAAGCTTGCTACCCAACCTGGGACCACACTGTGCCGGAGCCTGGGAAAACAGCTTTYCTTGAGAGCAGGAAAGATGAAATTGCTAGAGGCCATGGATGAAATCTACAGAGATGCTTTTAAATGCAGCCATAAAGTGGTTTCATACTTGTATTTAGCCTTACAGTGAGGGGAAAAAACTCTTTAGGTGTGTGTTTGTTTGTTTGTTTGTTTTTGAAAGTGTTGGAGCTGACGTCTGGTCTTTGCACTTAGGCAAGAACCTGCCTGTTGGGCCATGAAGAAGCCTGTATACTTCAGCAAGCTCAAAGCAAAGGTCCAGAGCAGTGAGGAGACACTGATGTGTTACAGCCATGCTCAGGTGCTGGCGATGTGTGTGCTGTGTGCATGGCGAAGGTGCGCACTGGGAATCTGAGATAAGCCGCTTGGTAGTGGCAGTGCTTCCCAGGCAGATGGGCTAGAGATTGCCATCTGTGGAGAAGACTGTGTAAAGAAAAACATTACTGGCAGCAGTGGGTTGCTAAARATGTGATGCAGAGCCTCACTGTGAATCACTTTTCTATTTTGATGATTCGTAGCATCCCTGTCATAATTTGCATATGAAGCACCTGTAGAGGTTATCTTGCTGTCTAGGATGCTTGAAAAGGTAATGTTGGCTCCATGCAGGTCATAGGGTCTGAGTCTAATGACCTTCTTGCCCACATCATAAAGCTTCACAGTGCTGATGGGGAGGGAGAGGGACTGGGAAATAGGCATTAACCTCCCCTGGCTGTTATTTTTCCAGTACATGGCGYGCACTTTTTTTTTTTTAATAGTCAACAGCAGAGTGTTATTGATCAAGAATAGCATGTTCCTCCTCCAGCTGCAGGAAAGGAAYGATGTTATCTGTGTTTGGAGAAAGAACATTCAGACCTACTCAGTTTCATTGGTGTTGTCTTTGAGAGCAGCCAAAAGGATAGGGGGACGGTTTTCCATGTGATGTCTGTGCTTGTGGTAAGGTTGAATGGGTTCTTTAACTCTAACTTCAGAGATGTAGCCACTGATGATTGTAGGCAAAGGGAGGGCTGGCCCATAGGTCTCTCTTGCTAGCTTTCAGGTTAGAATTCATTAGTTTTTGTCAGTAATAAATTACAGGAGAATTTTAAAGAGCCATCTGAGATCTCAACTACTGGTTATTTCTTTTCCAATTCCAGAAAGTTGCTTTTCCTAGCTGAAAGAGGATGCTTGTGAATGTTAGTACAATTTTTCATTTTTCTTTCCCTCTGTCCCCCCAGAATGAAATGCTCACTTCTCGTTTATTGATTAATCCTTCATTAAGCTATTACACACACAAAAAAACCCTTGAAACTGTTTCAAGTTAGTTTTGTCTAGTTAGTTTTTAAGTTAAAGATCCTCTTAAACTAACTCAACCTTATTTAGGCATCTGCAAACTGTAACTGAATAAGTTTTCATATATAATCTGTGTACAAGTGGATGGACGTATCTTGATCAGTTTAAAAATGAGTTTCATAATGACAAATACAAGAAGCCTATCTGAGATCCTCTGTSTATTCCAGTTCATAAAAGCTGAGGTCTGGAAAAAGTAATTCATCCTTATAATGCACTGTGTAACTAGCCAAGTCACATTTTGTTGGCATTCTAGTCCAAGGAAAATGCTGTAATCATTCCRTGCTACTAACCTGCTGAAGTGACTCCCAAGATTTAGATGGATGAGTGAAATATGAACATTTAAGTTAGGCAGATGCTTATGTAAAGACAGTGAGCTAATCTTACTAGATGCTGTTCAGTTCTTAAGTAAACTGTTTTCAGCTTTGTATTCTAAATAGTGAAAGGGATGAGTTGCTTTTTTATCAGCCTAGTGTTTGCGTATGTGGGCGAATCCAGATCACATGCAGTTAAGTATGTTGTTAGTACTTTGCCAAATCCAGACTTTAATACAAAAACATTATGTGCTTGAGAACCCTAGGAAAAATTTGAGAAGTCAATATAAGATAATGGAGCTGAGGTATTACAGTGTGTTGGCTTAAAAATAGTTGGATAAATCCTACTGCATGGTTTGTTTTATTGCAGAGACCTTACCAAAAATCCCCTTAAGTTATTCTTCCCTCATTTTATTATCTCCTTTTCTATTTTATCARGAACAGAATCAATTCTTAAACCTGAATTTAATTTCTTACTCAATGTATATAAAGCCTATCTATAGCCCTCTTTTTTAATATTGGATTACAATCACTGCTTAGTATAGGAATAAAAGACAGTCTGTTTTTGTTTGGTTTGTGGTAATGTGATTTTTCTCTCCTGGTCAGGAAGATAAAGAGAGTCCTGAAAGACGATTTAAAAACTCAGTTCCCCTATACTGGGTACTTGGTGAGTGTGTGTTGGTTTTTGGTTCAGTGCTCTGTTGTGGAGGGTCATGACAGGGTTAAGTTGGAGGAAAGTTGCACGCCATGGGAAAAGGGGAACCGGGGAAACTGTTGCTAGCTCGAACAAAGAAGAGTCTCAACAGGAGCAAGCATACCCAAGGACACTGGTGCAGCCGGGAATGATACATCCTGAGAAAGTACAGATAAACCAGCAGAAGCCGGTGGGAGCCAAGGCTAAGAACAAGACAGCGTTTCTYCAACTAGGAAGCAAGTAGCAGAGTACAAGGCGTGATCGCTGCGTGCGTGATCGGTGCAATGACTGGCTCCCTGTGACATAATCTGCACGGTGATTGGCTTAGCAAAGTGTGTCTGTGAAACCGCTGAAGCGGCTAACTTCGTAGTATAAATATGCTCAGAAACAAACAATAAATGTCTCAAGATGCAGCACTTCTTGAGTCCGTGCCATTAATCCTCCACACTCTGTGTAGTCTTTCCTGTAGCTGAGAAGTTCTTTAGTCTCCAAAGGGCAAAGTATCCCCTTCTTGACACCAAATTCGGCACTGGACTATGTGATATTTTCTCTTAAAAAAATTAAGTTTTTAAGAAGCTGAGCCCATGTAGGGAGCTTTCCTTGCTCAGTGTGACCATGGACTTCATTGTATATGCTGTGATTCCAGGAAGACTGAAATGGAAGGCAGGTCCCTAATGTGATAGCTTTTAATTATTTACAGAGTTGAGTGTTTTTTAATGGGACTGATGTACCTCTGTTCCAGACCATTTCCCCTGTTTCTTCCCTTCAAAACTCCACAAATAATGGGTAGTAGAGCCTTGTCCAGCACTATTACCCCTGCTGCCAGCTCTTAAACCTTGGTGACTTTTATTAGAAGATGTGATGRATATTCGGTCTTTACACCTTCCAGTTTCTTGTCTTTTCTGATGGACAGTTCTGTTGACTGAATGGAGGAGCTGAAATTCTTTTATAGTGGTTCAGCAGTGCTAACAGGAAAGAAAAGTAAGGTCTTAATCACCTAGTAATGATGCATAACTTGGAAAATGAAGAGCACATSTGTTGTATATTTTACATTGACTCCAGTCAAATATACAATTCCAGCTGAAGTGTCAGGTTTAATTTGCAAAGGGTACTGCTCTGCTTTTTCAGGGCTTTATAACCACGAAGAAATGTGTTCCCCTGTTTCTGTGCTACACACATATTTCTCTCATATAGATTTTTTCAGAAATACACTCAAAGTACTGTACACAGAAGTGCAGTGTCAGTGTCCTCATCTTGCATATGGGGAAATTGAGGCACAGAACATGGTAGTGACCAGTAACATTTAGCAGGCTACGTACACAGCTAGAAGGGGAACCAACGTCTCCAGAGCCCTCCCAAGTGATCATGGTAGTGAACCAGGTTGGGAACTCTGCTTAGGAAGAGCATGCCAGCTTAGCTAATTTAGCCATACATGTTTGTACCAGGCTTCATGTTTGTACCAGGTTTCAGCTGATCTCTTAAAGTAGTACTTATGCGTGGATGTTGCAGACCATCTTTGCCTACAAGGAAATACACTTTCATACATAATGTGATGTATTGAGATTTAAAAAATTGCCTGCCAGTTTTGGACAAACATGAATTCATGCAAATATCCATAGAAAAGAGAAAATGTAGAATAATGGCAAAGTGGTGTTTAATTATATGTTTCTGTATGGAAATTAGCATGTTCCCCACACTCCCATTCTTGGGCTCTATACTTGTTGGCTTTGTATTTCATGATATACAATATTATTTTTTTCCATGACTCAATTTAATGATACTTGGTGAAGACAATTACAGTAACATATTTACATTTTTAGGGAACTATAAAAGTGGGTCAAATACAAATATTACACCTGAATGTTAATGTTCTAAGCAGTAGAGAATGCAGAACAGCTTTGACAAGAAATCTGTGCTGTTTATGTATGATGAGCTTTATGGATCTGTGAAAATAAGTAAATCTCAGCAAAGCAAAACACATTAATAATTAAAACACTAGAATAAAATTCAAGAGGTGTCCCCATATGCAGGCAGTGTGAGTCATGCCAGAAAGGCCGCTTCTCTTGCTTGCTCTGAAAGTGGTTCAGAATGGTTTGCTGTTTCAAGTCTGCCCTCTCCCACATACCCCAGTACGTCCTGGCAACGCCTATTCAAGACCAGTAAAAGGACCTTCCCTGATTTCTAGGAACAAACATAACACAAGAATAGATGTCGCTTTATAAAAGTAAATGCTTGGAGTTTATCATTCTAGACCTGGGAAGAGGCTTTATAGACAGGATCCAACACAAGCAAGCTTATCCTTAAACCCAGCCTGGAAGAGGTGGGATGCTGGACAAGCAAGAAAGTTTGTACTAGAACATTTGAGAAGCAGAACTGCAAGACAGGTGACTTTCTGTCTTTAAGGCATCATTTGGATAAGGAAATTTGTTCCTTGTGCAAGTGCTAATGCCTTCATGCTTGAGTTCAGTGTCTGAGAAGTGTGAGGCTTTCAGAATGGTATCATTCCCCAGCATATTTCCTAAGTATTGATTTAGTACTGGTATAAAGGAAGAAGGGATGTAGGTACAGTGCAGTATTGTGCCTTTCACTGAGTCTGTGCAATATCTATGTAGTGCTTTCACRCACATGCTTAGATAACTTTTGGGAGATATAAGCCCATAGTCTAAAATTTTATTTCTCTTGAGATGTTTTGGTAAAAGGTGGAATGAGCTTCTGAGAAGAAAAAAGAGTAACTGAATGCAGAGAACTTTGTTAAACAGAGGTTGTGCTGGTACTCTGATCATTGAGGACAAACCTCATTAACTTATTCTCACACTCTGGACATGTATTTATACAAATTGTAAGAGGAGGGAAAAGAGGTTCTTTCTCTGCAATGAACTGCTCAGCGCAAGAGAGCTCTTGGTGGCAGATTAGTCTGGGAAAATTAGAAGTCAGACTTGGCTATATCCTTTAATGGAAATATAATCAGCAATACATCTTTATGAAATGTRTGCTGCCATGGCATAATACTCACTTGGAGGTGAGATAAGGGCTGGAGGCAGCAGTCCAAAATCATTACCATCGCCCAGGTGAATATAATAGAATGATAAATGCTCACTGGGAAAGGATTCATTTCAGTGTTCAAATGGTTTCAAAAGTAAAACAAAGTCAGTCATTTTATATCAATTTAGTGAGCTCCATGCTCTAATTCAGTAATGAACAACTTCATGTCCATCCATTCATAGTATATTTGCAATGCATGAGTTAGGTAGTGCTACCATTTCCATTAGTGCAATTCCAAGAGAAGGGGGAAGAGTAGGCATCTTTGTATTGTGCATCTAGGTTTATGCAGCAACACTGCAGGTGTTGTTCTTTTATATCACAGTATCAGTTGACTGAGTTTCTGTACTGGAACAGAATTAAAAAACCCAGTATCTGGCTGGAAATTGGAATGAACAGACCTGCCCTGACAACTCCCCTTCTTTTTATTCCTGCCAGGTGGGGTAGGGGAAGGAGTGGATTAGAAACAACTGTTTGTCCCAGATATTTTAAGATGCTTTAAAGAAGGAAGAAAAATGGTTTGGCTATTTTGGTTTGTGTATGAACACACAGTGCTCTTGATCAACTTGTTTTTCAGTTTAAAAAGAGAAATAAAGAAAGACCTTTTGAAGCTTGTGTAGACGCTAGGCGGCCTTTGTGCTTCATTTTATCGACTATCGCTACAGCTCCTGGCACCTTGTGGATGACAGTTAAGCCTTCTAGGACATAGACTGCATAGGTCATAACACAGAGAATAGTATCATGATATTTGATTTTAAACCTTTTTTTTTTTAAGGGATCATTCCTATTTTAAAGGATATGAAAGGAGATGAAGCACTGCTTCTCTACTTCTGAATGGATATAGGAAAGTGTTATTGCTTTTTCAGAAGTATTGGGCTTTGAGAGAGATCTTAAAAAGCAAATTTCCCCAGGGAAATATTCTTTCCAATCCACATGAGCTATCTTGTTAATAAATCAGAGTCCAGTATCTACAGCATGCATAACTGAACAAAACTGGCTATTTTTGATCTCTGTGTAGTGAAAATATRCTCATAAGTGGATCCAAATTGGCAACTTAACTATTCATGTCTATACAGTTAGTTGCTTATAAAAAGAGGACAATTTCTTCTTTCTTTCACAGCCATATTTATTGAGATTTGTTGGGCAAATGCTATCACATGCACTTCTGCAGTGTCTCAGCACACCTGCACCCTTTTTTCAGGTGGTGTGGCTAGCATGCTCTGTGAGCAAAATAGCAGTAAAAAACTAACTTGGAGTTCTTATCCGTGACTCTAACAAGATATGGAAGCGGAGTAAAGAAACACCTATAGGGGAGATGGCACTCATGTACTRCTTGTTGGCTATCTGTGGTTTACCATCACACAGAACTCAATAAAAGAACAGCAGTAATATTGCTTGTGCGTAATGTTTTGTATCAAAGTGGTACTTAAAATATTGTAATCTTACAAAAGGCATGCTTTAGGCAAGCCCACTCCTGCAAGCCTGAATCCTCTCTTAATGGTCCYCTCATACATCTGGCAAATATTGACCTGTTTGGCAGATGCTTAGGAATGCTTTAGTATCTGTTTAGACCCAGTATGAACTAAAAATCTTAGAGAAGCAGTAATGAAATATGTTTTGTATTCAGAGAGGGCATTAAATATCTGTCAAGTATTGATTCCTAGTGTCCATGATTACAGGATTGGAGAGAAGGGCTAATAACTTAATAGGCTGGTAATAAGGTTGAATATAGCAACTTGCTATATGAATACATGAGGATATATGGATACAGGCAGATCCTTATTAACCTTGCATGTATGAGTGTTTCATGTAGCCAAATGTTTTGCAGACTGACAGGGAGTGGACARCACTCCATGGTTTGGAGAAGGTTGATGAACTGCACCCAATGTGCCAGGCAGATGTGAAGGCATCAGTGTCGTGTCATCCATGTCAAAGTCTGTGCTTTGAAATTTCCTATTTCTAGGAAAGATGAGCCTTACTGGGGGTAAAAACTGCATAGTGAAACCCTCCTAGCTATGGCAGCTATGCTGGACACTAGCCAACTTGAGTTCATCTGGGATGTACAAATAATGAGGTTAGTTCTGGGATCTGAGAGCTGAGTCCAAGCAGCAGATGGTTGAGTAATCTGAGTGGTAAGTCTGGGTATGCTGAGGATGCCTTTTGTTTGCTTTGTGACTGCAGCTTTCTCTTCTGCCATTGCAGCAGAGTGTTTGTTTGCTTTTTAAAACTTTTGCACTGACTTCACAAGTTTTCAGAGAGTTGAGAAGACCCAATCATAGAACTGGGACAAACTGTCCTCTATGTGGTGTATCCAGTACAGTCCTGCCGGTCACATCTAGTCCCAGAGTGCTCAGGTACCCAAAATGTGTTCCTAGGCAGCAACATCGCAGGAAGAAAAGATTTTTAAGAAGGTTCCCACAATATAGTCCTCATCCCCCACCACAGCATAGTGGTGCTGGACAGCAAGCAGGGACAGGCTCTGAGTCGGGCAGCTCTTGTCTCTCGCTCTCCTTTGCTTCCTCCTGGGTTTTGTTTGTTGTCTTCCAGACCTGGGAACTGCTCAGCTAACATCCTGTTCTTTTCTCCTACTATAGCATATCTTTATACAGTATTATACCTTTATATAGTTTCTGGCATCCATTTTGAAGGATTTTCTTAGACGTAGGAACCTACCAGTGCCRGTCAGTATATGACGCTTTTGTTACA
Organism: Apteryx rowi; assembly: GCF_003343035.1. Classification (NCBI taxonomy): domain Eukaryota; kingdom Metazoa; phylum Chordata; class Aves; order Apterygiformes; family Apterygidae; genus Apteryx; species Apteryx rowi. Next base: position 1,063,110 of record NW_020447708.1, read on the forward strand.
CCAGTTTCCAGATGGACAGCTAAACTAAATACTTGTCTGTGAAATGTCAGAGGTATCTGACAGACTGCTGCTGCTAAATTACTCAAGGAAGGTACTTACAATGGCCATTCTTTCACTGATACAGTAAACATATTATCCCTGGCTGGGAAAAATGTCAGGCTTGTGGGAGAAGCAGACTTAATTGACGAAGGGTAACCTGCCTTTAATTAAAGTAGTTGAGAAAGGAATAAGCTCTCCCTTCAGGAATTCTGTATCACTGTTTCCTGTTAAGCTTATGAGAGATATCTTAGAGACAATATCTTTTGGGAAACCTTTAATTCATTCAGGTAATAATGGTGTGTAGAGTATAATGGAATATAGACCTGTTCCTTTTTTTTTTTTTAGAATGGGAGTTTATTTGAAGTGCAGTATTAAACTTGCCTTTATCTCTACAAGGGACCAAACCAGCTCTCCTCCTGCTCACCTTTCCCCAAACTGAGATAACCAAAATTATAATTCAAATTTTAGTTTTGTTGGTCTGTGTGATGATAACATTTAATTAATAACTCCAGGGGCATAAGAAGGGTGTGAGGTGTATTCATTTGACAATAGAGTATAACAAGAATTGTGGGATAATCAGCAAGTACAGCAGTGCCTGATGCATTTAATGGGGTTTGCAAGTGATTTAAAGTGTAAGGGTCTGAGAAAAGCCTTTTTTTGCTGCTGTGCTCAAGGAGTTATAAAAACTCTTTCAAATTCTGCTGTATTAAAAGAAATAAATTCTGAAGAAGRAATAGAATAATATATCCATTACTTTAAGAGTGCTTGATAGTTCTATGCTGATTTTCTCATAATGGCATTTTGTAGATGTAGCTTTGTGAGGCTGGATGTGAGACCTGGGAGAACTGTGCTGAGAACCAGGCTAGAGCAAATTAAGAGGATGGAATCTGAAGTTAAAACTCCCTAGGCAGGTTTCAGGCCTAGAAATGCTTGTTAGTCTAGACCTTAGCATGGGAAGATGAGAGAAAGTTTTCTTCAAATCAGAACCCTTCTGGTCTGCACCTCTCTGGCCTGATGGGCTACAGCCTGGAAAGGAAAGCACAGTTACAGAAATCCACACAGGGATAAAGTGTGTCTTGTGCTTTACAGTGGGAAGGAATTTTCTGGCTGTTCTGGTTTTACTGGTGACATTTATGCCTGAAGATAACAGATTAATCCTACAAGCCAGTTCATTTAGTGTCGGGGGAGGGCACTGTGCAGTGCAGAGGGCACTGCTGGTCCTCTRGATTGCTGAAACCTGTCATCAGAAGTGCTTCTGTGATCTTAAACCTTGAGCCAGGCAAGATACAAGGGGTTTCCTTTCCACTTTCTTTACAGAGTTTAGGATGAATTTGCATTTCCCAAAGTTCAAACCTCAAAGAATTTGAATTAGAGAGAGCTCCTTCATTTTTTAGTGTTTCTTCATTTGTTGAGCAATATTTGAGCTGCAAGAGGTTGAGTGTTAGGGAGATTTTTCTTTTTTAACTTTTTGTGTTATTAGTGCTACTAAAACTTACAAGTAAATTTTCAAAGACCTGAGTCTTCACATTCATCGGCAGAGCTGAATGATAATTAAAGGGTAAGGAAGGGAACTCAGCTGAATTCCATATGAACATTACTATGAGTTTTGAGTATTGATGAATTACCTACAGCTTGCCTTTAGCTTTTAGGCAATCTGTCTATTTTATGGAATAGAATGAAGTCTCGAAGAAAGAAGCTAGGGTAAAGAAAAACACCTCTATGGATTAGGAGGAGAAGAGCAAGTATGTCTTCCATAGTTCACGCTTCAAACTTTTACAGCTTTCCTGGGAACATGGGCAGCATTCTAAAACAGAAATATAGCAATCTGGGAATGTCCAAAATTGTGCCTTGATGACTCCCCCAAGAGTTGTTCAAGCTGTAAGTCAGGGCAAGACACGTTGATTCAAATGCAGAGTGCCATCTTGCTCTCCTTTCGTTGCATGTTTCTCCTCTGAGGTTGCTCTGGCTTTCAGTTTCTGTAAGTGGGCTGCATTTCTTGGGGATAAAAGACAAAAATAAAAAGGGAAGAGAGATGGTAAGTATTTTATGTTAAGTACTAAACTTTGAAGTGAGAACATAGTCCAGAACAGGAACATGTGTAGCTGGAGCTCATCTCACCCACTTCAGAGTGCCTTCAGCAAGTTAATGATGAAAATATTTATAATTAGCAGGGTAAGGCCATAAATCAATTAAACCTTCTGATCTAATCGACTTTGGCTCTAAGCCAACTGTTCTGCGGAAAAGACAGGCTTTCTGCAAGGGTCAAATTTGTCCTCCTTTAGCAGCTGGATCTTTATGTAACCTGCCAGGCAGTGATGACGTGGTGTGAGTGTGGGGCCAGTGTGATGATCCAGAATAAATGAGTCTGTCCGATGTTTTTTCAAAGGACAGAAAATTTAAAATGTGGACTAAAAGATTGAGGCCATGTAATCAAAATATTATCTTAATTACACTAATTACAGGCCTTTACAGTGAAAGAAATCTCTAAGTGTTTCTGAAGTGAGCAGCTAATTAAGGTCTAGTAGAATAATGACAGTATAATTGCTTATATTTGTTTGGATGTGTCAATTTAGAAACAAACTTCTGTACGACCTGCTATTGGGCGGTAAAAGTAGTCATATTCTTAATTGCACTTAAGATTAAAGTGAGTATTTTTTTGTTCTGTTTTGTTTTATCTTCACCCAGTAATTAATACCTCCTTAACTTCTGTCTCCTTGTTTTTTGGGAACTAGATTTTATAAACTGTCTTTCTAGACTGATGGAGTATCACTGTTTGTCAAATAGACTAAGTAAGCTTAGCTGCTTAACTTGATTTTGTTTTGTCATGCAACTACGGGAATACTATTTATTTGTCACTTACAAAGCTACTTTGAAGTAAAAGTAGTAAAAGCTTTGGCTAAAGAGTCTCTTTTGAAATTTGGGGCTGCAGTCAGTAAAGACAGACTTTTGCTGATTTGCGGTGATTTTTTTTTTCCCCCCTTGTAATGAGGATTGTTACATGCTTCAGGCTTTTTGAGAGTTAAGTCTGTTAATGCTTTGTTACGCTGTTGGTGACAAGAAAATGTAAGGATTCATTAGAAACTTTTCAAGAAAGGGCATACTGAAAGGAGTGTGGGGTAAGGTGATGGGGACTTGAGTTTTGTCTAATACCTTCTCCTTTTGGCTTCATGGTTTGATCGTGGGCAAGTTACTTAAACTGTAGGAAAAGCTGCTGTGTCACCACTCAGTAAAATTACTTGAGACATCACCTTTTAAGACCCTGTTCTTCCTTGTTTAAAAGCAGAATTAATTCAGAATTTTGGTTCATAGGCAATTTCAAAATTTCACTTCAATTTGGAGAAGGGTGGAACTGCATTTTTATTTTAAAACTGTTATTTAATTTTATTTAGTTTTTAATTGCTTCCCATATGTAAATTTGGTAAAGAGAGGAACATGGAAACTTCTGAATGAAACGAGCCATTCTAGACCTGGCAGTTTCTGACTGAAATGGCCATGATTTGTCTCGGTCAAGAGGGACAAGAAATGGTGCCTGGAAACCTGGCAGATAGGAAGCGTTGGGCTCCCGGGGCACCCGCATTCCCCGACTGGCCCCCCAGGCCTGCCCCAAGCAGTGCTGAGCGGGTGCCCAGCCCCACTGCCCCAGCGGGGCTCTCCAGCTGCCTCCTCGCTGTGTTGGGGGCTGCTACAGGGCCCGTGGCTGCCCCTGGCCCAGCTTGGGGGGCCCTGACCCATGCTGGGGCCTCCCCCAGCTCAGCCCCCTGCCTTGAGGCAGCCCTGCTCCCCCTGCGCCCCGATGGCGAGCGCAGGCTGTGGGGCCTGGCCTGGGGGCTGCAAAACTCGTGTGATAAGTAGGCTAGACCAAGATTCTCCCCGATTTTTGGGTTGGGGGACTCTCATTTCTGATTCACCTTCCAACAGGTCCCTGTGTGGCTTTCGGCAAACCAGTCTTTCCGCTAGGAAGACTCCTGGAGATATCTGCCTGCTTTTAACTTTGTTAGAGTTCATTCAAGCCCAAGATGGTCCAGCTCTGACCAAACTGGGAGGGGGCATCACCTAAAAAAGATGTCAGTCTTTTGAAGGAAAAGTTTACTCTATGCAATGAGGGTCTAAATGGGAAAAGAGAAACCCGAGGGTTGAGGGTGGCCTGAATGCAAGGGTGCAGGCTGGAGCCTGCTGGTGGGGACGGAGCTGGGGCCCCTGGCGCGGCCGCGGGGGCCAGGGAGCCATGGAGGGGCTGCTCGGCACCACGCAGCCTCCCTGGCCCGGAGCTGGGTGACAGGGAGCTGGTGCGAGGGGAGATGGCAAGTTGTAAACAGGGCTGGTAGCAACTGGGAAGGGGAACTGGGGCACGAGCTGTGCATGGGCAGATGCCAACAAAGTGGCTGGGCTCCCTGTGCTGTTTGAGGCCAGTATTCAGGGGCTCGCCAAGCCGGGGAAGCACCTCGTGCCTAGAAGAAAAAAGTGATTGGCATAAAGTTTCTGACAGGGAGAGGGAGATGCACAGAAACTGTAGAAAGCAAGGTCTTTTCCAGGAACAGAAAGCTTCCTGGTTGGTGAAGGGAACTCTGTAAGGCTTTTTCCTCTTCCCTCCCTGCCCGCTATGAACCTCTTGGTCTCCTGTCCCTCAGGAACAGCATTTTAAGTTTCCAAACACAATAGGTAAAGCTAATATGAAACATATTTCTATTACAAAAGTGGTAGGTTTGTGTAACTTCATGCAGAAAGTGGTGAGGGTAGCAAGAGTTTGCAATCAACATGAAAAAAGAGATATCCTCCCAGTTCCATCTTTTGTCTTCCTTAACCCACTTCCCTTCTCCTTCTCCTTCCCCCTACATTCAAATAAAACTGCTTTTAGTGAGGTCTGATCTTTTTATTCAGATTTCTGAAGCTGTACTCCGTCCTTATTGTCCTTGATCTGTCAGCTAGTTTGCCACAATGGCTTCTTGAAATCTTGTTTTTTTCATTACACTGTCCATTTGCCTACCTCCCAATTGCTCTGCTCGCATCCTTTCCAGAACTGGGCTCACTACTGGTGCATTAGGAGATAAGGGAAAGAGATCTTCTTTGTAGTCTCATCTGTACAAACAAATTCAACTTCAGATTGGTCTCCTTTTCTCTAAATAAAAACTTCAGCTCTGATAGTCTTTAATTTCATGATCATATTCTGTTATCAAGGAAACACATTTATTTAGTGGAAAATTTGACTTTTTATACATGATTAGAAACTCAACTAAAAAAAGTGAAGATTTGTCTGGGCCAAAATTTTTTTTGGAGGATCATATTAACTGATTTTTTACTAAATTTAATGGTGTTGGTCCTATCTAGGAACTAGGAGAAAGACACCTCTGAAGAGATCATGGCTCTAAGATGATAGCATTTCCCTAGGGAAGACAGGTTCACATTGCTTCTTCATGTGATTTCAGGTAGGATTTTAATTTGTCTGTTGTCCATTTGGTCAAATGTGCTAAGCCCAGAGCAATGGTCTGCTCTTGCCATGTCTTGTTGTTTTCAGATTAAAATGTCAGCAGTAGAACTTTTTTGTAATATCAAAAACTCCAGGCCACACAGAGACTTTCAATCAGCACATCGTCCTTTACCATTTATAATTTAAGTCCTAAAGACTGGCAGAACTAATTTATTCATGGGAACTCATCACTGTAGTATGAGTATTGGATAAGATTAATGACTAAATACTGACAAGTCTCTTGTTAAATGAGGGTTTGACACTGGACTAGTTCAAAGTGCTGCTCCTGCTGGTGTCAAAGGTAGCCATGAATGTGCAGCCTTAATGCAATTTTCAAGGCAGTGTGTCAAGTTGTTTGCCAAGAATCTGAGAAACTTTCAGACTTTCCATTCAGTGGCCACCACTGAAAGCTTCCCCCCCCCCCCTTTTTCCTCTCTCCATTCTCCCTCGGGTTGTTACTCTCACAAAAAAATAAAGGAGGGAAGAACAACAGAAGACATATGCATACAGTGTTGCATGCAAGGCAGGGATAGCATGGAGGCAGGGAACAATGTTCATGTTCTTTCATATGTATAGAGATGAGGAGGATGCATGTAGGCTGGCTTTGAGTTAACTAATGGTGTTTTCTATTCCTTGGTATTTTAAAAATAAGGTGTGTGTTTCTTTCCTAAGAAGAGAAAGCCAGTTACTGTCATTCTTTAAAAATCTTTCAGTTAAGAGCAGGACTGGGCTTATTACTGTGCCTTATCACTTCCTTTACGCAAATGATTGCACTGACGACAGTCTCCCTGTCTTATGATTATGCCAGCCAAATGTACATTCTTGTGCCTACTCCTCTTCTGGTCTTAATTCATTTGCCTTGGGAAAAAAAGCTGTTTTGTTGGTCTCCACCTCCTTTTTTTTGCCTTGCCTGTTCTGATGCCAAAGACAAAGTGCTGAGAATGCAAGAAAGTCTAATCCAGCTCTTCTTTCTCCAACATATGTTGTGGTACACATGAGCGCATCCTGTTGCAGACCTGCATATGCTTCCATTGTGTGACTACCACCCAGGCAGTCTCATATAGCCTGTGACTGGAAGTATATGCCCACCCCCAAAAAGTTTTCAGGAAGGAGGATAGCCCTCTGGCCATCCAGGGGTGCAATAACAGTTGCTCTGGAAAACCATACCTGGCTCAGAGACTGAGTCATCTTTGATCAGGAACATTTTCAGTGGATGCAGCACCTCTGAAGTACGTAGTTTCCAAACGCTATCAAAAATCAGCCAAGCGTGGCTAAACAGACTACTTTTTTCCCCACCCATAAAGGCTTCTAATGAAGTCTTCTCTCTCTTGAAACACAAAATATGCATGACCATCTTACTGTTCCATCAGCTAGCACAAATTTCAAGGCTTTGCTTCCAGACATAGAGCTTCTCAATGAAAGTGTTATGGGGTCACAAAATGACATCCCCTGCCACCTTTCTAATCTTTTTTGGAGAGATTTGAAGCATGTTGGCTGAAAAACTCCAGAAAGCACACTGTCTGCATGCAGAAGATTTCTGATACGGGAGATTTTGAATTGAATGATTAATGTGAAGGGTTGAAAGTGAAAGGAAACTGAAGAAGGCATGTAATAATGTGAGCTATCAGATAGTGAAGTACTAACATAAGAAGCAACACTGATTTTGTTTGTTGTTAAGGTACTAAGAGGACAAAAATAGACATAGAATTAAGAAGCTTGAATAGCCAACTATATATCATACTGAAATTGAGTTGCCTTTAAATACAGAAAATTAAAGTGCAGGATTAGTGGTGTGCAATGACATAAATGTTCAAATTTTAAAGCATTTTCAGGAGGAAATTTCTATGACATTGTTCAAAAAAGTTAATAGAATTCTTAAAAAAAAAAAAAAAAAAGCTCAAAACTCTCCAAAACAGTATGGTTTCTTGTTGTTAAATAATCAGTTTTTTGGGAAGCTTAGCAAGGCACAGCCAAAGGCCTCTCATACCCCAGACTGTGAGAATATGCTCTGCTTTCTTCTTTACTCTAGGGGAGATTTTGCCAATTTCTCATGTTGGAATTATTTGACAAAATTGCTTTGATCACTGGAAACTGACACTTAGCATTATACTGTCTTATCTGTGCAGTTCCCACACATTAGTGTGAACCTTCAGAATGTGTTCAAGTAGCATTTGGGCGCTGTGAAGGTAGATAAAAATCAGCTACTGAAATGGGTTTTCTTTTCAAGGCATGTGATTCTGAAGGTTATATATATATATGTGTGTGTGTGTGTATACATATATATAAATACTGACATTATGTTTGCGTGGGGTTAGAGAAATGAAATTAAGTTCCTTTTTGATTAATTTTTATTACAACATTTGAAGGAGGTCCATGTTCTATTTGTTACACTTAAGCCCATGTTTAGTGTGTACAGCAGATATTGTTCTATAAAGGGGATGTGCTTTACAGAATGTATCTGAGAGGAATATCTGAGCTCTTAGATAGTATCTAGATAATCTATATGTTTGTCTTAGATAATCTCCACTGTGGGATCCTGTAGGAGTTGTCTGTGAGTTCATGTGTCCTATAAACCAGTGCCCCTGACTTGTCCATAGGAGGGACTGTCTTCCGCTCATAATTTCATAATGAATTCACAATGAATTTTAGCAGACAACATACATGTTTTGGGATAAACCTTTGTTGTGAAGCCCAGTTAGGCATACAAACCTGCCAGCTAACAGGACTAGCTGCAGCCTCAGTTCAACTCCTGTCCCATGACTGAAGACAGACAATGTGCAGGGCAGTGCCACAGGTGGGAGATGGAGTCACTGTAAGGAGTTAGGTCCACCTGCCCTTCCCCAAGCTTCAGTCCTTGTTAACTTTGCTAGCATGGCAGTACTCTGCCAAACACTACATTTAACATCTTCCAGTAATACAATTGTTTTCTTATCCTGCATTTTGGGTGACTTCTGTTATTTTCCTGGCCTTGAGTTGAACCAGACCCACCTGCGCAGTACTGTCACTGACTGCAATGCACTTGTTGAAAGAGGTGGTCTTGAGAGGGTTTTCAGGCTCAGTTTTGTGCTCCTTGGGCCTAGGCTTGTTGAAAGTCAAATCTTCCATGCCGAGAGCCATTAAGAGGCTGATCCTTAATGTGGTGTCAGCTTCCTCTATTGCCATTGTTGCCTTGTGTGATGTCTCCCCCGCCTTCCTACAACCTCTTTCATTAGTCTCCAAGATCAGAACTGTCTTAAGGGAAAACCATAGTAATTTCTCTTTGATTTCTTAGACTGACTAGTAGTAAAAACACAGGCTGTGTGCTGGATACTTTCAGGCTTGATTAGATTTCAAACATGGGTTGGTTTTTTTTTTTAGAAATAGCAGCTGGAGGAAACAATAGAAGTTGCAGAGGTAAAGGAACAAATTGTTCTGATAAGATACTTAAAAGTAGGATGAGAGTGCCTATGAATGTAAATGCAAACAAAGCCCCACAGCCTTCTTCTGCAACGTCTACATCAAATCAGTTTTTGAGATTGCATCTTTCAACAATTCTCAGTCTATTTATTTACAAAACAATCAAAACTGTTCTTGGCAAGTGTGGCACTTACGTCTCCACATAGTACGGTTTTTATTTTAGGACTTTCTGGTTCTTAGTGTTCACAGAGACACTTTTCTGTCCTCCTGTACCATTCTAGATGAGAAAGCAGAAGTGTAAAAAATATCAGTAGATGGAACCTTAGCTTTTGCAGGGCCTCCCATGAACTCAGACACTGACTTTAAATGCAGTTTTGCATTGCCTGATAGGAGTTGTCCTGGCAGTGCGGTGATATTGCATCTTCTGTTGGGAACTGCTGTGAACTGGCAGGTTCAGATGTGCTTCTTATGTACTCAGCATTTAGTACTAAAGAAATGCAATAGAATGTTTTGCAAGTACTTCAGTGCTGACCTGATATGACTGAAATTGCATTTGTTACATAACTGAAATGATGACTTGCTCTTTACATTCTTGACCTTCAAGTGACAATGTTTAAGCAGTCCTGTAACTAGACCTGCCATGTACACACATTCCTATATTATGCCTTGATGTGTCCTTATGATACCACGTGATATGCCTGTGTCTTGGTCTGATGACCAGGACTGTTGGGGCACAGGTCAGCAGAAAGCAAGTTGCCAGCAGCRGTTGCCTCATACAGCCCACAGCCTAATTACTGTTCACATCTGAACAACTGCAGAGAAGAGTTGTGATCTGAGTGACCTGCCTTGACCAGAGCATGGGTTGAGCATGCATCCTGCAGAACGACAAGGAAAGGGGAGCTTTCTCAAAGAGCTGCATAAGATATTGTAGGGGCAGAGTGGGACTCCATCTGGGATCTTTTGGCTGCATTCTGTGGAGAGTTTCTTACTAGACAAAACAGATCCTGGCGCTTCTGGTTGGGATTCTTGATAATCTGAAGCCTGGATTCAGACTGCAATAAATCAGAGTTTAAATAGTGTGCGCTGGATGCTGTGTTAGGACATTGCTGTGTTTAGTCCACTTGTAATGAGCCTTTCCCACCTAATCACATTTCAGTGAGTGGCACAGCACTATTAACGAAGTGCTTTACTACCATGTCTTTCTGGAGGTTTTTTTTTAATGCTCTAATTATTCATCCAATTTAATTTGGTCTCTTTTAAGGCACTGGAGATTTATTATTTGTTTGCCCTCATACTTGTCTAATTTAAAAGTTACAGATAATTGAATATTTCTGTGTTTATGGTTTCTAATAGCTGAGTTATGTTGTTACTCACATTCTGTAAAATTTTAATAGAGGAATTTAGGACAAAGTTTCTTATTAAATGTGGGATGGATCCTAGGTATTACTATCAATATGTTATGCTAGTTTTGCCATGAGTCAACAGCACTGAAAAAAATACAGGGAAATGGCTAACAGTCAGCATGGAAATGAGAGCAAACGATGTCAAACCAATCTAATTTCCTTCTCAAATCCTCCCCAGGGTAAGGGGCCTTGTGGTTAGAGAAGAGATGGTAGATGTCACATATCTTGACTTTGTTAAGGCTTTTTACACAGTCCTGCATGACAGTCTCATAAGCAGGCTAGGGAAGCATAATGTGGAAGAAATTAATAAGGAGGGTGCAAGGCTGTTTTGAAAATCGTATTTAGAGCATTATCAGTGATCCATTGTCAAAATGAAAGAAAGAAATGACAGGGATTCTGCAGGGACCTGTCTAGGCTCTCTAATACAGCTCAATGTTTTTATTAATGACCTGGATGATGGAATAGCATGTGTGCTTATTAGATTCGAAGCTGGGATGGACTGCAAGGATGTCAGAAGACAAGGTTAGAATTGAAAATGATCTCCACAGAATGGAGAAATGGGTTATCAAATGCTATTTAAGAGAGAGGAATTTCTTTGTAGAAAAAGGAACAATCTGAAATGGAATGAACAATATTATGTTGGTGTGGAAAAAGCAAACATCCCCAAAGAGTGTATGCTCCACCGATGCATGCTGCGAGATGCATATGCTCTGTTCTACACTAGTAGGGTCCTAAAATGCAGTGAGATTTCAGTTTGATATTAGGAGAAAAGCTTTAGCATGTGCGTGTTGAGCACTAAAGCAGACTGCCCACACAGCTTTTGTAAGCTGAGAAGGGGTTTGGTAAGTAGGAGCCAGAAGAGGCCTGAGTTTTGGCGATGCCGTCAACAGGGTGGGAGGATGGACTTAACGAGGACCCGGTCAAAAGTGACTTGCTTAAAGCTGCCTTCTGGGCTGCTCTTCTGCCCCTTTCCTGCATTTCTAAGGAAAATCCATGAAAATCAGTGATCAGGAGCAAGGCTCGCAGCACAATCCCTTAGTAAGAAGCCACAGGAAACTTGTTGTATGGTGTGCAGACTGTGTGTTCTACCATGGCTTGCTGGTCATGGCACTCCTGGAGACTGGAGTCCAAAAGATCATCAAGAGCTATATAGGAAATACCACATGCAGACAGTTCATGCATTTCACTATGCCTGTAGGACAGTCGCAAACCATGGCTGAAGAAATTACCTAAACTGAGTTTGGCAGTGTTTCAACTGCTTGTTTGTTGATGCAGTGGAAAATATAACTGGAGATTCAAGCACAGGAGTGAGTTCTATAGTAAGTATATCTGAGGGATCAAGGATCTTCACTCCCTTAATTATAAATTAAATATTAATATTACTGGAACGTCTAATGTCTTTAAATGATATACAGGGCCAATATGGCCAATATCTTTTTAGTTCACTCTGTTTCACAGCGACTTTTTATTGCACTATTAAAGCAAGATAAACCACTGCAATTATCCTAAAAGAGAAAAAAAATGCCCCCCCCAAAAACTCAAAATCTTATGCACTCTGATTTCAACTGTTTACTTTCAAGGTGCCTTTGGTTATAGAGCTATGTAAGTTAGTGTCGTGATGGTGGTAGACAGTATTTCCCCCCCCACACACACTTACATTCCTCCTTCATGATAGGACTAAAGAAACATCCTTTTCTTTAGAATATCTTTAGAATATCTTTAGCCTCATAGTTGAGTGTTTTAATAGTTATATGAAATGAGGAAAGAACAATGGCATTATTTTTGGTTTTGACAATGGGGAAATTACATTAGGATTACCATGTTCAATTAGGATATAATTAAGAGAATTTTTCAGTATGCTGTTAAGATGGCTCTGAGAAGAGTCTTGTGGAAAGCATCAAGAAAGCAAACTTGCAGAACTTTCATGGACTTATCTATCAAAGAAGTTAAAGATATGAATTGATCAGGACCTCTAATTATTATAAACTGATATGAAAGTTGTTTAATATAACATACTAAGGCTTAGCAAAGCAGACCGAGGTTGGCCAGCACAAAACGATACATAGAATATAGGTGTATTTCTTTAAAAGCAGAAGTTGCTAATGACTACCAACAGACTGCCAAAGGATGGTCTGTCACTTGAAACTCTTTAAACAAGTATGAGCGATTGCCTCCCTTCTAACGTCGTGTTGGGATAGGTTTGAGAGCAGCGCATGAAACATTGCGACTGATGCAGTAACTAACAAAATGCAAGTACCATGGAAAAAAGAAGCATTTTTTTTATCAGCTAAAATCTCCTAGCCCTTTCCTTTGGCTGTGTGGACAGAAAGCACATGCCAATCTTTTCCAGAGTAGGTGAGGCAGGCCCTGTTGTGACCCTGGTACCAGCAGGGCACGGGCAGCCCCTGGCTGCTCTGTAGGTGTTTGGCCTCTGGTGCCGAGGTTCGGGCCAGGTCCCTTGGCCCCCTCGGCGAAAGGGGTGGTGGGTGGCGACCTGCTTTGTGGAGGCGCCGGGCACATTAGTGCCGCAGCTCTGGCAGGGAGCTGGAGACAGCGGTGCCAGGGGAACCTGCGTCATCAATGTAACCCTGTTGTCCCATGGGTGGCTAACAAAACTAGCAGAAGAACGAACTTTGTATGGCTCCTTACGATTGAAACTCTGTTTTAAATGTATATAAAAGAAATACCAGTTTAAAGAATTGAAACTGTTTTCTCTGACTAATGTCTTTACCTTTAATCCCATCTCTTACTGAATGTATTTTTATAACGAATTGTGGATACCTTGGAAACAAAAGGTTTCATTTTCAGTGCCACCTGATGGGTCTCTCTCTGTATGGCATACAATGCCATAGGTGTTAATTTTATATGTGACTAATGAATGCCAGTTATTCCCTTCAATAGCTGTGACCCAGGTAGGTGGATGACTTTACTGTCTCAATTGCTTGATCCTGAAATTAGCACAAACAGATGGGCCTGAATAGATAGTGAACCTGACACCAGGTAGGAGAAGAGGCTACTAATGCAGTCAGTAAAATGTAATATATGAGAAAGTGTTTTCTTGATTGGAATCATTTCTCTTTTCAGCCCATTTTACTGCCTTTGAGTATTTTGTGGTTAGCTGATGTGAGGGGTAGAGGGTTAGTTGTTTGACACCTGAAACCTGGTAAGTTCAACTGCGAAGCCTCTCAGATAAAATACTGTCTAGTATTGAGAACACAAGAAAGGATGTCACTAAACGGTAAGCTGAAATATAAGCTTTATGACTGGTTTTCTGCATAGTTATGGTTTAACTGTCTGATGTCTCTATCCCTGTGTACTTGAGAGAGAGGATAGTATTTAGTTAAAATTTATTTGAACTCCAAAATTAAATTGTCGTTGTCTCAAAGCTGAGGCCTGTTTCTTGGAAGGGATTTTTTTTCTTTATTAACTGTTTATATGCTTCAGAGCAGAACTGTACAGCTGATTGCTCTTGGCTGTGCTTTCAAGCAAGGTGGAGAAAACTTCTAGCATGCAGGTCTGAAAGATGGCAGAATTGTAGTATAATTGGTGGTATTGGAAAGAAGGGTAGGAAGCATGTTAAATTCAGAAGTAGTCTCATAGATGCATAGAAAGCATGTCCTATTGACATCTTGGTGCATGGGATACTTCAGATCTGTGCTCTGAGAAAGTCCGTAATGTTAGGTTACATACCTTGTCTATAGGTTGCATTAACTGCAGCCATCGCAGGCAAGACCAACAAATGCCAGCATCATGTGTGAAATAATCCTTCACCATATGTCATTTGCAGTTTACTTGCCTTATGAAGAAGAGGGATTTGAGTCAGGATTTGGTGGTTTTTTTTTTCTGTAATAGCTATGACTTTTTAGAGAATGTTATTTGGTGCTGAATTGCTCTTTGACTGCTTCGTATTCACACCTTTTCCTGACAGTTCCTTCAGGAGGTGCATCCCACAGGATAAAAAGCAGCCCGTTGTCGGCAAAGATAGCCTGACCTCATTACTGGGGCAGACAGGTGTATGCTTTAATCACAGCCTTAAAGCTACAGGAAACTCTGGACTTCTTCCAAGATCAGTTGGGATTAGCCTAACCCTTTGATGTTACTTTAGACGTCCCGTGGAGACCCCAGTTGAAGAGAGTGAGTGAATGCTGACTAGCCATGGTCCTGGGATTCTTAGGCAAGACATCTGTGAGACCGATTTGTGTGGGAGAAATTGGACCAAAAAAGAAAACGATTTCATGCTAATTGCAATTTCCAATTGTAAACCTGGAGGTAAGCCTCCACTGACAGGCTCTTAAACTAATTAAGCAAATGGTCCAGTACCCCATGCTGTGTAATGTTACACAGCTATGCATAAACAACTCTGCTGAAGATTTATCCCAACCCCAAACTTTGAACAGGCTCTGCTGAAGTTAAGCAGGCTGTTTGAAGTGTCAGGATGATCTGCAGTCCTCCTGTCTGATGAGTTACATGCTTGATTCTAATTAACAGTAATCAAATAAGGAAAACCCTAATCAGTATTCAACAGCTATTACCCTCAGCTTGGCAGAGACAAAACATAATTTCAAAACAGAAATAAACACGTGATATTGTGTGGAACTACAATAAATCTTTTTAAGTGGCCATGTGAAAAGTTTTTATTATTGTAACATGCCGTATTGTGATTGAAGACTTGAAGGGAAAAAAAGAGGGGAGTAGGGAGAAAAGAAATCTCAGATTACACAGATTCAGTGTCTGCCTAAAATTCCCTTCACTGAGTTTTATTGCTGGAACATAGCTGACTTCATCTTCGTCTATGTTCACTTTGGATGTACAAAATGTCAGTTATCCTGCAACCTACCAAACACAGAGAAAATCTAGTTTTCTAAAATGAACTATATAGAAGTGACTTCCTCTTTCTTGAAATGCCATTTTACATAGGTCATTCAGATCTGTGAGCACTCACCACACTTTTGTGAATGGGAAATCAGCAGGAGGGCTCCCATGGATTTCAGTACCCGCTGCACCATAATTTGATTCATATGCTCCACTTCTCACCTTCATGGGGTCTTAAGGGCTTTTAACAGTTAGTGAGATGGTAGAAATGGGGTCTGTCAGATCACAGTCATCACTGTGAGTTTTGAGCCATGAGTCTGTGTATGTTTATGCTACACTGATTTTTGCTGAACCAAGCGTGACCAGAAAAGGGACGGTTACTCAGAGGAGGTTTGTGATCACCTCAGCTACCTGCAAGCTTCCTATGGTCTGCAAGGTAAAGACACTTTTGGGAAGTAGTTTTCTCCTTTGAATGACCAGATCTGGTGAGTTTCCTGACCTACCCCCACTTCCAAAGGAGATGCCCTTTGACTGTTGGGTAGTTGTTCATCCTTCGCATACAGTTCTTCTGCACTCTTTGAACTGTATGTGAACAGCTGGTTCACATAAAGTGATTTGAATCCGTTCTCAGAAAGACATTGCACATGCTTAGCTTTGAGCTATTTCCCATTGCCGCAAGTTCCCTTCTCAAGGGGACAAACCAATGCTCTGTGAGTGAAAGCCTTATATCCTCCTAAGTACCATGGGTTTGTGCATAACTGTAAGCAATTTCTTCTCTGACTGTGCAATTTCCCTTGGTGATGTTTAAAGGAACATTTTTAATTCTATCTTTAAACTGTTAGAAATAGCTCTCCAGAGTTTCCACTGCTGAATACTAATAACTTTTTATATTAGCATAAAAGGATAGTTTTATCAAAGATCACAATTTTAGGGGGAAATGGTAGTATTTGCATCTCAAGAGGCCAGGGGAAGCTGTTCATAGGTTTATGGAGGTCTTCGTCCTTTCCTTCAGCTTCCATAGCCATATTAACGTTGTTAAGTTAAATTAAATGTGCTAAAGGAGCTGTGGCAAGTGTTTGCTAATATGCATGCCAGCCTTATCAGAGGTTGTTACAGAGCACTGTTTTTTTTCCCCAGATGCATGTAACTTTAGCACCTGCTCATCCCCAAACTTAAATTACTTTATCCTAGATCTATTTATAACTAAAACTGCTGTCGGTGGCTTTGGTATTTTTACACTAGCCCATATGGCTGCAAAGAAAATGCAGGGAGATGTACATAATGGAACAGAGGGCAAATAATTGTCTGGCAAACCCAGACTGCTGTTCAATATGTCTGGAAACAGTGTAGCAGCATGGAGAGTGCAATTACATCACCTTGGTTTTGTGCAGGAAAAGGATTTGCAGTCAATGACTTGCCCCTCAAAATCAGCTTTCTTATTCATCATGTTTACCTCGAGCATATAGCCCATYGAATATACCCTACACAGATTCTGACAGGCCACTATATATCCTTCATCAATAAAAGCGAAGTAGGTGTGTCATATAGGGACGCTGAAAGCTGTACCTGCTGCGACCTCGTTCTGCACCACATTGCACAAGCACAGCAAGTCCCCGGCTGAACCCAAGTAGGGCTGAACAGGGGAAAATACATATTCTGTTGTTCAATCCAGCCATTGTTTACAGGAAACACTAACATTTCAGATCACACTGAAAAATGCCTACACTTTTTTTTCACTGACTACTGTTTGAAGGCTTCTTCTAGAAACATGTTTTGCGTGGTGGGCTACAGAAGTCAGAGGACTTGCATGCCAAGGGAGAAGTGAGTTGAAGCCACTGACATGTTTGGAATATTTGAATAAATATGTTTATCGCACAAGTACATTACAGCCCTACCCCTAGTCTTAAATTAACAGACAGAACTGTACTGCCATGCTGCCTGAACTTAGGTACGAAGTTATAGCAGTGTTTTGTCTCTGTTATTATATGTATTTTATTAAACTGCTTTGCTTAAAGATGAGTGTGACCAATACAGATGGGACGTCACCAAACATTGGATATTGTAGGAAGGCCTAGGACCCAAATGTGTTATTTTTGTCCTTCTGCTTCTCTTCCCCTCAATATTTTTAAGTTCTGGAGATAAGTGAAAGTAAGACCACTAATAAAGCAACATTTTTGGCTTGTTCACTTTCTCCTCCTGCAGCAGGAGCACCTGATGCTAAGACATTTCTGTTTCCTTTCCAGTCCACAGGATTTCATTGTGATCTCAAATGAATCTGATCTGTGATTGTGTTACAAGGAAAGTTAAGAGGTTATTGTGCCTGCCCGTGGCTGCCCATCACTGGTGGAGTTACTGCCTCCTAGCAGAACAGACGAACCTCTGCTGAGCTCACATCCTAATTGAAATAGGTGGCATTTAAAATTAACTATAAAGCTATAAAACATTCTGGCACAGCAGTGGATACATTGCCCATTCTGCTGCCTTAGCCAGTAGCACTACACTGGGATGGGAATAGGGGCAGGTGGCTGGATACAGCAGTATCTCATACCTCCACTGATGAACTGTCCAAACCCATGAACTAGTACACTGCCCTGACCTCTGAATCCTTTGACTTGAAAAAAATGTATTCAGTTTCTAGTGTATCTCATCACAAATTTTTGTGAAGCAGCATGAAGTTGTGGGCTGAAGAGAGACCGCGCATGAGAAATACTGCATTATAGCTTGCTTTCTTGTCTGTTTTCCTCTGTTTTTTTTTCCCCATATGCTAGGGTAATACACTTCTTCAGTGAAGAGCTACTCAGTTAGTATTTGCACAGTCATTTGAAAGTAGAAACTGCTATGTAAATATCATGTATTACTGTTGTATCAATTCATAACTAAAAACTGTATTTTTAGTCAAAATGAGTATTTTGAATTTTTATGAATGGGGTTTTAAGTGCCTTGTTCTGGAAAGCACTCAAGCAACATGACTTCAGCAGATGCTCTGGTGCAATATTATCCCTCTGGCAATATTTTCCTGAATGAAATGAAAGAAAAGCCAAGACTTGTTTCTTCCCCTAACACCTTAGATCCCCTTACCACTGCTTTTTCTTTAAATATTGCATTCCATGGATTCTCATATTTCTAGATCAATATGAAAAAGGTCTATCACCAACACTTCTTCCCTTTAAAAATGAACAACTTTAAGCATATTCCTTAAAGTACTATTCTATCCTTTCACTGTTTTCCTTTCTCTATTTTCCTTTTTGTCTGGTACTTTTGGTACACAGTACAAAACATTTAGTCGGTATTCGAGAGCTGTAAAAAATGGAAATGTTTCTTTTCTCTATGGAAAAAAATACATTTTTGTTTTTTGCTCTTAGCTGTATGTCTCTTTGCTGCTTTTATTTGCTAATAATTGCACTTTCATTACTCTTTATTGTTGAATGCTGTGGTCAGTGATAACATTAATTGCTTCCTTGTATTAATATTTTAACATGATTCCGTGAATCCTTCAAGTTGTTACAAATTCAATAGCTGCCACTATAATTTCATTTTCTTATGGATTTGAACAGTATAAATTCTCTGTTCTTAGCTAAATCCTGATCACACTGGCCTCAATTCACACTGCACCAGTTTTAGGGGCGTATTCTCCTGTGGCTTTATCCACTGGTCATATAGAGAGAGGAAGGGACATCTTCAGAGGGTAAGTCAACCTTTCCTAAGTTTTGACCCACCCCCTGGAAGTACCTATCTTGTTGACTTTGTAATAAACCTAAACTGTCTGTGATTTGAGTACCTCAGGTACTCAGATGCTTAAAGTATCTCTGGCACTTAAAGCTGGGCAAATTCAGGTACCTGTGCCACATCTTGTCTCTCGGTTTTTGTACCTTGGACTTTTCATTTTCCTAGAATCAGTGGGCATATTAGTGGACATTTTATATAGCTCTCAGTAGCTGACTTTTGGTCCGTGTGGGTTGATCAGAGACTTTATCCCAGTAGCTGTGGTGTCTTGGAGCAGGCTTCAGTAGTCATAAGTCTGATAAAGACTAGCTCAAAATAAATTTGCTGTGTAGGTTGCTTCTTCCCCAAACAGTTCCACACCAGCTTTCTTTTTCAGGGAGAAGGTTGGGGAAGGGTCCCTTGCCAAATGCTGCAGAAAAGGAGATGTTCCAGTGCAGTAGGGTTATTGTGCATGCAGTAAGCCTAAGCTTCTACCATTTTCCTTTCTTCTGTCTTTTTTATTGTCCAGCAAGACCCCTTCTGAGAATAAGGATGATGTTTCTGTCTGTGTCTGTTTTCTGCTAAGACTTGCCGCAAGGGTAACACTGCTGTGTATGATGGACTGACTCCTGCTCCCTAGAGAATGGAATAAACTTACTCATGTATTTCATACAGGGCATTGACATGTTCTAAAATGAAACTGAAATATTGACTTTAAAAGATTCCATTTTAACAGGTATGAACAGGTTCTTTTGTATTTGCCTTAAACATATTCCAAACATCCATACAAGTTAGATTTAGTTTTGTTAAGCTAACTTCTGATTTCTCTTAAAAACTCTTTAGTATCATCTTGGTGTTTTATCTGGATAAATTCTATAAATGCTACTAAAACTTTGCTTTGGAAAAAAAAAATTGGATTCCTTGGTTATTTTATAAATTTTATGCCTCACGTAGGATCCTTTATCTACAGTATCATCTGGTCCCTTAAGAACTTGACAAGAAAAATTTCAGTGGAGGATAAATTCGTACCTTCAGCATCATAAGAGAGATTATTTTTGTTAGCAGCACTCTTTAGTACTGATGAAATTTGTCAAAGTGTCTGCACTTCAGAATGAAGGCCTGTATTTTATCAGCTTATCAGTGTACATGCAAGAGTATTTTCAGTTTTTTGAAATGTCACTATTTTTATTATGAATTACCATAGGCATTGACAGACTTGATCTGCAGGGTTAGATGCTGAAGTATTAGGTGGGAGAATGAGCCTCCTAATGAGATGGTGTAATGTTAAGGTGGGAGTAATTGCAGTGCAAATGGGGAAGGCTCCAAGTAATTCACTTTGAACCTGGACTCCTCTGAAGTGTGATTACCTGAAGGCCGAGGTATATATTTTGTCCACTTATTTTCACTGAGCTGGGTGACAGTGTGCCTGCTAACATTGCTCTTGCATGGATCGTGTAGAGCGGTGAGCTGTCTGTGTACGCAGGTCAAGCCTGTGTGCACACAGGTGACGCATGGGTCATCTCGCAACCCTCAAATGATGCTGTACTATTTTGTATCTGGTTTCAGGCCTTGAAAGTGCCCAAAAGCTGTATGGGTACCCTCGGCTGTTGGGTTTCCAGGACCACAGTGGGAGTTCTAAATGCTGGCATGAAGTGGAGCAACCACTCTGTAATGTGCTCCCCTTGTCTATTTTGCAAACTTTTCTGCTGGCTGTTGAAATTTTTTTACCAGAGATCTATTTATTTTTAGTGGGAAATATCCTTTGGTAAACAACCCTTTTATGTACAGTTTAGATCTCCTTTCAATACATTCATTTTAAAAATCTACACATTTTACATTTTAGTTCTATGTGATAGATTTTAGCATTACAATAGGAGAGCAGACTTACCTACTTTGTTTCCAATGTAAACATTTTATTTAAAAAGGGTGTTTGGATAATATCCACAGTCTCGATCAGTAACTTGGATGCTGTGAGATTCAGACAAGACAGGTTACATCAAATTAGTACTCCTCTGATTAATTTAGGAAACCTGATTGTTTTCTGGGCTGGTGGCATATCATGTCCAAGACCGTACTTCTGAGAAGACAACTGTTTAAGAAACAATGTAAAATGAACTTGTAATATGCTAATTTATTCAACAGAACATCTTGCCTTAAAAAAAAAAAAATGGACAGACAAAAAAACCCAAAGCTACTCATCCTCTATTAAACCAAGTAGTAAAGAATAAAAGGGGGGGAGGGGGGAGGAAAAATTCTGAAAGTGGAACAGGGTCTCTGAGTACAAATAGCCATTTCGTCCATGGAAGAGGAACCTCCATAGCAGAGGGCTGACAGCATTTTTGCATTTACACCTGTGGAGAATGACGTTTAGTAGCATCTAGTATACTTGTAGGGGACTGCATCTAATGGTCCTCCTGGCTGTAAACTCCCTAAATCACTGAAAACCCAAATTCTTCAAATAAAACAAAATATACAGTATGTCAACAGTGCTTTAAGCTACCTCTTGATAACTGTTCAGCATGACAAGCTCATGTCATGGGATCATGTGTGTGATGGTGGCCCTAGGTGCACCCTGGAGGTCTGGGCTCTCCTGCCACGTTGCCTGCTGCAGCAAGGCTCTCTCAGCTGGCCAGTGGGTCAGCCAGGCCCGAGAGCAGAGGTGAAACGGTCGCTCACATGCCAGAGAGCTCTCCTGCTCGCTGCGAGAGGGGGCTTCTTGCAGGGGCATGAACCCCTCCACCCCACCCCCAAGCTTTTTGCTGGCACACAGTGGAAATGGAGAGAAGAAGGCTCCAGCTGCAAATCAGCTGCACGTTAAGGCTTACTGTGGGTAATGTTTAGGCATGTAACATTCTTAGGTGTACAAATAGTTTCAAGATTTTAGTGGCTTTTGCGGAGCATGTGAGCAAATTTCAGAGTCGCTCAGTTCCAGACCAAAGGATTATTCCAGAAAAGAAGCTGCTGATCAAGTTGGGATAGCTAAGCTTACCTAACACTTTTAATGATTAAATCTTATTTCCTTTCCCTACAGCTCTGGTTTGGTTGAAACTTTACATGTTCTACTTAAGTCTGTGAAGTTAAAAAATATTTTTGTTGAGCTCAAGTTATTTTTATGCAACAGTGTTTTCTTCATTCTCCCTTTTTATTAGGTGTTTATGGAAACTCAAAGCAGTTAATTCTGTGCAGGCAATCACGTTTTTAAGTACGTTAGGCAGTACTTACAAGTTGATCTGCTGGTCACAGCCAGACAAAATGCCACAAGAAGCAGAAGTAGTCCTTGAAATGTTCTTTTCATCTGGACGTATAGAAGGAGGCAGCAACTTCAAATTACGCAGTTCTGTGTCTCTCCTTGGCTGATAGCAGCCTTTTCTTTGGCACTTGTAGTAGCTGATTTTCCAGCCTCTGGGGCTTTTGCATAGCGATAGAGAGAGGAGGAGGCTGAATTTGGCTAGGGGCAGATGTAACAGGGCAGGCAATTCACTCTCCTCCTTCTTATGGCTTTGCAGCTGCTCCTGGTCCCCCTCCCTCCGCAGTGGAGCAAGTGGCCACACGTAGCCCAGTTTTTGGGGGGTGCTGGGTTTTTCTGCCCCTGCTATGATACTGCCTGTCCTAAGAGCCCTGGAGCATCTCTTAGGCCTCTTGAGCCTGGGGTTTGCTCTCAAGGGGTATTTGTATGTCATTAACTGGACTTTTTATAAACAAGAAACTCCACAGCAACTTTTAACATCTGCCTAGTTTTTGAAGGGGGAGAGGGTAGGAAGAGAAAATAATCATGGGATGATAGGCCTGGAATGACTGCAGTCCAGCACATCTTCTCCCACTTCTTAAAGCATATTGTTGGTTTCCTGGTGTGTTCTTAACGTTAGATTTTCTGCTGCCTCAGTTGCAGTGTCACTGTGCCATCAGGCTGTCTGTCATACAGCTTGCTTCTGACTACTGACTCATAACTTCTCTTAGGTATGCATTTTTTTTGTTTGTTTCAACTCTTTTTTTTTTTTTTTTTCTTCCCCTAAACAGATTTTCCTGACACCTGCTACGTTGGATCTTCATTTCTTTGTCAGCCTCAGGTCCTGGAACTACCTGTGCTGAATAGAGCCTTAAACACTTTCTGTTTTTTCTTTTCTCCCTCATAAAACATAAGAGTGATCACTGGAGACTGTGACACACACAAATAGCTGGAAAGAGTTTGCTTGCTTGTTTTGGAACTGCATGTAAAGCCTAACACAGAATGCTGAGCGTCAGCAGGGTTTCCCAGATTTGCAAACAGTAGGACTTCCAGGAGGAAATAGATCTAATGCCTGTATGAGAGCTATTGCAAAGATGTTGCAGATTCTAGAAACATCTTTCAGAGTAACTTTCAAGGAATTCGGAGTATATAAGATGGGTGGATTGTTCAAGGAAAAGATATGCGCCAAGTGATTGGTTCCACATTGCTATTAGTTGTTAGGCTTTCATTGAAGAATCACTTCACCAGTTGTAAAGCATGATGATTAACTACTATAGAACAACTGTTAAATAGAATTTGGTGAAAAGGCACACACATTCTCCAAAAGTATCTGTCCCCCTTTTACTTTTTGTACAGGAGGTGCATTAATCTTTAAATGGTGGTTTAGGCTTGTAATACCATGGCACTCAGTTGAAAGGATGCCATATACAGGTAACTTTTCATATTTGCTCCTTAGCTCTGTTAAAGGCATGCTAGGATTGCGTAGTGTGTATATACAACTAATACAGTTGTGAAAGGGTGCACCTTTTCATCAGGCTTTGAATTAACTCTCCCCAAGACAAATTACATGCTCAAAGACAGCCCTTGTAGTCCTGCAGCCTTGTGAACACAGTGGCATGACTTACAATTGCTAACACAAATTATTTATGCAACAGTATGTATTTATGTAATGGTCTGATTTTGATAAAGTAGGACAGACTGCTAACTTCCTAGAAACAAATGAAGAACAGAGACTGGAAAATACCAAGGATACTTGATGTGAATACTGTTTGTATACCAATGTACTGCATCTTTTGTAATTCCTGATTCTCCTTCTCTTAAAGGTCTTGATAGTAAATTTCAGTGTTTTGTGCAACTGTGATACATAAAAGATTTCACTCTATCTACATGCTGATTTCCACAGCAAAAAGGTGAACTTTTTGTAAGGACTAACACGTGGATGCTGTGTCCAATTTCCAGTGGCAGATCTGCTGTAGTCATGACGATCAAAGGAAAAGGCCATAGCTGAGTTGTGCAGGTAGAGCAGATCTGTTTTAATAGACTGACAAGGGTAAAGTATTTTGGAAACAACGGACAAGCTATCAGATGTACAAGCCTTCTTCAAATCTGAAGAGGTAGAGGCAAATTTCAAAGGCAAAACAACATGTTGAGAACAATGTCTCTGAGTTCAGCTAGGTATGCTCATCAGTTAGGTTGTTTGAAAGAGAGAAGTAGTTGGTACCTAGAGAGTACAAAGTGAAAGGAAAAGGAGGTAAAGTGGTTAGCTGTATGGGAAAGACAGAGCCATGATTTTAAACGTCCAGTAGAATTATGATTTATCATTGATAGGATTGGAAGATCAGAAAATGGAGTGGTAGTTTTGTGTTCCCTCCCTGGCAAGTGAACACTTTCAGCTGTATGACCTTATTCTGGTTTGAAATGGTTGTTCAGATTAATCTGTATAGATAACATGAGGGCACCTGGGGCAACGGAGGAAGTATATTACATTCCCAACAATGCAGAGGTAGGATCCAAGGATGTTGATGGTTCTGTTGGAGGGAGATTTTACTGTGGCTGCAGTGGAGATATGGTGACAAGTTTTACACTTCTTGGTCAGGCTTGATCTAGATTCACTTTATGTGTTTGAAGTTCTCCTTTTAGGATAGTCTCATCCCCACACCTAGCGGGGATAGGGAGGCATTTGAAGACTAAGATGGTTGATTCTAGGAGGATTTATTTCAAGAAAGTGTATGCTGCAATTATTCAGTGACTTTTCCATACAGGAACTAGCTCTGAATGGCATGGAAGAAACACAGGGCTAGGACAAGAGGTTTTACTGAAGTCCTTGCACAGTGTTTGGGTGCTTCTTTCAAAATCTGACTTAATGCCTTAGATGAATGTCCTGTTGTGTAAACATCCTCTTTGGTTGCAGAGGGGGTATATTCTTCTCAGAGTGAATGTGTTGGTATCTGAGGGCATAAGTTGCATAAAAAA
The DNA here is from genome assembly GCF_003343035.1 of Apteryx rowi. Taxonomy (NCBI): domain Eukaryota; kingdom Metazoa; phylum Chordata; class Aves; order Apterygiformes; family Apterygidae; genus Apteryx; species Apteryx rowi. The sequence continues at coordinate 1,088,125 of NW_020447708.1, forward strand.
AGGTTTTTTTAGAATGTTTCAGATGGTTGCTGTTTTTTACAGGGGTAGATATGCATATCTGTGGGGTTTTATTATTTTAGCATATATTGGTGCTTCTAAGCTACCATTTTGGTGGCTGATCATGCTACATGAGAAACTGATGTTGATAGGGGAGTCCTGTAGAACCTGTTTCATCGAAAGTTGATAGTTACCAAATTCCTGGTAGAAATCAGTGATAGAAGCCAGGTTTCCTGTGAAGATAGTTGAAATGTCATCTACGTGTCTTAGGTTTACTGGCTTACTGATGTAAAAACTTATTCCCCAAAGCAGGCGATGAAAAGGTTGCCATGTTTTGGGGCTATCTTTGCTCTCATTGCTGTGTCTTACTATATGCAGTTCCATTTTCTCCAGAGCATGCACTGAAGAAAAGCATGACTGGACCAGTCCTCTCTGGGAAGAGGGTGCAGCAATTTAGTGACTGTGAAATTTACTTTCATTTGGAGAAAATGTCTATGCATCGGTTTGCATTCAGACAGTGACTGACCATGATGACGGATGACAGTTGGCGATTAGCAAATATTATGAGCTGTTATTAGTTTCTCTTACTTTTTTAATGTTAGGCCCGTGACAGAACTTTCTGACAAAAGAATGAATGCTCATACTTAACATGATCATAGCATTTAGTGTAATAGTTCAAAAGCATGTATCAGCTTGTTCATGTGCAGCTGAAAAAGCTCACATAAGATTTAGCTCAAAAAAACCCTCAAAGACATGTTTGAATATCTCAAAATTACTTTTTTTCTACCTGTCTTAAAATATATATTATATACCCATTAAAGTTAGTCATACAGGGAAGAATAGTTACTGGAACAAGCAGACAATCAGAACATAATGTTCAGTCCCATTCATCTTCAGTTATGAGCTGCAAAAGAAATAAATGCAAATAGGGAAGAAAATGTATGTAGGCAGACAAAAAGCAAAGTAAAATCACACTTAATGCAAAAAAAGCTCTTGTTTGACTTATTCACAAAATGCCACCTGTGAAAAACATTCTCTGCTTGGGTTTCTGACTCTTCTGACATTTGATTAAAGTTGAAATTAAGCAGCCTTCATTAGAACTTCAGGAAAATGAATAATACTTAATAAATATATAGCACGTGTACCTGATATGAATGCCAGCACTGTACACCCTACTATTAACATCCAATTATGTTGATGAATAGCAACTTAAACTGTAATTTCTTAGAGCTATAAATTTTTAGTTCTACTATCCTGCCACTTGTATGTTTACTGTGGCTGAAAACCAAGGTAGTAATGTGAGAACAACAGCTTAATACCAAATCTCTGAGTTACTGGAAAAGCAGCAGTGACTTTGGGATTCAGTAAGAACAGGAAAAATGATGGAAGGAAAGAGGAAAACAACAAGCATCAAGACAACTTGTTTTAGAGACTCTCATGGACTGAGTGACTACTCTGAGTAAAGCTGTTTGTGGCGTGGCATGCACTTCAGATGGATAAATTCTGACAAGACTGTTGTACAGCTGGAAATACTTGGCCCCGAGATATTTTTTTGTGTGCTTGCTTGCCAGATAGCATGATTTAGTTTCATCTTTATAACACGTTTTTATGCCAGTTTTCGAATAAAGGCAAGAGGAAAATGAAAATATATTGGCTTTGATTTACATCTTTACCACAATGACTCCTGTCATCTCCTGAGAGAGCTCGTCTCTGTCTAGAATGACAGAACAAACTCACAGAAGACCAAGTGACCTGAATCAAGGCCTTCACAACTCTTTTGAGTTTCTCTAGGATCATCATGTTTTCACAGGAGCATCCCATGCCTATTTAGCAAATGCTTTCAGGTCTATTCACGAGAGGACAGAGGCTTCCAATGAAACTATCAAAGTACAGCTGCTTTTTTCTGCTGCAATTAGGGGACAAAAAGTTGTGTGTCTGAGGAGTGGCTGTGATTCAGCCTTGGTGAGTTGGTGTCATAGTCTAAAGTAAGAGGTGGCCCCACAGAAGGGCAGTTGGAGAGGCTGGCTCATTTTTTCTCGTTCCTTCACCACCTTCCCTTTGTAAGTGTGGCTGATGAATATGCCTTGAACCTTATCAGTTGGGAAGTGGATAGCATATTGCTGGAAAAAGTAGCTGGTTGGCCCCAGGATGAGGTGACTTACTGCCTTGCATTTATTTGGAACACATTAGCAGTAGCTTGAGCAAATGGGAATCTTTGGCCAGCAGCCCTGCTGTTGGACGTTGGATTTAGGCTATAGAGAATGTGATGATGAACAGCATCCTGTTTTTGTGAATTTCACTGAAGTCCTGACGTTTTTTTTTAATTGCATCAAAAATATTGCTGGTTTTGTGAATAAATGTGTGCTGACTGAAACTACATATTTCATCAAATAAGCTAAGCTACTCACTGAAAATTGTTGCTCTGTCCTGTGCGTAGTGCTTACTGGAAGCTCACAGAATGTGTATTGACTGGAATGTAATTTGGCTGTGTATTACCTTCTCCTATATAGCCATAAACAAGACTTAACTAGATCAAAATCTGAGGGCAGGTGAGAGGGAAAGGTGTTGTCCCTTGATACTCTGAAAATCAATGCTATTACCTGCTTTAGTAAAGGTATTACAAGCCTAGTAACCCATCAATTTATGGCTAAAAATAAACAACTGCAGAAAGATAGCATAACAAAATTTTTTTAAAAAAGAATTGCTATGGAAAGGGGGTATTTCCTCAAGAAATCAAACAATTTTTATTGTTCTAGATTTTTTTCATAACTAAAGGTAGATTATTTTAGTGGAAATTACTAATATTAAGTACAAAAATGGATTTGTAGTAGACACTTATTTCCTTTTAATGATGTTCTATAAAGCATTCTGAACAATGCAGAGATAACGAGACTATTTTTGAGTTGCAAATGAATCCTTTTTGATAATTGTTTAGCTGGAGAGGTAGAATGTCTCACGTGCTGCTTTAGAATTCAGATTATATGAGCTAATAACATTCTTCCAGCTAAATTTGGAAGAACAACCTTGCTGTCTTAACACTTCTGCTAACTCCTTCCTTTTTGTCTAAAAATGTAGGAAAGTCTCCTTCACGCTGCCCTTCTAGGTATTTGTTTAATCTTAATGGCTTTCTCCTTTAGAGATTTATGCCAGGAAGGTATTATAATGGGTCTTGGCTTTATACACTAAAGGAAACAAACACAGTGCTTGCATACAGTAATACATTGAGAAGAAAGAGAAGTTCTACTGTGTTTTTGGACAATATATGTGAAGCACAGTACAATGCTATAATCAGGCCTCAGACTAGAGCAGCTTTGATTCAGAGGACTCCTGTTTGATTTCACTGCCTGAATCATCTTTTGACCTAAAGAAGCACTGCCAGTGAATCACTGCAGTTTTTGTCATGAATCTGAGTATTGGGTGTATTTGCACTTAGTCCCAGCTAAGTGCATTTGGATCTCAGGTCTCATCTAAAAACAAGGTCCTAGCTCTGATGGGTCCAGACACAGCTTGGAAACACCAAACCTAAAGCTATGAGCAAAAGAAATTAAGCAGCAAAACAGGAAATATTTTGTTTTCTTTTTCTTTGTTATTCTCCTTGATGGCAATTTTTGGAGACCACTTGCTGCTATTATGAAGGTTTTTAGCAACTCCAGAGTAATTCTCAGCTTTAATTGCTTATTTCTTTCTGATTCCAGATCACAATCACATAAAACAGGAGTGTTTTAACATCTTGGATTGATCACTGTTGGCAACCCTCTGCAAAAAAATGTTAGAATAAAGCATCAGATGGAACAGTGGGGGAAGAAATGATACAGTTGCTGAAACAAACTATTGTGATTCTACAATTCCTAATAATTTGGCCGAAGGGTTAGGCTTTGTTTCATTTTGCCAACATACGAATTAACTTTTTCGTTACTCTCCTGCTCTCAGAAGGAGCAGCCCCTCCTCTCCTCTCTTGAATTATCTGCTGTAGCAGCTGTTGGTGAGAACTATGAGTGTGTGGCACATCAAGAAGTCCTGTAGATGTTCTGGACTTTCTCCACCGAAGACAGATACCCCACCAATCATAAGGGCAGCCATAATGCATTTGTACATCCAAGACATTTCAAAAGTCAGTGAAAGCTTTTGACTTCTTTATTCTTTTAGAAGGTTACTGTCCTATCCAGCTGTCCCTAATGACATAGCGATTTGGGGAAGTGATGAGGGTATTGCTCTAGAATGCCAGGATTTTTTTTATTTTTTATTTTTTTTCTGCAGCTGGAAGTTGAAATGCTCTTCTTTATCCTCAAAAGTAGTCTGGTGTGTGTGCCCTTCCTTGTAACTGAGTAACTTTTCCCAAATTTTTGACCTGCTTGTAAAAATGCAGAGCTCCTTATTATAACTAAGGCTTTGTTCTCCACAGCTATTTGCTTTCTCCTTCATTGTGACCCTTGTATTCTCTCTCCTTAAATGGTATAATGGCTTTGTTTGAGTGCCCTTGGAGGTATGTGTATTCTTTTAGGAGTGTGAACAGTAAAAGCCACTTTTAATTTAGTACCCAGTCTAGTGGAGTGCCAAGCAGTCAGGTCCCCCAAAGCTGATTTCCAATGAAGAATAAAGGTGTAGGAAGGGGGAGATATAAAGGAGATACCGTTGCAGGGCAACTGAGGAACAAAGAAGTGACAGTAACCCCTCTATAAAAGGATTTAAAATGAGGACAAGAAGAGAGTATTGCAGAAAGGTGGTCTTGGGTTTCAAAGCGCTTGCATAATTAAGAACTTTCTGGGGAAGTATCTTCTTCTTGCAGTTTGATAATGCTTTTTGAAATCGGTATTTGAAAATACTTCCTCAGGAAGCTGACAAGACATTATGCATGATTTTTATTAGCCAAAAAATTTTTTCTCAGTTTTCTCCCGGGGGTGAGTTCTTAGAGTTACATGGTGGTTTTAGATTTTTATTTTGAAGCCTTATACTTTTATATGAAACTGAAAAGACCTTTGTCATAAATTAAAGAGACAAATAAGCTCTTTGCAAATGACTATAATTATGTTCCCATCACAGTACAAAGGAGGCATTTATGAATGCTTTGTGATTTAAGTGAGCTGCCATGCTTGCCCCTTCTAAGAACAGTTACTTCATAGTAAAGCTTTAAGTTTTCTTTTTAACAACAAACCTTTGTTTCTGTAAATGTCTGTAGCTGTGAACAGTTGCAACTAGTGTCATGGTCTTTGGCTAAAAGGGCTACAACCTTCTGTCCTATTAAATCAACAAAATGTTTATCATTATCAGCATGATTCTTCAATTAGCTTTCAGTTAATTGTGCCATTGCTCTTCACTTTCCAGGGTCGGAGGCAGCAACAAGGTCTGTTTCTGTGCTTGAAAATCCATCTGGTGTCCTTGAGACTGCTCATCCTATCTCAGGTTTGTCTCTGGCAGCCACTGTTTTCAGTGCCATTAACTACCACTTTACTCTGTTTAGATGATCTGGATACAGAGTCTTCCTTGCTCAAAATTTATTACAGATAACAATGAAATGCAAGCTGAAAGCCCTTGGCTAAAACTTGTTCACTTTTTTTTCCCCCTCCAAGTAACTCTACTTGAAATACTGCTGCTTTCCAGTAACACTCCTGAGTAAAGATCAACATGCATGCCCGTCTTCTGCTATAACATACCCTTATAAGAATGGTTCTTTTCACTGGTGGAAGTGCACTATGTCTCAACATCTTCTCTGATGTCTGAACAGTAACATGGTCCTAAACTGCCAAAAGTGGGTCCTGAATTTATTGCAAAAAAATTAGTATTCATGATTTCATGCTCTACCGCCTGGACTGAGTGCAGGATCTTCTGTTGCAATGTGTTAAAGCACACCAAAACAAAGCTGCCCATATCACGCTTGCTAGTTGTCATGGTGTAGGCAGCAGTGAATTACTCAGTGGTTAAAAGATGGGCAGCAAGGAACAGTAATGGAAATGAAACATGCTTTTTATAATGAGAAGTATCTCTTAGCATACAAGCAAAGAAAACTTGTGTTTTTGTTCCTAAATGTCTTGACTTGAGTTCAAGAGAAACAACATGAGCAGTGTTGTGGCACCGTCTCTGTCACAGGCTGTTTTGATCCTTAAAGTGGCATAGCTATTTAGAGAAGTGCTGAGCAAAAACAACTATACACCCCAAGGCAAAGAGGCTAAGTTAAGGTCTCTGGTTGGTTTTTTTGCTTCTACTTGGGATAAAACCAAAACATAAATGTGGCGAGGGTATATGTGTGGGGCAGGACAAGTTAAAATGAGGTTCAAACTCTGTGTAAGGTTTGCAGAAGCTGTTGTGCAGGACAGTACCTGTCTGTCACCATCAGAGAGCCCAGAAAGTTTTTGACCAAGTCAGAGTGACCTGTCCTTTTGGATGTGAAAGATGATGTATAGATATTCTTTGTGTAAATAGAAATTTCACAGCCACCACTTTGTAATTTGGATCCGTATTTAACCTCTAGCACTTAATGTAAAAAATGGTAGTTGTTCTTGCAAAGAAGATCTTCAAGAGCTTAGTGGTCTTAATGCTTACTTGAAGAAGAGTTTATATGCTTTAAAGCTTCTCAGTGTTTCTGGTTTGGATTTTCCTCTCTGCCACTATATTGCCTAGTTTAACAAAATCTCTCTCTCTCTCTCTCTCTCTCTCCATATTTTGCCTCTTTCAGGTCATGGGCCATCCCAGGTATGACACTATTCCTGCTCATGCTGAAGAGAGAATTGTCCTGTTCCACTGTTGTGGATCAAGCCATTGACCAAGCTACAAGCTTTTTGTTCAAATTACTTTATTTGTGTATTTGACTGGAAAAAAAAATTACTATAAATTTGTCCAGTTGCCTGCATGCTTTTGTGAAAGCAGTCTGAAGGAGTTGTGCACTGTTTGGTAAATTTCAAGTGCTGTAAATTCCAACTTTCTTGCAGGTACAGCTTTGATTAAAACATAATGCTGTGACATTTTATGCAGTTCTTCAAAATGGAGGGGAGAGAAATGAACTGAAGAACCATGGTTTGAAAAGGAACAGTGTGACTAAACATTAAGTGCACTGCATACATTAGTGTGGCTATTATACCCCTATAAGGGGTATAGTGACCTCAGTGGTGTGTGGGGGGTTATTCCCCTTCGCCTTGGTGAAGTCAGGATCCACAGAAGATGCCAAATTACCATAATTTGAAACTGATGCATGCTACTCAGGGAAGACATCTCCCAGTAGCCACAGGAGTATCTGATCTGTCAGCACCCATATTGTATGAGCCATAATAGCCAGGGTGCAGAAAACAGTTCTCTGGCCTCATTCAGAGTGTAGTCTTTCTGCTGGGACTGACAAGTGAGAAATGTTAGATGCTCTGAAAGTGAGCTGAGGCCACCAGTTCTTCCCATATGTCACTGAGCAGCTGCCAGAAGTTAATGACTTTTAGTCAGTACTGATCTGAGCTTGTTTTATAATGAGCAAGTAGTGACAAGCTACCTATCTCATTAATCCCAGAGCTATGAAAAACCTTTTTAGTTGTCTTAGAATTATTCCATACCTTTAATTGGAGCATTTTACTGCTTGTTGAAGGCTGAAGGATGTTTGTTAAGCAGACTCCTGTGCAGTGTGGGTTGTTTTTTTAGTGTCATATTATCTAGGATAGAACAGGTAAGGAAATACCATTTATCTTTGGTCAATGATTTGGATGACTAATTACATGTCTTTCCAGTTCTTAGTTTTAGAAAGGAAACTAAAACAATTTTCAGTTAAAAGACAAGGAGAGGGACAGTGCACATTAGCAGTTCCCAGTGTGATCCTGGGAGGTGAATCACTGCAGAAGTCCAGTTTTTTCCTGCCTGATCAGTCAAACTTAAGGGCAGCATGACTTAAACTCTTCTTAGCTTGCTTTATGCAAAATGGCAGATAGATCCACTTAGTAGTGCAGTCACATGGGTGTTTTGCTTCCCCTGCTAGGAAGCCCTGCTCTGAGCTCCTCATTTGCTCTCAGCAGCAGCCCCAGCAGTCTGGTTCTTCACTGAGAGATGGAGAGGGCACTGCCGCTTTTGCAGTCCTTCCCTTCCGCCTTCACGCCGCAGCCAGCCTTCACTCGTTTATGCTGAAGGGCCAGCCCTCTTATGTGTATTCCTCCTCTTTTATAGTCTAGCATAAGTTTGGCCTCAAATATAAAATGAATGATTAGTTGGTGCATTTCAGGGCAATGGTTTTATTCTCTATATAAGTCCAAATGAAAATTTTGGTGGTGTTTAACCCACACATGCTTGCAAGCTTTGCTTTGTGAAAGAGGAATAGAAACAACACAAACTATGCAACTGTGTGTCTTCAGGGGCTGAACCCCCCCATAGCCTGTATCAGTTATAGGGTTATCTCTCCTTGCTCCTCCTGGCTTCTGCTGCCCCCCCCTGTTTTTTAATTGCTTTCTCATCCAGCTAATTGAGATTGCTTTCAGACATCATGTTAGTAGTTCAACTTCAGTGCTCCCAGCCAAACCTTTTTACCTTGTGTTGTACTTCTGTAATAAATGGGTCAAAACACAGTTCACTGGAGAGGAGTTAGTTTCCAAATCTATTATTGATAGCTGACATTACTGAACATTTTAAGACAATCTGTTACTTACTTTCCCTCTCTCTCTTCCTTTCTCCCTCTTTCTCTCTCTCTCTCTCTCTCCCCTTACCTCCTTCTATTACACCATCAAACCCAAATTCCTGAATTTCAGCTGTCTAGAAAATCTTTTAAATATTTTATTCATTTTGTAAGCTTTTAGAGACACATAATCACACATATTCTGTATGCCCATCTCTCATGGGCTCAATTACTGTGTAGATATTGTTATTGTAAGATATATTTTGGAAAAGTAAAAAACATTGAACTGGACTGTAGATTTTGATCTATGTTTTGCAATGTAAATGCCTGTATTTTATTCTTTAATTACTGTCCTGGAACCCCTCATTTCTTCTTCTTACTGCTGTGAATTAAAGAATAATTTTAGACTGAGCATGTGATTTGTAGCTTTAAGTAGTGTCACCTGATTTTTTTATCTATTTCAGCTGTCTGACATGTAAATTGTATCTCTACTTCCTGAATGTTTGGGTTTTTTTTAAGTTCTTAAGCATTCTTAAGTTTATTTTTCTCTTTTCTAGTAAGAAAAACAAAGGCCAATTTATCCAGTTATTCATGCTTTCTTCCCTATCTCTTTTGTCCGGTGACCAAAATGAAGGCAGGAGATCAATGGCTGAAGATATCTCTCTCTTTCATTTTGTCAGAAAATTCTCCACCTCACAATCAGGCCATTCTTATTTTTTAAAATAGTCAAGTAGCTAGAATTCAGTCATGTAGATGTGTTTGGTTCAATTTAATGCATAAAGGAAGGAAGGAACATCTCATTTAATTTGTTCAGCAGAGTGACTTTTGGACCTGAAACTTTGTATTTTGTATTCTCAAAAGCTTATGATACAGGTGACTCCTTATGCATAAGTCTTTGTTGATCTAAGATAGAGGGAATACTCAGGACACCTGTAGACTCAGATTCCATCCAGTAAAACGTATGACCTTGAAGGGTCGGATGAAGTTAAACCACTTCTGTTTATATATAACTGTGCATATTTGTGATTGTTCATTTGATATGTGCAGATTTCCAAATGTAAGGGACATATAAGGAAATGGGGAGGTTAAGTAAGGACTTGCAGCATATAAAGAGAAAACCTGTTCAGCTGAAGTTAACAGTGTACTCAACATCATGTCATTTAATTAACCTTAAAGATTTATTTATAAATGTCACTACTATAAGCTTATCCTTGAAGGTCACAAATTCTAATCCTTGTTTAAAATCTGGGTATACTCTATGCATATGTCTAATACTAAAGCCTTAGGAATTAAGGTTTTGGCTAGTTTCTGTAGGTTATAGATGGGTCACTAATAGTAATAAAAATGTGTCTCTTGGCATAAATACCGGAAAATAAAACAATTCTTTTGTGATGCGAAATCTAACAGGGAGAAACTAGCAAACAGGCAAAATGTTTTATGTCAATTTTTCACATAAAGAATAGGCTAAATTGGATTTTTTTATATTTGCAGGTGAGCACATAACACCTGCTTTAGGATGATTGCAAAACCAAATACTGATGATGCTGATGAAAATGCTGCCCTGTCCTGTTGTGTGTACTGGACTCCTGAGCTCACAGTTTTCCCAGTCGGAGAGCTGCAGGAGCACGCCGGGGGTGTGATTCGGCTGGCCATCCTGGCCCACAGTGGGAAACGGAGCAGACAAGGCATTCCAAGTAGGATGGATTTGATACAGCTCAGTGCTAGTTCTGAATCCATTTGTTTAATTTTATGTAAGGTAAATGACTCTCTTTGATGTAAACATTTTCTACAGAATGCATCTATGGAGATTCTGGTTAGCCAAAACATGTTTGACAAAACTCTATTGACCAGCCTTATTAATTAAATGTTGTTATCAACATGAAGGTGGTTCAATAAATATATGCCAGAACGCTTCTAGATGCCAATACCTTTTATTGACACTTGTCTTTTAGCCCAGGAATGCATGATGGATGCCAGCAGAGTCACTGTTACGGACCTCATTTAATCATTTGAAAGCATCGTATCATTATCTTCCTGGCAATGATGGACAGGTTCAGAAGAAGCACAGGTAGATGCAATACGTATTTGGAGGAGAATGGGTAATATCGTAACTGGCCTTTGATATTTGTTTGTTTTAGGGTTTTTTGCTGAATTTTAATAGTCTGATATAATCAGTATGTTATCTGTTAAACAGTATTGTAAAACTCTACAAAGATTCACCTGGTAGAATTATTTTACTGAACTCTAACTTTTGAGTCTAATGAGCATTTAAAGCTCTTTTTTTTTTTTTTTTTTTTAAATTAACTATTGCAACTCTTTGCTGTCGCAATAAGCACCAGTGGGTGCCTGTGACGGTGTGCTCCTTCCCCCCCACTGATGTGCTCTCTCCCCCTCAACCTGACCTCCCTGTAAACAGCATGTATGTAGGGGCTGGTTGAGCATGCGCCAACTAAGGCCTGTCTAGCATGCAGGTATGACTATGAGTCAATCATCTCCCCCCATAAATAGGGGGCAGCCCAGAGCCCCTTGAGCTCTCCTGCATGGCAGTGGGCTGCACTGCAGAACCTCCCCTTGAGCAGGGACGCCTCTCAAGGTTGCTCCTCGCGGTTGAGAGATTCCTTACCCACAACAGATCCTCGGTAAGTGATTAATAGCATGCTGAACTTCTGCGAACTTCATGAAACTTTGCTGAGTTATACCTCTGACTAATTGCACACATAAACCCTTAGACATAARCCGTTGACCAAGTCTGAGACTAGGACTGGATCCAGCCGCACMTAGGYTYCTCTCAGAAGGAGTTTAGAAAGCAAGGGAGTCTTTTCCGAACCTCGTGACTCTACGGGAGGGTTTCCTTCGCACACACTCCTTTAGATATGGACCGTTGACCAAGTCTGGGACTAGGATGGATCCAGCCGCACCTAGGCTCCTCTCCGAAGGAGTTTAGAAAGCAAGGGGGTCCAGTCTGAACCTCGTGACTCAACRGGAGGGTCTCCATTGCACACGCATCTGACCCTGTCCTTCATGCAGTAAATAACTGAGTGAACCTTGTCAATTGAACCTCATTAAATCATTCTTATTTATGATTGAACTTTGTTAAGTTGCTGTCTTACTGCAATAAACGTAGTGCTGCTTCCCTCTTACGAGTGAAGTGCATCGCTCCTTTCGCAACAGTGCCTTAAAAAAATTAGAAGTATAAAAGCTGAACTGTCTTGATGTCAGATGTTCCAGGGTGGATTTCTGACTAAAATAGAGTGTAGACTCTTCTGCCAGCCCTAGAGGGATAATCTTATAAATGCATTAGTTTCTGGTCTAGGTTTCTTTATGATTACAAGCAAGGAGATTTTATGAAATTGAGTAATTTAAGCGAAGGTAAATTTTCCAACCCATTAAATAAGGCTAACATGCATTTTCCTTCTTCATGAATGCAATGAAATCCTGTATATTCATGTGAGCAGCTCTCTTTTTTTTAAAAAAAAAATCCTTCTGCCAGAAGTGGCATTTCCCACAGCCATCTAGGGGAAAGACATCTTTGAGAGTAATTCTGAATATTGCTTTGGTGTGGCAATCAGTCATTCTGTCTTCTGCCTTTGCAATCTAAAATGGCTGTGGAACCTTCTTGTTCTTGGAGAGTAGCAAATTTTAAATGACAACTGGAATTTCACATTTCTCCCAGCCTCCAACAACTGCCTGTTATTTGGTCCCCAACTGACTGTGCTGCTCCTGAAGCAAGTCTATAGTATTGAGCAATAGTCTGGCACAGTAGTGAGTCTGCTTCCTCAGCAAGGTAGCACTCTGGATTTCTGTCTGGCTTTTATTTTCAGCATAATCTTACTCTAAGCAAATGTAGAATTCACCTGTAATAATGTGGTGTGTATTTAAGATACTACAAATATCAGTGAACAACCTTTAATAGGACATAACAATTCTCAGTATGTGTCGGTAAAGGTTTCCCAGAAGAGACTATATTTCAGCTGGAAAAGGGCAAACCTGCCAACTTATCTTCAGATTAGAAGCACAATCAGTGGGAATGTTCCGCCGAGTGCACAAAAAGATATCGAAGATGATACTTCATCTTCAGATGAAGCATTGCCCTTTCTCCAAAGTAATACCTAATTATTAATGCTTGCCCCAGAATAACTGTGCTGCTTTCATGCTTCTTACCTTTCTAATACCAGCACCTTTAGACTTGGAGTTTAGGAAAAGGAGCACCTAACATAATCTTTTCATTTAATTTTTGGTGTAAATTAAGTAAAGAAAAATAGTTTACTATGCTGCCTTAACTAAAAAGCTAAAAGGCCACCCTTGGCAGTCATTAATACTCTTCAAAAGATAACTTCATGATGAAAAACAATTGCTGAAATGCTAGTGACACCAAGTCATGAAGCTTTTAGTATGCATCATATTAGCATAGCAAAAATAGCATGACCAAGTCTTTGTCCAGGGAGAAATGGATTTAGGAAGTATGGGAGATACATTTGCGAAGTTTGGTTTCATCACTGTGGATGAAGAGCATGGATGGAACAACAACACATGTCAAGGGAAAGAAGGGAGGCATGAACCCATTGTAGATGAGATTTAGGAGAGCTTTGGCTTCCCTTGGCACTGACAGACTCCCTTTTGGTAATTCAAGCTGTGGAATGGGACTAGGCTGAGCGAAGCACTGAAAATTACAGCAGTCTGATACAAAATGAGATGAACAAAGTCAGCTGGTTTCTGTGTTCCTGCAGAAGCGTATGCCTCAGCAACAGGGACAGGTGATGCTTTCAAACATGAGAAGAGGTGCCTCTCCCACTGTTAGCCTAGCAGTCAGTTTGAACTGAACTCTGGGAGGTACTGTCCACATTTTTGGCTCTTGGGAAATCTGATACTCTTTCTCCTAAGTAGGTGCAGGAGGTCTATATATGTTTTTTTTTTTTTTCCTAGCAGAATTGTCATGAGGTAGTGTGTTCAGCTTTTTCTAAACATGAATAGATGCCATGTTTCTAAAAATTAAAAAAGTTGGCAAAAAGTTGGTGTATCCAAACCGAAACATATATATGAATTCAGTGTCTTTGTTGTATCTTTGATAATAACGTAAAATTTTACAACTTTCTATTTAATGTTGCATAAATATATATATTGAAAGTTACTTGATGAAAATGTTTTGCTTCTGACTTTTTTAACGTACAGATTTACTAGATTCCAGATGTTAGCTTAAGGCTGAGATTTTCTGTATTTCAAAGCAGGATTCCTCTGATTTGCATAGCAGAAGGAAAAGGAGACTTTTTTTCTTTTCATATTAAAGGTCATGTTTTTCAGAAAATATGTGCTCAGTGTTTTTTCTTTAGTCTCATTAGCATATTAGCCTTTGAGGAGAGAAATGCAATGAGATTCATTCAAGCGCGTAAGAGCTCTTGATCCTTTTTCAGTATGTTATGTCGTCTCCTTCAGCACTGACTAGTGGGATTGACAAGAGCTCTATAACCAGTCATCATCTGGTTTAGGCACAGTCAGTGCCTAACTCTTGATATAAGAGGCTGCAAGGTTTAGTAGTTGTATACTACCAGAAACAAAATTTAATCAAACCTGACTTTTTGTGAAGTGTATGACCTGCAAACGCTGCCAATAGTAGACTAACTGATGAAGTACGGACTAGATAAATGAACAAAGAGATGGACAGAAAACTGGCTGAGCTGCTGGGATCAGGGGTTGTGATCAGTGGCACAAAGTCCATCCAGCTGGAGGCCAGTCACTAGTGGTATCCCCCAGGGATCAATACAGCGGCCAGTACTGTTTAACCTCTTCATTAATGACCTAGCAAGTCCCATGAAGGGCCACAAAGATGGTTAATGAATCAGAGCATCTGACATATGAGAGGAGACTGGGAGAGCTGGGATTGTTGAGCCTCCGGAAGAGAAGGCTCTGGGGGATCTTATCAAAGTGCACAAATACCTGATGGGAGGGAATAAAGAAGATGGAACCAGACTCTTCTCAGTAGTAACCAGTGACAGGATGAGAGGCAATGGGCACAAACTGAAATACAGGAAAATCTATTTAGACATAAAACCTTTGTTACTGTGAGGGTGGTCAAACACTGGAACACATCGCCCAGAGATGTTGTCCTTGCAGATGTTGAAAACTCGACTGGATGCAGTCCTGGGCACCCTGCTGTAGCTGACCCTGCCCTGAGAAGAGGGATTGGACTAGACAAGCTCCAGAGGTCTCATCCCACCTCAGTGATTCCGTGTTTCAGTGATTCTGCAGTCTTTGTATAGATGATTGGGCCCTGATACTGTCCTAAACAGAAACCATTACAACCTTCTAATGGAGCTTGAGGCCAGTGGTTATTTGATCTGAAAAAAAGGCAGACGTGTTCTGCTTGTGTCTAGACTGACCCAACAAAATGGGAACAGAACTGCAGTTATTGTGCCAAAGCTGTTCTCTAGCTGCTTCCACAATATTGACTCACTTAAATGGAGATAGAAATTAAGTTTCAAGTGCTGAACATATCTAATTAAGAGAGATTGCTGAATAACTCTTTTGTAAGGCTCCTAATCTGCAAACACTTTTCTAATCAATAGCTACTCTGTTCAATGTAACCCCAAGGTAACTGTATTCTGTCAGCTGAGAATGAGACATGGAGCTCTTGAAAACCTAGGAAGATTTGCATCTTCAGGAAAAAATTGATTTTTCATTACACCCTAGAATAGCAAGAAATTTTGAGTTCTTTATCCTTGCTACTCTGTGGGATCCCCATTTTCTTTGCTACATAAGGTTTCTGAAATGCTGTTTTTCTCCTGTTTGCTATGTGATTCAGAGGTCATTCCCTGAAAGAAAGACAGGACATCTGCTGGTGAGTCAATGTTTGCATGCCCTCCCCGAATCCTTTATGCATATACCACTTCACTCCTTGACTCAGACCGTACCAAGAATTTACAGGTAGAGAGAATTTCCAAGGGAGCTGTGAGTGAATTACAACATGCTGGTAAAATGCAACCATGTACATTACCATATATTTATATTGGAGTAAGTTTTAATCTGTGCTTCATGAAAAGGAAAGCATCCCTAAACTTATCTGCAGTGTTTGTTTGTCTGAGGGATTAGTGGTCTGATTAACAAATGTTCATACATAGAGAACAGTGTCTGCTGTGATGGACATTAGGAAGTCAGTAACTGGTTTCAGGACTGATGGATGTTTTTGCTGCAGTCCACCCCCAGACAGTGCATGGCTGGAAACATTAGCATCCTGTTTCTCTTGTCAAATCCCATAAAATATGAGTGGAAACAATTTAATTTTTCTCTGTGCAAACTGAGTAAGTAAGTGACAGTTGCTAATTTCATACAGCTCTTCTGCCAAGTCTTTCTCTAGGTGGCACAGAAAATTGTTGCACGTGATAAATCTTTTTCTTAACACTGTTGTCTAGAGACAAGAGTTGCTGGTTCAGACGATGGTCCTGACTAGCACGGAGCTGCTTTCGTTTGACTTCAGAACTGCATCAGAAGCAGCTGGTTCTCCTTTATGCCTTGATCAAAGAGAGACACTTGTTCTCAATACCTGCCACTGAGCCAGTGGGGGCAGGAAAGGTTGTTCAGCTTATTGTCCCAAAAGGAGTTAGAGTCACGTCAAGTCCCCTGAACTCTCTGTGCCTGTAAGATGTATAGGCAGGTAATCAAGGAGGAACTACCAATGAAACGGCAAAATCCACAGATGCTTGGGAAGAGGTGGATAAATGTCAGGCTTCCAAATGGCTCTTGTACTGCAATGGCTAGCTTTCACTTACTGCCGCAAGGTACCTATTGAAATGACATAGGAGAGCAAGGAGCAAACATTCAGATAACAAAAATGTATTGCAACCTACAAGAGAGGGATACCTGTTACAGGCATCTGGTGGAATTTCACCTTGCAAGGCATGATGAATTTTTGCATTCCAAAACTGTAACATAATATATTAAACTTATTTATTTGTAATATGTTTTTCCCCAAATGCATCAGTATTTCAAGGGTGCATACTAAAAACCAGATGGATTTGCAGATGGAACAAGGCTGTTATGGGTTTTATGTTGTCTTTCTGTTGTTTGAGAGAAAGTAGGAAAAATTGTCCTGTTAAGTAAAATTGCCAATTAATATCTGAGCACTTACACTGTAATAAATGGCAGTCACTGGGAAAAGACAACCACTTTATTTTTCTGCAGGGACTCTGGAGAGAAACTGTAATACACAGAAAAATGTCTGCCTATCCATCCACATAGAACGGGAGATCTCAAAACTCCAGGAGGAGGAAGATAGACTGTGTAAGTTTAACTATCTTATCTATCAATCAACTCGCTCTAAAATGTCGTGGGATCTCATTTAAAACCAAATTGATCAAATATAGGTTGAGAAATCTATGGATTTTTTTTTTTTTGGGGGGGGGTGTTGTTAGAATAATAGTCCTCTGTACCTGATGCTCACCAAATAGCGTGCCCTGTGCCTTGCACATGTCATTTCATCAGTTCTTGCAGGACAGCAAAGCTGGATTAAAAGGTGCTGTTTCTGACAGGACCAAAAAACACTTGACAAAAGCATGTTATGCAAATTTAGATGAAATACAAACTCTCTGTATCAGTTTACTTCTCTGGAATCTGTGGGTGAAATGCTTTCCTGCAACATAGGGATGTCAAGGCCTAATTATTGTTTGTGATATATATTGAGCATCCTCGACAGAATACATAATTTAGGAGCAGACTGCTCCTGTTTTCTCTGTGTGCGCCTGTGTCTGTGTGTGTCTATGTGTGTGTGTCTAGGTCTCTCAGTTTAGCTAAGAGGCTTTTTCATTTTTCCAGCTAGCGAGATTATGAAGTTGGCAGGCATTTGAAGTTGTAATTGTGAGTAGCTGGATGTTAACCCCAAAAACTTGCTCTCTTTTCACACATGAAATAAGCAATAGGGAAAAAAACAAAAGGACAAAAACAGCTTGCTTGGTTATATAAACAAATTAAGTGACTATTGCTACCCATCAAGTTTCTTGCTGTGAYAGGGACTCCCTTTGCCTGGTGAATTGCTGGTGCCAAGACTTTTATATGCTGTCCCTGCCATCAGATCAGCTTTCTATTCCAATTATAACTGTTGAAGTGCTCTGTTGGCATCTCTTGTGCAGATTGGCTGTAGCCTCAGACACAGGCATAAATACATGATCATGTCAGTGTAAATTTTCAGTACTGTTTATTTTGATACTTGCAACGTGGAAGAATAGGGCTTAATACTTTCAGCTTCCTTCTGCTGTTTTAGTTAAAATCAATAACTGTCACCATTGTAATGAATGGTCTTCCGGGACAAGAGATGTTGGCCTGTTAAGAGAGAATAGGGAGGGAAAGGGAAAGGAGTTACAAGATTGTGAATTCTCTCACCTGCTGGACGTAATGTCAGGATATTTCAAAAAATAAAATTTTAAACTGCCTATTGAGAGAAAGGGTGAAAGGATGGATGGGAGTAAATGTGATATGGTAATCAAGAGTTGACTGCTTTTTAACAAGCTCTCAGAGCTAAATGGAGAGATCTCATTCTGAGCGCTAACCCTGACTTTTGCAGATGCCATCTTTCCAAACCAAAGGGATTTCCAGACTGAAGGGAAATTACATAGAGGGCTCTCTTACCCTGTAATCTCCATTTTGACAGTCATCATTTTATATGCTGCCCACAATATCTTTTTGTATTCACTTAAAAGTTTACTTAAGTTTAAATATGTGCATCTCAAACTAACGTTCTCACTTGCTAGTGAATAAATGGAATGAAATATGTAGGGTATCATTTATATTGTTAGTGCTACACCTGGCAAATGCAGAGTCTTGCTGCCTGATGGAATTGTTTGATGTGCAGAAGACACCACTGGCATAACGTAAGAAGTGAATCTACCAAAAGTATCCTATAAATAAAGCAAGCTTTTTTGTTAGTCTCTGTCTTTCAGAAAGATAAAATGCAGTTTGGTAATGTCTCAAACTATTTCCTTTCCTTCTCGTGCATTGTTCTCTTTTAGTAGGCCAGTCTTTATTCTATTTCATTTTTCCACAAAACTCAGCTCATGAGAGTAACTTTTACAGCCACTTTTTTAAGGCAGTAGAACTTTCATGAGTGAGGATTACTTACTTTAAGTTGCCAAGTTACAGAGGAACGGACTAAAGCCATAAAGATTTAAGTTGGTCTCAAAAGTGTGCATCTTTATATCCATGGAACATTGAAGGGCTCTTGTGGGCCTGGAAAAATGGAACATTGTAATTCCCACCAAGGCTGTCATAAAGCAATCAACAGGGAGTTTTAAAGGTTAATAAGGATGCAGAAGCCAGAGAGCATAATTTAGATGCCAATTAAGAAAATACAGTTAGCTTTGTCTGAAATTAAAGTGTGTATTAGCCACAAAAAAGAAAATTACTTATTAATCAGCAAGTGAGTTGTTATCAAGCAGGCTTTGAGTAGCAGGCTCAATTTCTCTTTCTCGCTTTCCAGTCATTGTTTGTCTTCTCTGTATTCTGTGCAACCAGTTTCTATTCCTACAAAGTCAGCTGGACCACTCAGAGTGTAAGTGCTCCTGATTCAGTATATATTCATACTGACATGTGTATCCTTTTTTTTTTTTTTTTGAGAGAGAGAGAGAGACAGCAGCTTCTGTGGTTGGTACCACTAATAGAATATTAAAGTTGGGGAGGGTGAAAATAGAAAACCAAATGGGAACTCAAGCGTTCCAGAACTCCTGATAGCATTGGATTAAAAACAAATAAGCAAAACCCTAAAACCCTGCTGACACTATACTTTGATCTGCAGGTATACAAAGTAAATCAAGGACAGGTCAACATACCCAAATGGCATATATTAGCTGTTTTCACTTGGACTGTCCTGTTTCCTACTTCAACTGAGACTGTATACATTTCTTCATTTTTGCTGCTAAGACAGAAATACTTGAAGTAATATTACTGATTCTCGCTGGGCATGATGTAGGCCAATGAGATGGACAATTCAGCTTTATCTCAGAAGTAATGAGTGTGCAAAGAATCTTTAGTCAAATGTGACAAAATACTAGAATTGCCCATGGATCTGTGCCCCCAGTTATAAACAGCAATGTTGTTAGTAAACAAGTGATATACCAGGTGGTGCTTTAGTTATTAGGATATAGGCTGGTGAGATCTCAGAGAAATGGTGAGGTGTCAGGTGATAACATGCAGCATGCTGCAGCTAATAAAAGGTGAATCAGATGCATTTCCTCTGTTTATACATTTCTGTGGTTTTATACCTTTTATCTTCTGCTTGACTAGGTCTTGTCAGGATATCAGAGAAAAGAAAGGGGAAAACTCTAACTCTAAAAATGCAGAGAGAAGAAAGGATCTGGCAAAGCAAGAATATCTGTTGGGAAATTTTCTTGGATTGGTATTTGATTAAGTTTGCTATACCATCACTTGGGATGAAATGTTGCCTCGGAAAGAAGGTGAAGGAGACGACTTCCTGCTAGTGATCTCTCCTAAACAATAGAGATAAGAGGTGAGCAAAAGAGAAAGTTTGGGATTAGTTCTAGTTGTTGTTTACAAATATGCAACTTCATATTGAAAAAAATCCATAGTTTTGGAAAAATCACTTTTCCCTTATTTTAACTCATCTAGCACAAAATGGCCTAGTTAAATAGCAGATCACTTGATAAATCTAATCATTACAGGTGGAGATGCTTGGAAAAAAATCTTGATATTATGTTTTGGGCCTTGATATGCACTCCCTGCATTCATTCTGAATTCCAATCCCTATAATTTGAGTTAGGTTCTAGATATTGGGTGCCTTTTTGAATTTGTGCTTTTTCAGTCACCTTGTGACTGAGGTCATGTTATTTTGGCTTAGAGATCCAGTGTACACATGAGCCCCAACATCTGATCATTCATGCAGTGTCATTCATTGTCTTTCTCAAGTTTGAAGTCATCCAGTTGTTCCCTCCTACCCTATAAAAACTGGGAACTTGAACTTTTATACTTGCCTTCAACACAAGCATCTGAGACCTCTCAAGTATGTTGCAAAAATAGGTAGAGAGTCACATTTAAGCAGATGAGGAGAAACTGGATTGAAGGCAGATCAGATGAWTTACTCTTTTTTGCTATTAGCAAATGGAGAAGCTGCAGGGCATCTTGGCAGTCTCCTGATCCATCCAGCCTGATTCCACACTTTGAATACTAGAGTTTTATTATATTATACCTACTTTAGTCTTCAAGGGTTATTTTAAGAAGCTACATTCCAACTGATTGGGGGAAGGGCAGGAGGAGTCGTGGGACAAGATTAGCGTTGCAGGCCATGTTAAAGTATTTTTCTGGCTAGGATGGTGATTTACATTTTATCCATCCAATGTGTTACTTATTTATAAATTATCTGTATTCTTGCTAACAGTATGTGAAGAACAATGGAGATAATTTCATGCATCAGAGTATCCATATACACAATAAACTCCCAGGAGAGGGAACCTGTCTGGGGAGTATGGGAAGTCTGGAGCAGAGATACTGGTATGTAAATAAGGGTTACTTTATGAAAAAAACAGTCTGAATACTGAAGTATGAAATATCCCCCTGGTTATATGGAGAAAGGGAATTATATTCCTCCTTTTCATTGATTTTGGCTGCTTGCTGACCTGTCCAAATACATGTAGGGCATGATTTGTAAAATTGTTACAAATAATGTGCTTTACTTTTTCACATATTCACTTTCTGCCTGGATGACATTTTGTCTCCTCTTAAGGAGATGCTAGGCAAAAATTGAGTTATCACACCCATGTAAATGGGATAGCTGTTGTTTCTTAGCTGGTCTGAAGAAGAAGGAATGATAGTTAATTACTTCACAGATTGGGCAATGGATGTCTTATTTCTTAGTCTCTCTAATTTCATTATTACAAGACATTCTCTTAAAATACAATGAACAATGGTGTTCTTTTTTTTCCTCTTAGAAATGTAGAAAAAAGTGCAGAGAATGCAGCAAAGCCCCGATTTTGTGCCTTTTTGTATTCTAAAAGTTGAAATTGACCTTTTTCAAGGGCTTTTTGGGAGGCTTTTTTCAGTTTGTTAGTTTGCAGAGTCTTTCCTGAAGAAATCTCCATGTTATATGGACTTTCCCTGACGGGGTCCTTTCTGACTTGTTTCATTTAGTGCTCCTGTAAAGAAAGGCCTAAGTTGTATGGTGACAAAGGATTGGCCATATGTTTGCTCCACCTAGAAGTAACATGCACAATAGTTTTGGAGTTTTTTTGCAAGCTATAGAGGAAACAAAATAGAGTTTCTCCCCATAAATGGGATTAGAATAATGATTATAACTAAACAGGGCCTTGTTTTGTAGGTCCTAATGCTGGCATGTTGCTGTTTCATAAGAAGCAGCTAAGAAAATTCTATACCCAGTATTAAATTCATAGTTCTAGCTGAAAAAGTTTAACCTCAAACTAACAGTTCTTATAGGTCTTTCTCAAATCAACAGTAAATGTAATATCTTCACAGGAAGTTTCTGAGTGCTTCCAGTTATGGAGGCTCAACACAGACTCTTTGAACACAGCTGTTTCTGAAGCACCATGACTCCACCTTCTGAATGAACTCCTTTAATGTGTCACGTGTCTTTCCCAAACTTGGGTTGTTTTTTAAATCACAGCAGTCGAGAGCATGTTGGGTTCCCAGAAGACAATTAGACAAGCTTTTCTTTCCCTCTCCTCTCATCTGAACCTGTCTCTTTTTCACTCTAATTTTAATGTAAACCTTTTCTTTTTTTTAAGGTTACGTAGTGTCTACAGCTCAGTGCATTAGCAGTGCCTGACAATCTGGGGCAGACAAGTTATGTATCAGTAATTTAATAAGTCATACAGAAAACAAAACAGCACAGATTTATTTTGTTTTAAAATTGAGTAGGGTCAGCTGCATGAGCAATGTATCTGGCAACTATTGTCATTGTCCTGGCTGGGCAAACTCATTTATCTTGATTAGTAAACAATTTAAAAGGCAAAGAAGGTAGATAGCTTAAGGGACTGTTATTAGGACACAGAACCTTTGATGTCTGATGTCTTGCTCAAATTTGGGCCAAATCAGTTATTAGAAATCCACCGCCATGAGGAAGCTAAGGGATGCAGTTAAATATATGACTGTTATTAGACACGTGACAGTGGAACAGGCAATTGTCACAGCGGGGAGGTCTGTGCAGTTAAATCAATCAAATCCAAGGTGTCTGCAGAGGAAATAATAAAAGTGCAAGCTCATAACTTCTGATAATCACCAACATTTAAGGTGGCCAAATTCAGTTGGAGAATCTTAAAATTAAAGGCCAGTGACTGAAAACCTTGGGGATAGCTGATGGTCCTAAAACATTTTTTCCCCTTCTACTAATAAATTCTCTGGCATTTGGATTACTTTGTCTTCTCTGGCTTGAAACTATATGATTTTTTGATATGCAAAGCAGTTCAGATAAGCTGCACAAGTAACAACTAGTGAACAGATCATTTAGTTTTCCAGTCGCTTAATTTCTTGAGCTATATCAGTTCAACAATTCTATAACAACAAATAACATTTGAAAATGGAGGTTAAGCACAGATACACAAACATACTGGGTGGGGAGGGAGTTCTCTGTTGAAGAATTACAGTAAAACTACTATAAATTAAAAATATAATCTCCCTGCATAAGACACAGTAGGAGCAGGGCATTTCTGGAGCCATTAAAAATGACCGTGTATCCCAGGAGAACAATCTTTATTATAAGAGTACCTCTGGCCTCCAAAGACTCCAATTATATTTGAGGGGCATCTCAAGGGTAATTTCTTGCTTTCTGTCTGAAAGGAACATTGCTTTGCTCTTTTTCTAAAGGCAGCACGTAGAAAAAGGATGTGTTTAAAGGCAAATATATATATATGTATAGCATATAACACTTGGTATGTCAACGCCTGCAAAGCTACCTGTCACACTAACTGTAGCCTGCAACACTGAAGTGCTGGAGGATTCTATTGTGAAGAAGTCTGAAGCACTGAATCATAGGAATTGGTAACGGAAACCCCCTATTAGGTCATGTAGTCTATTCAGTATTTGGAGTGCAATAAATCTCTCTAGTCCTTTTGTCCGTTTTTTCTTTCAGGTAGTATATTGCCATAGACAATGTACTTCTCTCTTTTCCTTCAGAAGACTGTTTCACAATGCAGTAGATCTTGCTGTTAACTTAATCTCTGAGAGTCTTAATTTTCTTGTAGAAATAAGCAAACTAAAAAGTATTTATTTTCCAGTGAAATATAGAAATCAATATTTCTTAGGTGAAATTCATCACCTTTCAGTATCAGGCCCCAGCTCTGTTCAGTAGAAATGCTCTTCAGCTTCACAAATAAAAATGCATGAGCTATAATGCTTCCGTTTTCTTACTGTTCATTCTTCCTACCATGGAACAAAATGTAACGTAAAGAATTAAAAGTTCTTCATGAAGTAGAGGACAGCAAAGAAGTCTAGCAAGCTAGTTAGAAATTTCACTAGGAAGGTGTCAAAGCAAGGAGTACAAAATTTAGTATGGACAGATAATATCTGCTAGCTGTTTTACCAAAGCTGCAGATTTCTCATGAGTGGCCGACGAATTTTTCTCAGTGCGCAAGGTGTGAGAGTGCAGAAGTGTTTCTTTGAAGGTAATGGTATGGGTGTATAAATGTGTGAAGGCTACCATCAGAAAACACTAAGAAATAGTTGGAGATCTACTAACTAAATATTTAGAAATGCAGAAGTAGCTGTATCATTATTCTGGCTGTGTGAAGGTGACAACAGGGGTTTGCTTAGACCTTTTCTTAAATGTCCAAAGGCTTCCTCTCTCACCTGCTTTTGAAAAAAGTAATAAAAAGTACTGATTTGAGGTCGGCTCTGGAGTTCAATTCACATTACTGCCAAAGCCAGATAGTTTCAAAAGATAACCATGGCACTCGGACCATCTTAAGAGCTGTCCAGTTATTTGTCACACCAAAACAGCAGAGCAATGCATCCAAGTATCTAGATGAAGACATTTGACATGAACMTCAAAGTGATTGAATTCTGTGTGATTTGAATTAGACAAGATTAAGAAATTAGGTAGGAATAACTGAGCAAGCAACTTCCCTTATCAGGCAAAATGAAGAGAAGCAGACATTGCACAAACAAGAAATAGAGAAATTAAAAAAAAAAGTTTTTAAAACTTTTTTTCCATGCGTTTCACAGAGTCTTACATTTTCCTTAGTTACTTTAGCAGACAATTCTGATGCGGTATTGGCGATGAAAGGCCTGAGATCAAATCTGCTGTGGTCATTTCTAAACATTGTTTTTTTCATAAGCTAGCAATGTTTATGAAAGTCTGAAATTATTGAAAGGTCACTTTGGTACAACTTGGTGAGATTACTGCCAGTAAAAATAGTTCATACTTTATTACTAGATGAGGATCTATACTGTCTGTATCATCTGTTATTTAAGAGAAGGAAATAGAGAGCCCTCCGTTCTTTTAATAATTACTGCTTTTTCAGTATTTCTTATTTTGGCACCCTGAGTCCTTGGTATGAAAACTGAAACCATGTGAAAGGATTAAAATGACAAGCCCTTTGTGTTCCTGTGACTAATGATGTCTGTTACTAGTTACTACACCAGTGATAGCACTGGAGATTTGTGAGAGGAGCACGCTTCTAATAAGCATTGGAGGACACTTCTAATAAGCATCAGAGAGTATGAAAGAGCATCCCAAGAAAGGATTTGTCTGCTAAATGAAGAGGTAATTGTTGATGCTGCTTTGGAGTCAAAATGAGTATATACAATTGTAAAGCAATTAGTTGAAAATTTAAGGAGCTGCATGAATAAAGGAAAAAAATACAATTTTTTTCTGTGTTATCTGTCATCTCAAAAAAACCTATGACTGAAATCAAATTTTTGAAGGCTTGAATAATACTTTTCTCTTTAAATATTGTCTTTTTTTCTTTCTTGGTAAGCAATCACTCAAGAAGATTGGGTCAAATGTATTCATAGTTCGACCTTATTTCAGGTTTGTAATGTAGGGGGTCAAAGGGTCAAAATTCACTAGTTGCATGGCATTTTCCTTTGTGTGTTTTTATTTTATTTTATTTTATTTTTATTGTGAAAAATAGAGTTGTTAGGAAGGGCTAGCCAGAGTTATAAGTTGTCTGCCTACTGTTCTTCCAGGCTGAGAACTGCTTACAGAAAGAAGTGTGACTTGATTAGTTCTTAACAAAGCACCCCCAAAAAAATAAAAACAAGAAAAATAGCTACCATAGGTAAGTTTGTTATGTTTAAAATTCTATTAGTAACTGAAATAAAAGCACTGCAGTTAAAACATATAGTTAGTCTAAATCTTGGTTTGAAATAACCAATTCTATAATCCCTACACATTTGAAGAGAGTCTCTCAAGATGCCGTCCACTTCAAAACATTCTGCAGATAGAACTAATAACCCAGGTCAGTCTCATGTATATTAGGGTTATTAATATTTTAGTGCTGAAAACTGGACTGTAACTTMAGAGCCAATTGTAAAGTTTCTATCTCCAAATACTCTTCTTACGAGGTGCTGTTTTCTACCCCAGAAAAATCCTATCATAATACAGACCTAACAGGGAACTTCTGATGAGCAGAAGCTGGGCAATTTGTTTACTAAGAAGTTCCACATTTTTGAAGATTTCTATAAATGAAGTATGTTTTAATGAGAAGTGCTATGACTGTGATTAGAGCTCCTTAAAACTGGGAAACTTTTCTTGTACTTTTGCCTTAAGAACTGATAAGCTTGAATGCTGTAGCAGAGTGAATGGGCTCCGTAAAGACCGGGGAGAGCAGCTGGGTCTGGTTTGTTGGAAAAATAGCTTGCTGTGCTTCTTACTAAAGGACTTACAGAGGGGTTCATTTGAGAAAAGTGTGCTAAGGATAACAGTGTGCTGGAGAGAGGCCACGAGAAGGAATGCAGTTCTTGAGGGCTTACTTTAACCAAAGAGGTCTGCAGACCAAAAGCAGTGAAAAGTTTGCTCCAAAGAAGAGCTCCTAGTTTCTT
This sequence comes from Apteryx rowi, assembly GCF_003343035.1. Lineage (NCBI taxonomy): Eukaryota > Metazoa > Chordata > Aves > Apterygiformes > Apterygidae > Apteryx > Apteryx rowi. The sequence goes on from NW_020447708.1 coordinate 1,114,679, forward strand.
TGCTTAATTACATGAGACTGCCCTGTTCTTTTACCTTACCTAAAATTAGTCAGCTTGAGACAGTGGTTAACCACAGCAATTGCAGTATTGGTTTGCCTAGAAGACAGGGAAACAATCAAACTCTTTTGATCCTACTCCCAACAAATAAAACATCTAAAAGGACTGATCACTCCCAATTTAAAGAGGCATTAGACAAAAAGGAGTGGACCATTTTCTTTTAACGAGTTGTCAAACTACGCAGTACTTTTTCTTGGGTACTTGTAGACATGAGAATCCCAGTGAAACGCTTCACAAAAATATTCTGTGAGAGCAACTTTGGGTGCAAGAAGGCTAGTCAAAGGCTGGAGTGACTCTTTGAGGAGGTCATGACTTTGTCTTACTGAGATACTGAGCCTTGAATAGAAATGTGAGTCTTCGTTCAGGTGTTGATCCAAAAGGGGAGAAAGGTATATCTTCCTCCAAACCTTTGTTCTTAAGGCTTGTAGGTTTTGCTTTCTCTGCCTTATTTCTTGGCAGGTCTTCAGAACTGCAGAGGTTTGTTAGCTCAGTTATATTTGAATTTCATTGTCACTGCTACAGGTGAGTTAAAAAATATCCTGCTGTAACTAGGGCATACCATGTATGCTGACATCTCTGAGTGCTTACTTTTTTATTCCCAGAAAAAGCAACTTTGAATACATAAGCCACCCATGGAGCAAGTCAGCATAGTCTTGTGAGGTAAGAAGATACTGAAATGACATTCTATACTATGTTTATGGGGAAGTTTTATATAGGAATGGTCTAAAAGTTGGTAATTGCTAGCTTTCTCCCTCAGCTTCTAGTCAGTCAATATTCAGCTGTGAGGAAAATTAGAAAAGTTTGAGCGATTGATGAATAATACCTTTTTCATTCCAGGAACCATGAGACTCACATATATACACAGTTTCTTTTTCTCAGTGACTTTCTTTTTTAATTATCACCTAACTTTGGAGGGGGGGAAATAAAAAGGAGACGCAGTACTTTCTTGAAAATAGTGAACCAAGTTCTATTTTGTAAGCATCAGCTGGAGTGAAACTGGTAGCTAAATGTTTCACCTTATACAGGGGTATCTTAGCACCAGGCTAGACAGTGGCTTTTGCAAGCTTGCACCAATATAGTTCTGTTTGTACAAAGCACTTAAATAAAGTCAAGAAAAGAATACAAAAGAAACTTCTCTAAGAAAGCTCTGTTTAAGATATTTATCTGATTTAATTTCTTAATTTATAATCATAGCTTCCTCCTTCCTCTGCTGTAGCACTCAACCTTGGGTCACTTCTATAAGGGCATCTTCTGTTGTGCATAGACAGGATCATCACACACGTCATTTGGAGTATACACCAATTATCTGTTTCTAACACACACGGTAATGGGTTGGAACTAACATACTGTTGGGCAAAGATTAATATGTTTGCTCTCTCTGGTACTGTCTCACAATGAGTCTTTGCTGGCAGGACACTTTCCAGCCAGATGTGGAAGAGTCAAACTCCATAGTCCCTTGGAATGGGACAATACCCAATTTTGCTGAGCTGATGTTTCCTCCTCTCTGTTTTTTCTCTTAGTTTAGGTTACTGCCTTTTTTCTGAGTCTTTGATCCTACTTCTTATTTGAAAACTCTTATTAAACTTTTGAATTGACCCTCTTAGCTCTCTGATCTTTCTTTACCTACACTTTCATCTCTTCCATGCCTTAGTAGTGTACAAGCTCTCTTGCCTTCAGACTAAGGTGATAGCATAGCTACAATTTCATCTTCATGTTCACAGAATCACAGAATCGTTGAGGCTGGAAGGGACCTCAGGATGTTCTTCCAGTAAAACTGGGCCCTGAGTCACAGACTTCCTCCTGCCCCCATTCAGTAGGTATATTTAAGCAAAAAAGCAGTGGAAATAGTGCCTATACTCATTGTGGATGTTTGGCAGCTCTGATATCAATAGGCTTTATAACTTTTACATTGTGACCTAAAATTCAGTTAAAATTTAGCACCAATATGCTGTGTGGAGCTAACAGATCACTTTTTGTTTTTTGTCAACAGACTGAATTCATTTCTTACTTCTGAGCTATCTGGATTCAAAAGTCAACAGCTTTGACTGATTTAGCAAATGTAGTTTGTAAATACTCTGTGTAAAAGTGTGTGTTCAGTTCTCCATTTATGGTGCTGTATTGTGGAAGCATGTGGATGATAGTTTTTAGTTGTGAACTGCATTGGTTCAATAGCTTTGCATTCTTTTTGTTTTGTTTTGTTTTGTTTTGTTTTGTGGTCAAGTGTGGGAATATGAGGCCATGGTTGAAAAAATACAAGAAGGTTTGCCAGGAAAAAGCAAAAATTTCCCCTCATGATTAGTGCTGTTTCTGCCAAAGACTAATCCTTATAATTGAAGGAAAAATATCCAAAAACTTTTGCTAACATAACACCTATGTGTATGATTTTGATTATCCGTATTTAAACATTAAAAAGCAAGAAGTTGTTATATGGGGCCTAAAAACCTGAGCTCAGTTTAATGAATGAATGTGTAATTTCAACACTGTCTTTTCAGGCCATAAATTTCACAGATTATGAGTGTGAATAGCTGGAAGCAGTGTTCTCTTTTCTGGGTTTTAAATTCCACTGCTGTTCTTTTCACTGTGTCATTCATGCTCTTATGAAGGGAAAAAAACAGAGGACTGACTGTCACAGGAAAACCTGGTAATGCCTCACAAAGAAAACCTGCTTACTTCTCTAGTTCTTATGATAAATAGCATGGGGGCTTTAGGCCTGTTTTGGCATGCTATTCTCTCCTTTCTGTTTTTTCAGTACTTTTGAGTACTTTTCTAAGTACCTTTGTGGCCGCCTTTTTTAAAATGATTGTGGTAATTCCAATGATGGCATAAAAAGCTTTTCAAAATACAGCACTGTCCATTTGACTATTGGCTATCTGTTTGCTGCCTAATTTATTGTTCACAGCATGAGAAAGGGGAGCCTGGTACATACTGTCTTGCTCAGTAGCGTCCTGGGAGGGAGTTTATTTTCCCTGAACGCTGCACACAAGGAAACAAAAGACAATTTCTGTGTTAATTCCAGCAATCTGCTGCAACCATTTCACTCTTCAGTCTCTGCCTTCTTCTGAATACCATTTAAGAGCATTCAAAGAAATCTTTTACCTTAAAAAGAAAGGTTTTTTGAACTTCTTCCATTATGCTTATTTTCCTCCTCAGTCTGAAAGTCTCATAGATCGCAGTGTTAAGGAGAGGGGCTTGGCAGCATTGTGGGGTTGTAGGGTATCCATTAACATGGAGGGATTGTCTTATTTTTTTGCTAAGAAATAAACGTGATTCATCAGCAAATTTTCCCAAATCATTCTTTCCTTTCCCAGTCATCAGCATATAAGGTAGTCGTTGTGAAGTGCTGATCCCATGGACATCTTGTTATTCACCTTTGTCAGCTCTGAGTCCTCTGTTCGCTTACCTTTTCCCCCTACTCCACTATAGTGCTTTTGTCCTCTTAGTCTACACTATCAGCTCCTGCACTGAAGTGTTTAAATATTCGACACTGTTAAAACATGCTCGTTTGACTCCTCAGGCAAGTCCAAACAGAAAACTGCTGATGTGACCAGATCAAATTCTGTTTCTCTTTGTGCTAGACTGTAAAACTTCTCTCAGTTTCTGTGGTAAGGCTTTCAAATTCTTACTAAATTATCTGGACTTTGTGATGAGAAATGGATGTTACATTGCAGGCTTTATGTATTCAGAAATATTTGTGGTCTGGTGCTTTGTCTTCATTTGCTATGTGATCCTTTTCTCCCTTCAGAGCAGACACATGAATAAATACTTTCTAATCTAGCAGTTTACTATGCCTGAGTTTCTCAGCTTGTTTCTTATCTTCTGCCTGTAGAAAGATGAATCTTTGTGAACCCCTGGCTCCCTGCAAGGAGTTGTTTACAACTAATGTCTTCCCTACTCTTCTTTTCCTTTTGATGTGTAGTCAAGGGGACTCTATTTTCATTTTTAAGACTTCTTTACTTTCCTGCACGGTGTCTCAGGGGATTATTTCTCTTTCTCTCCCCCATCCCCACCGCTCTCCTTGACGTGACTGCTTTAAATATTTCCTTCATGACAGTTCTTTACTCATGCTTTTCTCAAAATAAAAGAGTATGACTTCTAAATACTCTCCAAACTGCTATTCAAAACATGCAAAATGTACTATCTCTCCCTATTTACTTTTGTTTATTTCCTGATTTATTTTCCTCATCACAGTCTCTTCCAGGGAGTGGTCAGATTGGTTGTTAAGTTTGAGAGGGGTGCATTTTCGTGTCCAGATGCCATTTTTATACTTAGATTTTGGAAAGACACAGTTGTTATGGGTGAAATAATGAAATCTTCATCCTTTTCAAGTCAAATCTGTTTGAGGTCTGGCTTTTGAACCATTATGTGCTGGCTACCATCGGGTGCAGGCTTATGGAAGAAATACAGCAGGGATGTAGCTCAGGGGTAATGTCTATATTCTGTATCTAGACTCTAGTCATCAGTGATTCTTTAGTACTAATGATCACTCTAAAAGTCACCTGTCCTATCTTATCTGTGTGCATTTCTTGCTCCTTAGCTTTGTTTCTAGCCTACTGGGTGTATTTCATAGTCTAAACAGCAGTGTACAATATATTACATTGTCAATCATGGTAAGAGGTTAGATGTGTTAACCCTGTCCTTCCTTTTCTTGTATTTTTATAAGAAATAAATACCTCACTCCTTTTTTTTCCTTTTTCTTTTTTTYYTTTYCCATTTTCCCTTTTCCCTTTCCCCTTTCTTTTTTTCTTTTTTCTTTTTTTTTTTTTTTCTCTTTTTATCTCATTTGAAATATGGATGATAGGTCTGTGGCAACTGAACTAAACAGCTCATAAACTGAACAGCCGTGGTTCATTCATGAGAATGGAAAATTTGTGCAGACTGCATGCAATAAGCTCTTCCAGTTTCCTTCCCCAGTCAGGTCTCTAGAAGCTTTTATAATAATGGTACGTTCATCTAATGTTTTCAGTTATTTGGGGGGGGGGGGAGAAAAAATGATGTTTTTATTGGGGATTCGTTGTCCTTATCTGAAGTAATGCAAAGGAAAGACAATGAAAAGCAAGAATACGTGATGCCGTAACAAACCCATATGCCTAAAACTCCCTAATATCCACCACTAACATCTTTAATAAGCTGAAATGATCATTGTTAGTGGTGGTCATTATAAGTCTTAAGGGAGTATGTGTGCTCTTCACCCGGAGGGTGTTAGATTAAGCTACCGGAAGAGGTGGGATTCTGGAGAGAGCAATTAAGAACAAGAACCTCATTTTAATTCCTCCAGAAAACAGTTCTGCTAGAAAGCAGAAAGATTGATTCCTTTTATTCTGATAAAAGGAAGCAGGCCTGGATAGCTAACCCTATATTTTGGCCACCTAAACCAGATCTATAAAGCTAAGGGAATATTCCCTGTTTTGAGAACACCTCCTCACTCTTTGCCTTCCCTGACACTATTTGCTTAATCCATGATATGTCAAACTTGCAGATCGTAGATAGTGTCTTGTTAGTTCAGGCTTAGCTGGAGGCTTTTAGTGGTTATTTTTGGGCCATCTGGAAGAGGAGCTTTAATTTTCACAGGCTGTATTATCAATTAAAGTGAGTCTATTTGTTATCACTCAATAATATTGTTTTTGCTAAGTATTGTAACTGTATTAAATACATTATGTTGCCCATGCGGTGGCTTTTCTGTTATTGTCTCTCTGTTCAAATATACATTTTTAATTGGAGAAACCTTTTGCTTCTGCTTAAAGCACGCTAATCGGGAATATAACAAACTCTGAAATGTAACCAAATATTCAGTCCACAGAATTCTGATGAATATAGAAGTTTAATATAGCAGAAGAACAGAAAACAAAAAAAGGATGCTCTCTTACCTGAATTACTAAAACCTTTTTCATATTAAATGTAGTGGAAGAGAAGGTGTTGTTCCTCCTGTTCTAAAATAATGAAAACATTGTTCCCAAGTACATGTTCACTTATCGTGGCAAATTCATTCTTGTTCAGAGAGCAAGCACACAGAGTTTTGTCACTATGCTCCTCAAATCAATGCTTTGCAAGAGATTTAAATGGGATATTCTTTAGCTTCTTTTGCAGTAGGGGGAACATAGTTTTAAGGTATATTTACATTTTTGTAGTTGGAAGCTTTCCACAAATGTAAACATGAAGATTTCTTCTGGTGACAGTCCTACAGAAATGCTGAAGGATGGACTTGAACTGAGCTTCCCAGTATAACAAAATGAGTAAAAAGCAGGGTTGGGAAGAGAGTGACATACTCTTCCTCATCCCTCTGAGGTTTTTTGTGACCCTTAACAATGATTAGTGACAACAGTAGCCAAGAAGGCTCCATAGGTGAGCCAATGTGTTAGTTTTGCAATCACTATAATGTCCTAAAATCACATGCCTTTTTTTATTGAAAGAATTTTTAGTTCAAAGCATTGGCTTCTCTGAACACAATCACAATGGAAAAGGGAGCTGCAGACTATATTCTCACTATGTCTGCTTTCTTCTTTGCATTCGTTTCCTCTGTATCATTTTTCCCAAGTACATGCTTACTGTTCTGGCTTTTTTTTTCCAAATTATCTTATCTCCTCCCCCAAAAACCTTAGGTTTTGTCACAAAATCTTTTACTTTTTTCCTTCAGGTCTTTTACAGACATGGCTGAATCTTACAGTTTTGCCCACTGCAAGATTTTATTTTAAGTTGCTCTTTAACATTGCTGAGAAATAGACAAGAGCTCAAGGGACATCTATGTGAAAAGGGAGGATATGGTTACTAAGAAGCCTTTGCTCTTACTTTTTCCCTTTCTATTGTGGTATCGGTGTTTGTTCTGTACTGACTATTCCTGAACATCATGACACTCGGCTCCACTGAAGCCAAGAACAAAATTCTCACCCACAATACTGGTCTCAGAGTTTCTCCCTGTGATGGTGGTGCTGGGGAAGAAATGTCAAAGGGAGAAGGCACAATGATTTGAATCCTCCCTTCTTGCTGGGAGATTCTGATTTTGGATAGGTCTTATAAACTGTAACATGCTTTAGTTCTATCTGCATTTGTGTGTGAATACCTGAAGTGAAAATAAAATTTGCCGTATTTGCAGTACAGAGCCTTGCAAAGGGTTATGGATAAGGTAGAGGCTCTTGGGGTATCTCATCCTTTTAAATTAACCTGTACCTTTTGCTAAAGATGACCAGCCATAAGGAACTTTCATATGTTTTCATATGGCTGAGCACTGTGTCAGGTAACCAGCGCTCCAGTTATTCTAGCTAACTCTGTCTTCACAGTGTCTCACATAAAATCGTTGGTTAGTTGTACTTAAAAGACCTAAATGTTTGAAGGAGTAAGCTAATGAAAATGACAAATGAAAATGAAATGGTAATTGTGATGTTAACTTGATAGCAGTTTCTGAACATTTCTTTGTTCAGGAAAATTGTTCCAAAGTACTTAAAAAAAAATGAAGCCTGAATCAGGCTAAAGCTTGTAGCAGCTATGTTCCTAAATCTCCACCTGGAAACTTATTTTCAGGCAGTTTTCCTGGTCTTGACTCTTAACATTGTTCAGGCAACAAAGTACAAAGACAGGCATGCCCAGCATCCATGGAAGTGGAGAACTGATAGACTCATCTAAGGTTAGGCATGCTATAAATGGGCAATGTCTTCCACAGAGCTCTGCCAGTCCACCTTATGTGTGAACTCTCTGCTGCCTTTGGCAGTCTTTCAGAGATAAATATACTGCCTTTTGCATATGCCAGGCCATTTGTACCCTCTGCAGCCCAAGATTTTCTTGAGTGGAAGGAGGATGGACGCTTGGAAGATTGATATTAGTCTTTTATTTAGACTGGGAACAGTTACTGGGGCAGAAAACTGTGGAGATGGTCATCTTGTCATTTATGTAAATAGAAATAATCACAACTGGTGATGTGTCCTGAGCCTTAGCAACTCTTCTTTTAAAATACATGTAGAAGGTAGAGTTTATAGATTAATCCCATAGAATGGTGACTGCAAGTGTCAGTGCAAGGGAACCAGCCACACTAAGGCAAGAAACAAATACATGAAGCAAGTTGTGTGCTGTATTTTGTCATCTCAGCTGCTGAGGGTTGCAATGAACAGCTCATCTTTGCATCTTTTCAGATTAAAGGAAGTAATTTATATGCATGTTTTATAAAAGTTAGTCTGGCAGCTGCCCCATCTTATGGTGTTCATTTTCGGATCTTGACAAATGCAGTCACCAGGATTGAGTATGGTGGTGGTTAAATGACTGATTGCAAGGCTTCTCATCATGGCACAAAAACAAATGGTGTAGTCTGGCAGCCCTGATTTTCCTGAACCCTTTTGTCACTAAGTGTGAAATTCTATGCAGTCATAAATAAATAAAATTAAAAAAAGAAAATCTTGCAGGCGTAATGGTTTCAAGGCAGTAGTATCTGAGTGTAGCCTGACTTTATTTCCTAAATCACTACCTCATAATGTAAAGCATTGTTTTGCAGATGCAGATGTCATCCATGCAATGAAAAGATGTCTCAGCTGACTAGTCATATTACTCAAAGTACTTCAGTGTTGGCACAGAGGGTCTGAATGGACACTGCACATTCAATTAAGGCCAAATAATCTGGCCTCACTCCTAGTGAGGAGCATTGTAAAATTTGACATTATCTGTGTACAGTGCACTTCTCAGATTTGGGCAGAATAGCATAAATTGAATTGGGCTGCAACCCACCCAGGCTGTGAGCACTGCGTTATATTCGCTGAACTCCAACGTTCACTGTGAAGGTGTCTTATTAGTGATTTTGTGGTGGCTTTTGTATTCTTCATAACCTGTTTACAGGAATTTGCTGAAGCTGAGCTCAAGTAGAAAGTTATCTTTCAGTGACAGATTTCTTTATATTCTCCAGGAACTTCAGAAATACCAAATATTTTCTTGAATGATCCCAGTGCTGTGTTACTAGCTGTATTCTGCCTGGAGTTCACAGTTACCAGTTTTTAAGATGCATTGCATCGCCATCACTGCAGCATCCAGACTCGGAGAATGTTTCCTGTTAGCGTGATTTTTATCACTTCTTTCAGAAACAAACAAACTAGCAAGTCTTTGCATGAAGACTGCCCGAGAGGGATTTCAGCAGTCCAGGTATACAGGGGTTAAACAGGCTGTTCTGGACTCGAGGATGACAGCACCAACGTGAGCTCCCCGGGCTTGATCGTGCACCACGCAGATCCGGATCCGTAAGTGGCTGCCCATTAACATGAATGGGAACAAGCTCGAGCCGTTCTTGTGGTAGCTTAGCAACAGAAAGCAAAACTCACTCAATTGTATAATGCTGTAACTTATCAACTTCCTCAGTTTGTATCCATCCGAATACAAGAAAGCACATGTATATGCGTGTGTGTATATGTGTGTGTGTGTGTGTGTGTGTATATATATATATATATATATATACACACACACACACACACACACACATATATAAAATATATATATATATATATACACACACACGGGACCCCTCCACACACACACAAACATGCATATATATGTGCATTCCCAGAGTGTATGGATACCTCAAATCATGATCTGAGTAGAATAATTGGAGTTTCCATCTACTCTGCTATGGAAGAGAAAGAAATTGAATTGAACTCAAAAACAGCTGAAGCATCCTTGTGCAAATGAAGGGTCTTGATAGGATGGCAGTTTGCTGCATCACAGTTCTAGTCTAAAGACCTCTATAAAATATCCTTCTAAATATAAAGAAAGAAGATATTAGTGTGTTCAGAACATTCTCTGATGAATTCTCATTCTTTCTGTATTGAAATCCAAGTGCATTTGCAAATGGTTCTTTTGTATCTCATTCTGTCCTAAAGAAAGACAAAAGAGCTGAAATTCAGTTGTCTGGCTTCTCCCTGGTTTGCTAATCTGTCTATAATTTTGAGCATTTAATTTGTAGGAGAGATTGGATAATTAAAGTCTATGCCATTAGCTCATCTACCTCCACAGTTACATTCAAGAAAGAATTTGGGGGGGGGGGTTGGCTTTTGGGGAGAGAGCTCCTGCTTTTGCAGAGGAAGATTTCATAAGCAACAGCTGAAAAAGCATGTGAACATTTGAGTATGCGCATAAACTAGTACTCACCAGTTTCCACATTTTTTTCTAGAGTCCTATCACTTTGCCATGTTTTTAGTAATACTGGCTTTCTGTCTTACATGACTTGATACAAAATGGGAGTTAATAATCTTTCCCTGTAAATACTGTGGCATTTTCTAATTTCATAGAGACCCTTGCTAAAATTACTGCCTGAAAGAGATTTAGGGCAAGGACTTTCAGGGGTCCCTATTTGGGGAGATCAGGGCTTGAGAAAATGAGAGGGGGCAGCCTGTCTTTGTGTTTAAAGCACTGACATTTTACTTTACCTCTTTCTCATGATTCTAATCATTGCTGAAAAGCTGTCTTTTACAATTTTTAATATACAGACTTCAATAGTTCCTTTAACAGGTGTTTCTCAAAAGACAGAGTTGGAGAGTCTGCTCCTAACTATTATCTCCTAACACTGATCAGTTGCTTCTGAGTTTGGTGGCCAAAAAGAGAGACAGTAATGAGCTTTATGCATTTTGTTTCCACTCTCCATGGTTGTATAAAATATAATTAGCAAGCTATGGAGCTATAAGGAAGAAAGTGAAAAAAATATTTTCTGGAACATTTCTCATTTCAGTGGGAAAGAATGCCTACCGTTATAATTGGGTAACACCTTGTGAAAGTGTTAGCCAAGTACAGGCTGCTGATCTGAGAAAGTGAGAAAAGTCTGGACTATCTTAGCACTTCTTCCCCCCAAACCACTGCTGGATTTTTCCTGGTTGGTTTAAAATACATAATTTTAGCAGGGGAGAGAGAAGGCGATTCGTACATCCTTGATGTCCTACTCTGTCTTCTCCTGCCCTCCTTCAGCCCTTTAGATGCCTCTAGGCTATGAAGCTGGCAATGTTCTCTCGGTACAGTCCTGTGAGGATTTTTTTAAAGTACATGTCTTAATGACCTGTTTAGTCATATGACTTTTCAATATAACATGATCACTGGACATCTCATCAACAGAGCTGGGTGGGAAACAGCTTTCTTGATAGTGTCAGAAAGCCTCGCTATCCAAAGCAGAAGGGAACCAAGGTATCTTAAAGGTTTCTTATTGGAAGAGGGAGGTTATGCCAGAACATTTAGTAACTTGGCGGCTGGGTTACTGTCGCAGAGGAGTGATGCACTTCACTCGTAAGAGGGAAGCAGCACTATGTTTTTTGAGGTAAGATAGCAACTTAACAAAGTTCAATCGTAAATAAGAATGATTTAATGAGGTTCAATTGGCAAGGTTCACTCAGTTATTTACTGCATGAAGGACAGGGTCAGATGCGTGTGCAATGGAGACCCTCCCGTTGAGTCACGAGGTTCAGACTGGACCCCCTTGCTTTCTAAACTCCTTCGGAGAGGAGCCTAGGTGCGGCTGGATCCATCCTAGTCCCAGACTTGGTCAACGGTCCATATCTAAAGGAGTGTGTGCGAAGGAAACCCTCCCGTAGAGTCACGAGGTTCGGAAAAGACTCCCTTGCTTTCTAAACTCCTTCTGAGAGRARCCTAKGTGCGGCTGGATCCAGTCCTAGTCTCAGACTTGGTCAACGGYTTATGTCTAAGGGWTTATGTGTGCAATTAGTCAGAGGTATAACTCAGCAAAGTTTCATGAAGTTCGCAGAAGTTCAGCATGCTATTAATCACTTACCGAGGATCTGTTGTGGGTAAGGAATCTCTCAACCGCGAGGAGCAACCTTGAGAGGCGTCCCTGCTCAAGGGGAGGTTCTGCAGTGCAGCCCGCTGCTGTGCAGGAGAGCTCAAGGGGCTCTGGGCTGCCCCCTATTTATGGGGGGAGATGATTGACTCATAGTCATACCTGCATGCTAGACAGGCCTTAGTTGGTGCATGCTCAACCAGCCCCTACATACATGCTGTTTACAGGGAGGTCAGGTTGAGGGGGAGAGAGCACATCAGTGGGGGGGAAGGAGCATGCTGCCACAGTTACTCACCTGGGTTGTGGGAGATAAGAGCACAGCCTACCTCATCGCAGGTGAGTGCCCGGATGCTGGCTTACAAGGGTCTTCCTCCCCAGGTCCAGGCATACCAGCCTGGGCCTGAGCAATTTTCTTGAGAAGATTTTATCTGGAAAGCTGCCATATTCCCAAATGCATTTAGGTTTGATAAAACTTTATCAAAAATGAAACCTTTCCCTCCCCTGGTTTCATTCAACAATACAAAAAAAAAGTTGACTATCTCTAGCTACACCTTCCCAAACACTCAGAGTATTGCACAGTTTGGAGGTAGCTGAACTCAGTGCTCAAGAGAACCAAAATCAAGTTCTTGCAGTAGCTTAGGCCAGCAACTAGCACTAGATACATCTTTACAATGCAAAGCACAGGGCCCAGAAGCAATACAGCCAGGCCATCATGTTGCGGCACCTGGGCTGCTCCATAGAACTTACTATTTCATATGCAGCATCTCAGTAGGTAGCAGCAGTCCTTTGGGGGCCTCCTGCACTTTGTACTCCCTCTCTGCCCAACTCTAACATCCCACAATGTTGTGCATTAGAGAGAGGCCCGTAATGGTTGGTTGTGTTAGTGAAAACACACGGGCTTGAACATTACTCAGACCTCAGGGCAGAAGTGAGAAAAACATGCGGAGGTCCTCACAGACCTCCCAGTTCTCATAAATCTCTCCCTGGATGGGAATGACTTGTTCTGCTCTCCTGTAACATTCAAAGCAGGTAAAAGTATGTTTTTATAGCACCACCAAATTGCTGCTAACAGTTCTTTGCCCTGTCTGAAAATTTATGGTAACATATTTTTCTAACTGCAGCAATTTGCCACCAGCCTTTAAAAGGATTTTGTGTATAAAACACATATTAAAAAGAGGGAGATAAATCAATCTCTGATGATTACAGATTATTATGGTCACTATATAAAACTGTACATTCATATATGACACTTAAATTGGAAATGTGTGTGTGTAGCAACTTATGCAGGGAGGAATGTCTGAATTCAAAGGACAGTGCAGGCTGCGGAGTTTCCCCCTTAAGATTCTTAGTCAAAACAAGTCTTTGTGTTTTTGAGTATTTACTGGCACAGTGTAGCCATAATTAGCCCTTGTGTTTGCCAGAAGAGAGATGCTAAGGCAAACTCCTACCCACTCTGTTGGGGCAAAGCAGTGCTTTACATCTTTCCTTGTGGAGCTACAAGTGGGTCTTTTTTTCACTGCTGCCTATAGTGCACTCACAAACCCAGCCTGGCCTCTGTGTTTCCCCCGTAGCTGGCAGGGAAGAAGTGTACCAACTCACTAGTATATAGGTGCGTGCATTTGGCTCAGTGCTGTCCTCCACATGGACAAGCCATCTGTGAACCTGTGGTTGGCTTTTCGGGGACGGCGTGAGCCCTCACTGCCATCCGCAGACAGATTTGCTGCCTTGTGCCAGTTGTCGTGTTTCTCTATGGCTGTGACTATTTGCCTGGTGACTTGGAGGAATAACGATGGCATCATCAATCTCTGTGACCTCTTCAGCTTGCTTGGGTCTGTCAATAGTTCTCTGGCATTTTTCCTTTGCTGCTAGTTCACAAGGACATTTCAGTGTTGTGTCTAACTCTTTGAATAGTCGTAGATGAATTTGTACAGTACAAAGCTTTGGTCATTTGCATTGTTTGCAATGGTTTAATTCTCATGAAGAGCAACCAAAGAAAATGCCACGTACAAAATACATCATACATAACAGGCAAAGGGTGTAGCTAAAATATATACGTATCTGATGTTTTAAATTTGTTTTAGTCTATCTTTGGCAGGGAGGGCTTAGGCAGCCAGTATGATGTCCTACTCACAAAAATTGAAACGAGGATTAGGAAGGGGGCAGAGGAGGATGCATACGTGCGCATATGCACAGGCTTTCCAACTCTGTTACTCTCTTAGTAGGAAAACATGATCTCAACTATTTGCATTTAATCGTCATTCTCTTCTGTAAACTGAGAAATTGAATAGCTCAGAAACTAAGGCACTTAAAGACTGTAGATCGCGACGACATAGTGGCGAGTATTGCTTGATCTGGGAAGCGTGCCTTTCTTATGACTATATCTGTATTTGTCTATACATGCCCTTAATAAGATATGTTTTAGAAAGGTGTTTAAGTTCATAGGCTTGAGTGTTGCCTTGCATAGGCAGCATCTGATTTGGATTTATTGAAGCAGATGTTAAGCGGAGAGAAGAGATTGACATGTCTGTAGTGGTTCCATAGCTATCGGAATTATTGTCTAAACCACAGCACTGGCACATCTCTAATTTAATGCACATTTCAGCAGTGACCGTGGTAATGAAATCTGAAATGTCTTGTTCTTCTTTCATTAAAGTTGGAAAGGGAAAAAAAGAGATCTGTATCAATATGAACACAGAGATGTTCCTGACCAACATAAAAATAGCTTTTTATGTTAAAAAAAAAAGAAAAAAAGAAAACTAAAAGACTAATCCTGTTGTTTTAACACATTATTTATTGTGGGCTGCATTCCTTTTACGCAAATTCTTTTTATGCTGTGACATAAGACATGCGCTTGAATGGTTAATTGCAAAGCTGTCTTTCCAAAAGAGTGTGCCTCACTTCTGAACTGTACCTCTGTGCTCACAAAAGGGAGGCAGAAGATGAAAACAGCTCAGATCTCAAATTTAGAAAATTAATTAATGAAAACAGGATATAAAGTATGCATTCCAGGCTGTGCATATATCTGGGTCTCAAAGACATATTGCCCTATCCTGCACTTCAGTGAGCCAAGGTAGGCAGGCAGCTTACTGCAGCATAGTTTCCTGGGTCATGGCTGGTCAGTGGACTCTACCTTCCCACTAAAAGCTCAGGACCAGGATCTGCAGGTAGCTTCCCCAGGCAATTTGGGCCGAAGAAAGCCCGCATCGTGGATCCACCTGCAGGCGGGGGCTAGGTGTGCTCAACAGCTTGTCCTCTGAGTTGGGGTTGTCTTTCTCAAAGCTGCGCTGCAGGAACAGAAAGGGCTAACGCCTTCTCGCAGCACTACCCTTCTTAACATGTCTGGCAGAGTGTTTCAGCTGCTTGAGGAATGAATGCTTTCACATAGCGTGCGGGTAAATCCTGAAATGAGGCACTTGCTTTAGTGTGAACTGACCTTAACAGAAGACAAGCATGAAATCAGTGGGAGTTAGGGGTTCCCTACAACTTTACAGGAGGTAAGAGGATCTTCGGAGTTATGCTGAGAAAAGTTATTTTTCTTCCTAGCAAGTGACTATGTGGGGATTATGCTACTGCACTTAAAGTAAAACAGTTCTGTAGCTGATCAACATCTTCCCGATAGAGTGGCCCGTCACTGAGAGTAGGTTTAATTAATCTCAGTGAACTGTGAAGGTGCATAAATTTTATAAAAGTTTTGGGACAGTTTTCACTTATTTCAACAATTATGTGCTAGTAACAATATAGGAAAATTTGATAAAACAATAGGATAGAAAATAAATGTTTTTCGGAACACATATTTATGAATTTTTTACTTTGACATTTAGTTTTAGGATTAGTCTAGCTTCAGATTGTTCTGCAGGGTGGGAATTCAGAATTTTGACTAGCCGCAGTTACTCATGTAGAGTAATGATGATATAGTTATCCATTCATAAGTGCTTTAATTGATCATTTGACAAATAATAATGCTTAGATTTAATGCCTTATATAGTATGATAAAACTCTCTTTTTATATATGTATATAAACCTCAAGAGGGATAAGTTAATTACTTTGAGAAACAAAAGCGAATTTCAACTTGAGGGTAATCGAATTCTCATTCACAGTGGTGAATTATTTTAGCTATTCTGTATTGACTATAAGTTTAGGTTATCTGATTTTTCATTGTGCAGTGACATTGAATAAGCATAGTAAAATCTACTAATGATGAGACTTTTTCCCATTAACAATAAAAATAATCCATTGAAACTTGTTATGTTTAAAATGAACCATAGTGGGAGCATGGAAACTATTCAGAATTATAAATAAGCATAACTGTATCCAAGCAAAGAATGATAGCAGGGCTAAAGTGGCATTCATGGTTATTTCTTAGAGAGTTTCTCTTAAACATACCTCTGAAAGAAGTACTTCATGAAAAACTTGGCATTTTTTTATTGGCTTGTCACTGGTAAACCTAAGATTCATTAACAAACTGCTTAATTGTTTACCATGTTCAGCTGGGATACTGAGGGAACGTGTTGCCTTGAAAACACTTGTTTTTAATGCCATATAAAAATTCTAAGTAATCCTGCCATTTTAGAGACCCAAATCAGTTAGAAGCTGTATCTTTTTTCCAAGGACGACAAAAGGAGGGAAATATCTGTGAGGGCTTACACACACTAAGCTTAATTAAAAAAAGAAAAAAAAGAAAAAGCACACAGCACTGTCTGTGATGTCCAGCTCCGTCATGGAGGATGAAGTCTCTCGCAAAGTTTCTTTGAGCCCTTCTGGAGGGGAAAAAGTATTCATATGTAGATGTTTTGATAAGACATTTTCAGTAGGTAGCTTATATTCCCATTCTATTTTCTGTCATCAGCTAGAGTAGAAAAATGCCATCCCTTCTGATGTAGGATCACACAGTTTGGCTGTGCTCAGGAATTTTAGGTGTGATTTTTCCATTTGGCTGATCCTAACTGGCATAACTGTTTAACTTACCAAATGGATGTTTTCATTCCAGAAGGAGCAAGGCCTAAGTAAATGGGTGACTTAAGGAAAGGCTTTGTCAGAAGGCACTTTAAGATAAGACCATAACTAGGTCTGTGGATCCAGACAAAAATTAATCTTCACTGGGACTAGGAAGTATTTGGTGTGAATGCTTGTTTGCACTTTCTCTCTTGTTTCCACTACCTCCCCAGTCTATTTTGGTCAAAGAATCAAGAAGTTTCCATGCTCAAAAGGAAGTTTGGAAGTGTATAGTTCAGAAGTTTTATCATGAGTATCCTATTAAACTCTTTTTTTTTCTTTCTCTTCTTCAGTAAGTAGCCTTAGGATATTATTGTAAGAACTTCTGATGAAAAAATATATATTTCTAGTCATCGGGGACACTAAAATACAACTTAAGAATACCATAGATTTTAAAAGCCGGAACAAGGAAAAATCTAATTTAAGGCAGTTTTGTAATTTGGTGTGCCTGAGACATGCATTTTGAAATTCTGCATTGTCAAAGTGTGTATTGTTAAGTTAAACTTACCCTGTCAGGAAACAGAAACAATATGCTGGTGACAATTTGCTTACTGGAGTTTCATGCAAGTGCACTCCTGCTCCTGACTGTTTTTTTTTTTTTCTTCTCCCATAAAAATACCGGATATAGAATAAATGATCAATATTGGAAAGACACAAATGTTGACACCCCTGTTGGCTTGGTATTCCAGGACAGAACTGCCTCCTCTACAGGGACCTGAGCTTATTGCAACTCTTATATTTTTTGTTCGTTCATTTGTTTTCTATAATCTTGAAGTTTAAGTGGTACATTAATGATTTTAAGGGGTGTTAGAGGAAAGAAGGTTAACTTCTCTAAAAATCTTTTCATCCTGTAGCCCACTGTGTTGTACAAAAGCTGTCAAAATCTTAAATGTATGTGGGCTTTGCCTTTTTCTAAACATGGATTATCTGAACACTGGCTTTCAAATGAGTCTGGCTTTTTTGTATTTTCAAACTGAAAAGCAAAGTTGGGATAAAAGACAAAAACATGGTAGGACAAAAATAATAAAAATATTGATAAGACAATGCAAGTTTTTCTTGGCAGAAAAGGAAAATGTTAGTGTACTGGCGTAACATTTGTTTTGTGATAATGTTTTATTTATGTGCATATTGCGAGGAGAATTTAGTTACCTTTTCAGAGAGGAGCAGAACTGTGAGAGCAAGAGTTGTCAGTGACATCACACTTGAACCTAGAAAGACTTTTGTATAAGTTTTACATTTATGTAGAAATTTCTATGTTCCCCTCTTGCTCTAATATCTGAGGGTATTGAGATATTAATGAATGTATCTTCATAATAGCCTTCAGAGGTAAGGAGATAGTATTATCTTGACTGAAGAAGGGCAACTGGTAATGGAAAGATGTAAGAGCTGGATTTAAGGGCCTCATCAGGATTCATGCTCTACTTCTTACCTCTGAGGAATTGCTGGTCCAGATATGAAATATTTATAAGATTGCCTAAAATTCTGTGCTTAGCAGATCTTCACCTTTGGCTCAAAAGAACCTTTTCATGAGGGCTTGTCTGTGCAGATGAATCCTGATATGAGAATTGGAAAGAGCTGTGGTCAGGTGTGGACAGTCATGTGTTAGCTGTGCATGGTTTCCATTGGGATAGCTATCCTTGGGAAATCATTTAGACTCATTAGCCTTTTTATAAATTTTGCGTTATTGGCACTGATATAGCAGCATGTTAATGCATCTAAATAGTTCGTCACCTGGGGCTGGCTGTCACATCAGTGACAAAAATGCAGTTATCTCCTTGTTGATATGTAGATTAAGTTCATGGATTTGTCTAGCAGTATTCTTACTGGCCTGCTTGGTGGCTGTGAGGAAGTCACATATTAGGAAAATGTGACATCCATCACTTGAAAATTTTTAAGTAATGTCCATATAAGAATGGTAGGTAGAACAACTAGTATTCTCAGAGGTGAGCCTTAGTCTGTGGCTTGAACTCAAGATCTTAGAAGTAGGCTCAGCTCAAACCTTCCCTTCTGCTTTGGGGACTTCTCCAACTCCTTTTCTCATAGATCTATAGCAGCAATGACCTTTTTAATACAAATCCTTGCCTCCCTTCTCTGAAATAAAACCTTCACAAAACCTAAGTATGCAGTTCTGCCATTGGGAAGAGAAGAAAAAGATGACAAAGTACATATAATAGATGTTCTTCCAGTACATTGCTGATAGGTAGTGCAAAGTCTCTTACAGAACAGGATTGTTTCCCAAAGATTCCCCAAACCATTCTGTTTATCTTGACCCTTTAATGATAAAGCAGTGTTTAATCTCTTCCTTCTCCACCTCATCCTTCAAACTATCTTCTTTTAAAGTCTAAGCTCACTTTTTTACAGCACAGTGCGAAAAGCATTTTCATCTTAGAATTATATTTATGTGGTTTAGAACATCTGTTCTTTTAGTTGTCAAAGTTCAGTTCCCGAGCAGATAAATAAAATTCCGTGTTAAAGGAGGGTATTTTCTAGTTTCTCTTGGTTCTTACTAATATTTCACCTGTAAGTACCCCAGCAAGTCCACTTGAGTAATTAGAATGAAAAATGAGGCTGGTGCTCACAGGCACAAGGCTATTTTTTTCCTTTGTTTGACACAGCAGGTAGCCTTGTGTTCACTGCAAGCTGGCACTGAGAAGTAAGAGATTTTCATTTTCTCCTTCCCTGATGTTTCACAATGAAATATGTTGGCTAGGAAGCCACACTGACCTGATGAAAAGATTCAAGCTTTCAAAAATGCCTTCATGCTAAATCAGGAGGATGACAAGACCTTTCAGCTTGTTCTGAGAAATCAGAGGCAAAAATCTAGCAGATAAAGCATCACCTGAGGATGTGAAGATGAAGAGTCAAGCCCCACCTCTGCATTGGTTAGAGCCGGGACTTGGATACTATCACCTGATTCACAAATGAGTGCCCTTACTATGGGGCTCTTGGCTGTTCAAGGGCAGCGCACAGTGCTTCATTCATCCCTACCAATGCTCTCTCTTTGTTTTGATGCAGAATTCCATTTAGAAACATCAGAAAACAACTTCAGACTAAAGTTTCATCTAAATTTATAGCCTCCAGTGACAAGTTCATTTCTATTAATGTTCATTTTCAGGCAAAGGAAAGCCCTAGACTCTATATTGTACATGAAGGCCCTTCTTCCAAGTCAGTCGGCCAAGATTTGTTTTTGTCTTGAAGGATTAGAATCCAGTATGTGGCTTATTTTTTATGGTTAATTTGGTGCGCAGTGTTTAATGCGTCCATTATTTCACTCTGATCTTTAACTGGCTACAGAATGATTTGCTCATACACGAACGTCCAATGAGGCTGACTAGTCTGACTGTGATCAGGTACTGTAATTTGTTATATCAGTGATAGAATGGGGACCAGGGAGCTTCCCTTCTACACTGAATAGTTAATTAAGCTCAGCAAGATGATGGAGGCAGCCTAATCTTTTAATAATAGCCCTCTTAGGCTGTGTTACAGACAAATTCTATTAAGTAAGAGATGCTTCTGACAGGCATGATGCCTAATCAAATCAGAAACCAAAGTCTCTCTTCTGTGCTGATCCTTGGATGTCCCTTAACTACTATGGAGCAAGAAGCTTCACAGCTCCAAGATGTGCTAGGGCCTCCTTCTGATAGCGTTATATTGAAACATTGACTGCACTTTCTGAATGGCATGTTTCCTTAGGATGACAATTTCACTAGTTATCTCCCCTTTTTTAATGTATATCTCTTATTTTATTCTTACTTCTCTTTTAGATCAGATCCCCAGCTCAACTGGTTTGGGTACAGCTTCACTTAAGCCAGGACAAATATTCTCATAGACATTACATAAAGATACTGCCTGACACAATAAAGTCAAAAACCCATGCCAGACAGTGTAAAATCAATGTATAATCTCCTTCTCACCTAAATTATAGCCTGATTAATGTTATTGGCAGTGCCAATGGTTTATCAAACTTTGGTTTGCATTTCTAAGGAGGGAGATGCAAGGCAGAAATGGTCAACTTTTTCAAAGTAAGAAAGGAAAGTAAGAACTTCTGAAGTCTTTACAATTGACAGAAGTTCTCTTTTTCTTTCTGTCCATGTATTTGTTGTTTCAATGATTTTCTATCTGAGTTTTCTCTCTTTTGTTGTGGCAGAACTCATCTCCATATTTGTTGTATGTTCACAAATGTGAATACCTAAGCATGCTAGTAGTTGCTGTGTAAGGTAGATTTGAAGCTTGTCCTCTCCCCAAATCTCAAACAACTCAATGATAATCTAGAAATGGCTCTAAATGGATGCATGTTATATAACCATAGCCTTTTATAATATTCTAATAACAGGAGTGAATGCAGTTCCAGTCTAAGTGGAAAGAGAGGTGCAGTTGCACAGCCACATGGTGTGCTGAACTAAATGGGGTTGCAGGGGGAGAAGAGGTTGGAGTGGCGACTCCAAGAGCAGGCTGATAGCAAATGACATGGTCTGGCCAAGGCACTGGCAACACAAGCAGGTGCAGCAGAGGACACGTGGGAAAACAGGCAGCTTGGTCCCAGAGAGAAGCAATACAGGGTGAGAAGCAGCAGGAAAACTGCCAGGAGCACAGTTTTGAAAGCAGAATAAAGGTGTTTGGACATGCCTTCCCTATCTCTGCTCTCCTTTCCTCTTTGTCCCCATCCTCCCATCCTGAAAACAACATTACCCACTTTCAGAGCACGTAGTTAGATTCTCAGAATGGCTAATCATTTCAGAGGTGCTAGGTTGTATGAATATAAAGCAAAAGTTATCAAAAACTCTTCCTTCTTTCCATCCGCTCTCCCCTCCTCCAGCCTCCCTGCTCCTTTTCTAACTCTTGGCCTACAATTTAGCCCTAAAACTGTAATACCTTTTCCCTAACCACGTCATGCTCCCTTTCTTATGCCCCTCATTTCTACTATGGTGCTGCACTCAGCATGCAAATAAATAATTTTTCTGAGAGCTTTTTCCTTTAAAAGCCTAAATTATCTCTACTAATTTATCGGGTTATTTCTTCAATAGCACTAGCCTTCATGATTCACACATGTTCAGTTCTAAGAAAGAAATAACATATTGATAGTTTAAAGCAATTTTTGTATTTTTCAAATCTTTATTTCTGGAAAGCATTGTAAGATGTTGTGTACTATGTGCTTTATCCACTTATGGATGCAAATCTCTTCCCTTGCCACTTCCTTAGTCTGCTTGTATTTCACAATGTCTAGCGGCCTCAACAGTGGCCCAGGATCCTGTAGTATATGTAGTCGGAACAAAAAGATGCCGCTTTGAGGAAGAGAACAAATAAGCACAGGGGAACTCTAAAAGCTTTATACTTTTATAACATACTGGAATTCTGGATCTGTGTTAAAGTGGTAAATGTTAATCATTGGAAATATGTACTGGAAGTTCTCATCTCCCAAGACTTCCACTCTAATTTTTATTAATTAATCTTAATGCTTATGCAATGGGCTTGTTCAGATGATGCAGACTGGGTTCCCTATGCTGTTGAATAGAAGCATTACTGGTAGAGCAGCTGCTGTACAGTTGTCTGCAGCAAAATGCATGCCGAAAGTTATAACGTACCAGTTAGACTATTTCAGTTTCATTACTGCAATACACAGGCTTTTTGCTGAAGAGGCAAGTTATGCTTCTAGCCTAATTTTATATATTTATATATATATAAATATATAAATATATATATATACATAAAAGTATATAAAAAATAGTCTAAAAGTAAGAACAGTCACTGGTATTCTCTTTAAAAAGTAGACTGACACTCTACAAATCAAACAACTTGACCTTATAGGTGGCACCTGCAGCAGTCCACTACCTTCAGTAAATTAGGAGCAAGAGAGCATAAAACAGAAGATGGTCATATGAAATTGTGAGGAAGTCAGACATAAGTGCTCTGGAATTCAGAAAACTGTCTCCTTAGAGGGCAAGCATTGACCCTCAGGGCAGTACCAACAATTTTATAACATGCTCAGAAGCAGATATCTCAGTGGCACAGCATCATAAGTGGCTGTACACAATATGTTTGTCCTGTGGTAAAATAAATCAGTGAGAGAATAAATAGTGTAGTGGGAAAGAACATAGCTAGGCACATTTTTTCTATGATGCAAGCTCATCCTTTTCATATAAGAGAGGAGTGGAGTAAGAGGAATAAGTGGAACATCCTATTGCCCAACAAATGCCTTAAATGGTTATTGTAAGTAATCCTAAATCAATCACGGAAAAGTCTTTATTTTGGGATCAGAATACCAGAGGGAACACTTAAAATGGACTGCTTGCTCTCTCCAGATGTAAACGTAAAAGGGATTTTTATGAACGCTGAGTTTTGTTTTCTAATTCTAACTTAAAGAAGATATATCAGTATATTATAAGAGGACTGAGGTTTACTCTCAAAAAGCAAAATTAAGGTCTCATAAAATGCAGAGTTAACTTCAAGGACTTTATCCGCTGTTTGATAGAGGATAGGCTGAGGAAAACATCAGGTACTCGGTGTTTAATCAAAACTGTTTCAGGGCACAAGACATTAACTTGGCACATATGTTTTGAAATTACCCTGTACACACAGTTGTCTCTCTTTTTGTTTCTCCTTTGCTGATTTCTAGAAATGTCTATTTGAATTTCTAATCAGACTCATGTAAATGGTGAATATGTAAAAGTCAGTTGTCTTGTAGCTGTAGTTAGGGCTTCAGGATGTAACAGCATCCACTACACAGAAACAGTTAATATCTCTTATTGGACTATCTGTGGAAATAAAGAACACCAGAATAACTCAGTTCCTGGGCTCATCAGATCAGAGAAAAGGCAGGAAAGCTAAACATAAAAACAGGTGAGGAGCACCTCTGCCTAACCTGTGTGTTGCTGGAAATTACTTCTTGTCAGATCTGCTGGAGAGTTTTTGAATCTGAAATCATGCCTGCTCCTTCCAGTTGGTCCCATCAATGCATGCTATCTCTGGCTTGCTAAGTCTGTCTCTCTAGCTATAAATATTTAAAGAGCAAAAATATTTTCTCTGACATTTTATTAATAATCACATGGCACTTGTGTACTGTCCTCAAGATACTAGAAAAACGTGAATCCTCTCAACTGTCATCATTGTTTGCATTTGAGGTGGGAAAATGCAGACAGAAGGGAAAAATTGAGCTACCACAAGCTCTATGAATTGAATGTCATTGATTCTTGGTTCCTTGATTTATTGTACATAGCCCAAATCAGTAATGGTGAAGAACTGGTTTTCTAAAARTAGTCATGTAGCCACAAATACCAACGCATAAAATATGGTTGGACTATGTAGCTGAGGAGTATAGAAGAATTTGTTTACATTTATAGAATGAGATCTTGATCCTCTTCCAGTGTGTGTATATGAAATTTAGATTCCTAATAAAAACAGTTCTCCACAAGCTTCCTTTATAGTTAGCATCCCTCAAATCACTAATGGTAAACCTAAATCAGAAAAAGTAAACTCTAACATCTGCATTCAGTTAATTCAGCTAATTAAAACTTTTTTCTGCCCCCATTACTTCAACTGTTTTAATGAAATATGGAAGATTATAAGTGGTATTAACATTTATCTATTCTGTCTTGTCTCTTTACCCAGTTACTTGTTTCTATCAGAAGAATTTCAATAACTCTCCCAGGCTACCAGCAAATGCTTATAAAGCAAACTATTTATATTAAAAAATGTTTCCTTTTTTTTTTTTTTTCCTTTTCAGAACACAGAATTTCTTTAACACAAGCTTGAGGTGAATATTATCCAAGTTTCTACCTCGTGTCTTCATAGCACCATGAAGAGGAAATCTCTGAACATGTGTCTTTTTCTTTTCTTCTCAGAAAGAAAGTTTGTCCTAGAATGGAATGGGGTGCAAATTATTAACTATGTAATTAATTATGTTAATTTTGGCCTAACAGCTATCAGAGTATCTGTTCGTGGCCATTCACAGTATTGTTTATCGTCCTCTGCATTAAAAAGGCAAACAAGTGCCAAACTGGAGTAGCTTGAAATGGCTTCTGAGGACTAGCTGAAACAGCATTTCATGCTAACTACTGTTATGCCCTGCAAGCGACTGGCTGAGAAAACAAAGATAAAGTTAAGGAAGCAATGTCTAAATTCCTTCAGATGCACCTTTCTAGACATCTGTGTTAAAGTCTGAAAAATTCGCCCGGAAAAATCTGGGTAGGTGAATCCCTTTCAGTAATTGCAGGCCAAGTGATGATCTTGACTGGTCGAGGATGTTCTCATTGCAGCTTTTTCAAATCCAAGGTGGGGAATGAACACTGAGTGGGGTTCAGTCGCTGAAATGCTTTGTTGTTCAGGGTAATATTAATGTCAATCAAATCATTTTCTGTGATGTTGTCTAAGTTGAATTTTGGGGTACCTTTCTGCAGAGCATTGCCCTGTAACTGGAATTCCTGATTAACATTTTTCTTGGCAACTGATTCTATTGTTGTCAAAATCGTTGCAAGTCCATGAGCACCTTGCTATTATCAGGGCATTTGAGTGTCCAGGGAAGAATGGGACCTAGTTCATTCTCTGATCTAGTTTTTTATACAGCACTAGGAAGTTTGAAAAGCAGTAACTGAAGAAAGCTGCTGGAGTTGGTTGACCTGGCTCAGAACATGCTCAGGGAGGTGGTCTCTTGAGGAAACTGGTGCTATTTGTACTGTCATGCAAGTTCCTGTCTAATCTGCCAAGTGGAGGTGAGGTCAGTGAGCCTTCATGTTGAGTGAGGATGAGTCACCCAGATGGGCCAAATTGTTTCTCTTTCTGCCAGTTATTTGTGCTTGACAGTCTTCGTATGTCACTTCATATCTGAGTATTTGTTTGTTCTTTTTTTGTAAAAAAAATAATAATAAAAAAAATCTGTTTTAATACAAATGTTGTTCCGTGGACACGGTAAAAAGGAAGTGAAACTAAGGGATGGTTCTCCTTAGAGATGCAAGCCTTGCACGAGGCCTTTCCCTCTCCAGAGACTGGGGCAGCAAACTGCATAATTCAGTAGAAAATTCCTGACCAGATGTGATCATTAGATCGCCAAAGCCCTGGCACCATATATTTCCTTATACATTATAATACAATACTCCTCTTGTCATATAGTGTATCCTACATAAATAGAGGAAAGAAAATAATCCTACAGAGAAGTCAGACACTGTTCTTTAAATCTGTTTCACTGTTCAGTCATCTGAAACAGGATTTTGACAGTAAAGGAGTGTACCATCTCACTAATATAGAACGTCTCTCTGGAGCACGTAATCAGGCCACAGCAAGAATGTTAGTGGAGTATTCTGTAATTTGTAACTGTGCACTCTCCAAACATTTTATTAAACTTCGAGACAGCTGTTCATTAACCACAGCTTTTGACCATCTTAAAGTGAATTTTCTGTGCGGCTATGGCCATTTTTTGTTTATCATAAATTGTGTCTTCAGAGTCAAGCTATATGTATGACCATTTTTTGTGGTTTTATCTTTAAAGAAAAGATACTGGGTCAGAGCAGGTAGATTATACCAAAACAGCAATCTTTCTTTGTCATTTTTTCAGTCAAGTCTGATGACACTGGAAAGCACTCAGGATGGAGATGATGGGGACTATTCTAGCGGCGATCAGTCTGGCAAAAGGATGAAAACTGTCTTAGAATGGGAAAAAAAAGCTTATTGAAACGTACCGTGTTTCTGTCATCATGTAGAAGCATTAGCATTATTAAGCTGTGTAAATAATTAAAAAAGAACTTGCTGCCTGCTATAAAAAAGAAAAAAAAACAACTCCACACAAACGATAAGGTGAAGTGCTTGAAACACCTGACTCTTCTCAAGGCAATTGCAGTGTCATTGAACAGTCCTAGCATCTCAGACAGGGAGCAATGCAGATTCTGTATATAATGCTTCTGTCTGTTCTTCAAGTACATTGGCTTTTCACCAAATTTTCTTTTCTCCTGAATCCTTCAAAAACAGATTTCCACCACCATCACTTCAAAAAGTGGTCATCTTCATTTATTCAGATCCTCTCCCTTGCTCTTTCTCTCTCAAAGAAAAGAAAAGAGAAAAAACACTCTTTCTTTCGTCAGGAAGCCTTCTTGACAAAAAAGAAAGTCAATCATTAGAAGTAGTTTAAGTACTTTTTAGGGAGAAAAGCTCTGTCCAGATATCTTAAATTTCATGTTGTGAAACAAGTTTAAAAGTTTGTGTTAGTATAAAGATTTAATGTGCACCTATTTAAATGTTCAGAAGTCTTAAGCCTTCTATTTTTACCACTTCTCTTTACTTTGAATGAGTGTTTCATTTTTAATTATGATTTTACATACTAGATAGCACTAATAGTCCATCAACTCTAATATCCTGTCTCTCATATTAATCTGTGCTTAATGCTTCCGAGAAAAGTGAAAAATCTACAGTGCCGTTGAGAGACTTTGAAATACTTTGAGGGAACATGGCATTTGGTTCCTGTTGCCTACGGCCATCAGCCAGCTTCCTGAAACATTAGCTGTGATTACTCTTATAATAGTCAGGCACTTTTTAAATCCAGAACCTGTTGGCTAAAAGAGACGAAATGCAAACCTTAGCTGATGAAGGTAAAATTCCTTTGTGTTTCAAATCTTCATTGAATAGAAGCAGGGTCTTTGGGAGCTTGCAAACTTACAGTTAATTTTGTATTATTTCTGTGTATTATTTCTAAGTGCCTCCAAGCGTTGCAAATTTGTAATATGTTTTCTTTGGTTTACCAAGAATTGTATATATTTCCTTTGGTTTTTGAAGGCCTTTCTAATAATTAAAATTAACCTATACTGTATTCCAAAATTCATCGCCATAGATATACAGACATACAGTTAGAGGTCTGTTAAGAGTATTTTGTGTCTCACTCCACAAGTGTCTCTTGTGGAAAGCATTAACCCTCAAATTCATAATTTGGATCAGACATTCCTAGAGTTTAGAGGTATTTGAATCTCAGAATTTGATATGGGGTGAGTTCACTGACATGCCATCTCATTACTTGGAGGTTTTTTTTAATGTTACAATATTATAAATGACTTCCTTTCATTGTGGGATGACCTAGTAAAGGTCAGCATTGTTCCAGCAAATTCCACAGTTAAGACAAGCACTTGTTTTTGTTAGTCATTGTGAACTTTTCCAC
Source organism: Apteryx rowi (assembly GCF_003343035.1). NCBI lineage: Eukaryota > Metazoa > Chordata > Aves > Apterygiformes > Apterygidae > Apteryx > Apteryx rowi. The sequence goes on from NW_020447708.1 coordinate 1,142,600, forward strand.
ACAGAACTGGCTAAATAACTTTGCTAACATCTGTGCTAGTGGCTTTTTGATTAGAGTTAGAGTACCTCAGTAGAGCAGAATTAGGAAATAAATGCTACCAGTATCTCTTTTATGCCTGTTCAGTAAATAAACAGATGGTTTCAACTCCAACCATGCTGTACAAATAAAATGAAAGGTGTATGAATTCTTTTATTTTAGACTAACATTGTTTCAATATGATTCTCATTTCAGATCAATGGAAGGTCAGTGGTAATGCTAATACTCTGCACTGAAAACTAACACCAGCTTTTAGTATTGATTTTCATTAGATGTGTAGCTGGGTGATGGGTTAGCAATATATTTTTGGAGAGAGTTCTAACACTGTAACCATATCGATAGCTACACTAACAAATTCCCAGAGATATATGACCTCAGATAAAAATTTACAGTGTGTATCAGCTAGCACCAGAGTTAAATGGATTTTAAAATGAATTCACATAGCTGCGACAGCCTACTTGTGAGGTTATGATTGTCACAGGTGAGCTTGCTTGCTTGTTATTATACATGAGCAATAGTTATGAGCTCCAGTTAGACATAGAACCAGTCCACTCTTGCTCTTAAGCCTGGGTGGTGAAGCGCTGGCCACTGAGTAGGTCACGTCCTCTTCCTTCATGTACTAGTAATGGTTTCTTTGCATCAAGATGGCTTTCAAGTGGATATGTTGCCTCCTAAGAGTCATATAGGGAAATAAGGATCAGAAAATCAGAGAATTCTTCTTAATACAAAGCGTTTTCCAGTTACTGGCATATACTGTCTTTCAGAGATAAAGCAAAGTTGTTGCATATGTGGTGTTAGGTTCAACTGAAGTATTGCTTATGTATTTTGTTCCTTACGGGTAAAATACCGTGGGATCCATGTAGAGGAAAAGATATTAGGCTGTAAATGCAATTGTCTTTTTGCCTTTCGAGTTCAGACCTAGAGCTTAAACTTGTCTCATAGAAGAGACGCAAGATTGAAGGTGTGTTGTGCTTTTTGCACATTCCCTGCCAGTTAGCCTGGGTGATTCAGCAGACCCTTAGTGACATCCCAGGTGCCCAATTCTTCTTTACATTGTTTAGTCAGCCTAAATATTCAAGCACTTCACTTTGCTTTCACAGTTGCAGAGGTCTTGGAGAGACACAAAGTGAATTCCATCATGTGGACTGCATCTAGAACTGTCACGGGTGCTCTTCATAGCATATAAGTTGTTTTGTAAGTAATTAGTCTTAAGACTTGTTGTAAAGTAGGTGTTCTGCTAGTTAACTTAAGGTGTCTCTCAAGAAATGATGCTATTCGAGCAAAGTGGAAGGAATATCTTGCCTGCGTGCTTGTCCTGCATTTGACCATGTATATGTGGAATATACAAGCTGTGGATTTCTTTGGTGATCCTTCTACTTAATTTGCTGAGTGGTTTTTTTTCCATCTCTTTGATGAAAATACACAAAACCTGCATCACATCTCTTATTTATTTTCCTTTCTGTAGCCTTTAGTATTTGTCACTAGATCCTTCCATCACCAAGTGTGTAATGCAAGTACATGCATAAAGCCAAAAAATTCTGCATGGGAACACGTGAGGAAAAATGATGCTAATGAGGGATGACTGCAGTGAAATGCTGATGCATGAGGCATTGATATTACAAGCTCTGTCACGTGCGCTGTGCTGCACAAGCTGTGATATACTGACCCTGCAGGTCATGCAGACAAAAAACTAAAGTGCTCACTTCAGTCAAAGTAATGGGAAGAGATATGTTACAAAAAAGTGGACACTGTCAAGCTGTCGTTCTAGCAGAATCTGCATGGTGACAGTGCAGGTTTGCCTTCTGCAGAGTAAATGAGTGTAACCTTCAGAACACAGAACATATCCATAGATATGTGTATTTTAGAAATAATTCATCATAATATGAGGAATTACTTGGACTGGTCAGAAAATGAGAATTATATTTATCAAAAACTGTTAAGATTTCTTTACCTGGCAGTATTCTATAATGGGATAGAGTAGTTATCTCTTGACTATTTTCATGGAAAAAAGTGGAGCATAGCCTAGAACAAGAAATTTCTTTATGATTAAGACTCTCCTCAGGGTATGAGATAAAGATTTATATTCTTATATCACAGCAAATAAATACCTGGAGGTGGAAAAATTGTTTCAACTGACTACCCTAACTGTTGGCTGTGCTTTTAAACCTCTCTCCTCTTTCTCCTCCCCTCTTGCCCTTGAAGGTTACCTGCGATCTCTGAAATCATTACAACAGTTTTACTGAAGCTGGGCAGTCCCCACTAAAAGTTTGAGAGGAGAGGTTAATTTTTTCCCTCTTTGTCTGAAAAAATCATGGCCAAGTCTAACACTTGCATGTGCATGTGAAACCTGATCTTTATGCAGTGCTGTGCTTGCATTAAGATTGTGTTCATTTATATTTCTAAAAAGAGACAGAACAGCCTATACACAAATAGAATAAAATATATCAGCCACACTCTGAATGCATGGCCATCGTATTAAATGGTGACAGTCCAATATGCCTTGTTTTGTCTAGTGTCTATCAGTGCATGTGGAAAATGTTAGAAAGAAGAGTTGCAAAATCTTAATTCACTGTTTACTAAGCATGCTGCTACATGTAGATGTAGAAATATTTTATACAAGAGATGTGGTGGTGGACTTTGGGATGTTATAATGTATTTGATACAAATTGAAGTGTTTCTATAGCGAGCATTCAATATCTTTAAGAAAAAGTTTGGGGTTTTTCAGTTGGTGATTGCAATTAAAATATGTTCTTTGCTTATGCCTTAGCTTAATATTAAATAAGCCATCCATAGTCTGGAAAGATAGAGAAGCAAACACAGAAGCTTGATATAGCTACTTATTTAATTGTGTATTACCACTTATAAGAAGAAAATGTTACTGTAAAAGAGAATTTTTTTTTAAATAACACCTATTTGTGGAGTGTGGTAGGTGTTTGGTAGCTTCAGTCAGTGAACTGAAATATAATTTACTGGCATACGTCTAGCAATGGCATCTCACAAGAGAAGTATTATTAGGAGGGATCAGATTCTTCCTTTCATTGTGTAATTTTCAAATATTTAATAGACACTTTGGAAACAGGGGAAATGTAATGCACGTGTACAATGTTGGCTGTCACAACTTGCCTTTGACATCTCCTTTTTGGGGCTTCTGTGTATTAATTGCATGCACACTGTCAATGCAGGGTAATAAATTCTTTATTATCTGTGTTGTGAGTGTGTAATCTGCGTAGGGATCTGGTAGCAGGTGTAATTTAAGAAATGAGATTGCTGCCAAAATTAACAAATTAGGTACATGTGTATGACTCTGTCATAATAATAATCATCTTTTGGGTTCTGTGCTACTCAGTAGACAGTTCTGTATTTAAGGTTGTGCTGTTGCTTCTTATGGGTGTCTGTCTTTCCTGATTGTAAACAAATGCAATTGCAAAAAGCTATGCAGGTTTGTAAATCTTCCATGACAGAGTATCTAATGACTTGTGTCTACTTTTTTCCCCCTCTTCAGTGTTTCCTCTGATCTTTCTGCATGCCCTGGCTTGCATTTCTAGCCAAACCGAGCCATGCTAGGTTGGTAGCCACAGTTATTCAACGTACTCCTGCTGAACTGTGAGAGTCATTTCTATGCCAAAAGATGTTAGGTTTTGTGACTTTCCTAAACGGGTGTGAGTAATTGGGCTGAATCAGTGTTGCTTCAGATCCCGACTCAGAGTGGCATAAAGGACTTCCAGCTATTATTAATTCAAGCTCAGCAGCTCTCAGGATCAGGCACAGTGTTTAATGTATGTTTTGCAGCAGGGCTGGTGTTAAGCTATTATTTGAAACTATTTGTAGAATCTGTGCAGAATAAGACTTTGGGCTGATGATGAATGGCCTCATTGTACTAGGTCATTATGGTCCGAAGTAATTTTGTTGGTTGATACTTTTCATTTTACACCTGAAATCAAATAAAAATGATGAATTGAAGAGAAATAAAAAAAAGTATAATTGGCACAATTGGTTATTATACTCTGTGATGGGAGGTAATGAATTGTAGTAGGAATTAAAGGTATGCCAGTTAAACTGAATTTAATCTGCCTAAGTAGTGAAATAGATATTTCTGTCAGGCCTTAATTTTCTTGGGTTATCCAAAGATATTACAGCATCCACAGCCCATGCATCTTCAAACTAATGGTGTACAAGAGAACCAGACTGAATCCCACAGGTCTGATTCATAACAAGGGTTAGCTCATCATCAGAGCATGGAAGAACAAAATCAAACCAAAAACAAAATCAGCCCTGCCCAAACCTGCTAACCAGCTTTAGCAAATCTGTGTTTTACAGTCTACCTCCAAAGACTTGTCAGTCAAAATAAGGCTTTTTCAGAAGAGAAATGTCCTAAATACCAATGTTTAGTACCGCTTAGTACCAGTTAGTACACACAAAGCACTGAAAATGGGAGTTAGTAAACTGGCAGATATCTGGCAGGATATCACAGGAAAAGGAAGATATATCCCCTTCCTGTCTCTGCCCCCTGCTCTTTTGAATAAATAGGTTAAGATTTAAGCCTGATTTCTCTGAAATCCCTGATAAAGTATAGTCAAGCAGGAGCAGGACCTGTTTGATATCTCATAAACAGTGAATTGCTGTATCATTCAGTGGTACAACAGTATCTGAAAATACTGTGTTGTATCTTTTTGGTGTTTTATCACACTCTCTTAATCAGTCATTTGTAAGAAAAAAAACCTAAAGAATTCTAGGAGCAGATAAAGTAATCTAACTCTTTAAAGAATTAGTCACAAAAAGATTTTCATTTTGTGCCAAGGGAGGTAAATTGTGCTTCCTGCATTAACAGCTGGCGTTTGCTGCATGGGAGATTTTCTTTCCTAAGTATGCAGGATGCTTTATTCTTACTGGCCAGCATACTTTCCCCTAACAAAATATGTTCATCTGCAATCTGGAAAACATTTAAGAATGATCTTGTGTGTTGAAGATTTTTGTCTTCTAACTCTCTAAACAGGCTTTAGAAATAGCGGCATGCACTTCTTAGCAAGGAGCCTGTTAGCTAGCTTTTGTTTAGATTGTGAGTCCTTTACCTTGCAGTTTCTTTTATCCAGTAAAAATAAAAACTAGCAACCCAGTGCTCCGAATAAAACCATCCTGGAAGCTGTAAAAGCTTGAATTCACTGGACAAAAGGGAATGTTGCTCATGCAGGGATTGTTGAATGCTAATAAGCTTGGCACGGCACCTTCCTGCAACTCCTTAAGAGCCTTGCAATTCAAAAAATTCACCTTGAAGTTGGCATATAATTGTGCCACTCATTCTGCATGTAACTTTTATTGTTAATACTGGCACTCTTTTACAGATCAGGAATGAGATAATCAAATGTAAGTAGCAGCCTTGTCATTACATTAATTTTCTTTTGGTGACCTTTTTTTTGGGCCTTAGATCACTTTTTTCCCCCTAAATTCAGTTACCATGATATATTCTGTTTTCTTTCTTCTGTAACTCCCACTATTGTCAACAGGCATTTTTTTCCCGGTCAAACTACTTAATGCACTTTTTACATCTCGGCCTCATTTTAGACTCATCTTTTTTCTTTTGCAGCTCTTATAATGCTACAGATGTACTGTTTCTCTTTTCATCTCTTTCAACATGCAGACTGTATTTTTGCTTCTGCTTTTTCTCTTTCTTCCATGTACCTTGCTTGCTTTTCCAATGCTTTCTTGTCCTAACCTTGTACACTATTGCTAACTACCTGTTATCTCTTTGTATCCTGTGCTGATCCTGAATGTTTCAGATCGATTACTAAGATGTTAAATGGAAGATTTACATGGTCTTTGGGTTATTCTGTTTAGACTGTTGCCAGTAGAAAAAGAGTGAAAGAAAAATTTATAGAAAATGTGGCAAAGGGCTAAAATTAAACAGGAAAATATTTTTGTATCCTTCTCACAGAAATTTATCTACTGGGTGAGAAATATGTATTTTACTTATATTATTTGGGAAAATAACACAGGAAACTTGGAAAAGTAAAGGTCTCCTTGTGAATTTAAATGGAACTCTTGTAGACAATATTTCTAGGGGCCCAGAATGAATACCCTTCAAATTTCTTTCATCCCTTCTCATGCATTTTGATTCTGTGTATGAAGACATATAAAACTGATACAAAATGATGAAAAAACAAATGTTTAGACAATGAAATATTTAATCAGTATTCAAAAACAGCTCGTATGATTAAGATGTGAATATCAGACTCAGACTTGGACATGAATTTAAATCTAAGTAAGGTGTAATTTTGTGTACAACATGTAGTGTTTCAGGAATGTATAAACAAGACCAGAAAACCAATGCTGAGGTTTAGCATCTGTGAAGGTAAATGAGATTTCTAGAATTTTATTCTGTGCTGATACACTTAAACTCTTCCTGCCTCTCCCCAACCCCCATCTGTTAGGCTGTCCTGCACGTAAATGGTTAAATTTGCACATGACACCTTCAGTAACAGCCTTAAGTTTTGAAAAATCTGTATATCTTTCTGCAGACCTCATCTGAGGCATAAACATATAAAAAGAACTTGAAGCAGAATGAGTTTACCTGACTAACTTCTGTTTGGAAAGTGTTTCATCTCTATTTGTGCCTACCCAGAAGACAGCTGGGTAGGGGAGGGATGATGAACAGTCTTGTCTTTATTTCTCAGCAGAATACTTCAACCATGGCCATGGGGGATTGCCTATAGAACAAAAGATGTGGCACAAAACATCTATTCAATCTTTGTCTCCTCACAACTTAGTGCAAATAATAGTGTGAGGTTTTTGATGAAGATGTCTTTTCAACTGAGAAGTGGGCTGAGAGCAATTTACTTTACTCAGCCCACTGGACAGGCATTTGTCAAAGGTTAACAATATTTGGTTGTTGTTTTGAACTTGCATTGGTGTTGAGCTGTGTAATCTAACATATGTAACTCTGCACTCACTGTTGTGAAATTTAAGAACCTTGAAGCCATATTGTGTTAGAAATCACTTTCCTAGTACGTCACTACATTTTTCTCAAGCAGCATCCACCTAGCTGCTAACAAAATCTCTTAAGCACTAACTAGCTACAGTAGTTCCTCACCTTTGGACACTTAACTGCTATAGAGTTCTTCACTTATCAGAATTGAATTTTTAAGTGTGACTGTAGCTATAGCACACACACAAGACAGTTACAGTTAAGCCAAGATGTGGCCGTGGAAAAGCTGCATGCATCAAGCAAAATACTTTCTAAAGACTTAGGGAAGCACTGATACCATAGTGCCAGGCTATGGAGAAGACCTCATTAAGTGTATGGTATGCAGTCCTGGATGGTCTGCGATCAAGGAAGGTAAAATGGGACAGATGTAAAGATGATTTGGGAAGAGTTTTGCTGAAAAGAGTCTGAAAGAACTTATCAAAATAAAAGCTGAAAGTCCTCTAGCATATTAAATGATTTGGGAAGGAGGGGAGTGAGAGGAGTAAAATCAGAGAGCTAAGTGAAAGGACTATGTACAAGAAACGGATTTTCAGTGGTTCTGAGTACAGTTGGGGTGGAGGTCAGGAGACAATATAAAGTTCAGTTATGTCTTTCAGTGGTAATGGGGGATTTAAAAAAAAAGAAAAACTATTTAAAATGAAATCTGATACATTTATGAGCAGGATTGTGTGACATCCTTCTTTGCTATGGCGGGAGACTAGATTCATTGACCCTGTAGTCTCATGTCAGTCCTATATTTCTAAACTAGACACCATTAATAAAGTCATCAAAAATAAACATTTTATTTGCACAAAGTCTGAAAGGTGTTTTTAACTACTTCTGTCAAAATTACTGGAAAGATAAAATATGTTAACTATTTTGCTTGTGTGTCCACAAACACACAGAGTACAAAAGCATGTTGCATTATAGAGTATTATGCTAGCATAGATGGATAGTACTGAGCAGCCAGAAGAGCAGCTCACTGGTTAGGGTGGTGTAGCTGACACTGTTCAGATGTGTATGCCTTCATTGCCTTTGGGAGAAAGCTTTCTAGAAGGCAGGTGTGCATTGTCGCCTGCCAGAAGATAGAAAAGAATAATGTGCAGGTATTTGACATAATGGGAATGGCAAACATGTCTGAAATATTCACAGCAAGGCAGCACTTCAGCAGCTTAGTAAAAGGAAGATTAAATAAATAAATCTGTTTTTACAATCACTGCACAGCTCTAGAGCTGAAGTGATTGGGAAGGAGCTAGAGGAAGGGAGTGTGGTGCTACACAGGTGCCCTGGGATGGGAGACCTGGATCCAGCGCAAATGAACAAAGCTACTTCACTCAACCTGTCTGCAGTAAGATCAGAATTCCTAAAGCCCAATTCCTAAGCTATAACTTATTTTTGAGGAGCTGCTTCCAGGAGCTTTGTGGGATCATCAATGGATTTTTGGACTATCCTCCATTTCTGATATTCTCTTCCTAATTGTTATTGGGCCACATTACATTTCTGCTGACAACATCTCTACTTTAACACCATCTTGGCTACTTAGAGGTTTTAAGGAGCATATACCGCATAGGAGAATTAAAATTCTCACATTGCAGTAGCAGCATTGGGTCTCTCTCACATGCTAAAACATCAAGAAAGTGATGTGATCATATTGTGCTGATATCATCCTTGAGTTAAGGGAGTGATACATAACCATAGTTCAGGTGGATGATCTGGTGAAGGACAGCAATACAGAAATTAAGAAAGGGAGAAAAGGGACTTGTACTTAAACTGAAGAAAATCACCACTGCTGATTTGCTGTTTAGCTGAGTATATCATCTTCTCATTTATTCTTTTCAAATAGCAAGAAGCAACTCAGTGTCATATCAGCTGATGAAATTAAGTTTCTATTCCCTGCCTAAATCTTCCATCTGGTAGCAATATAAGTACATTGTGATAAGAAATATATTCTTGCTGAAAGGTCTCTGACATCCCTCTACAGGAACTCTTTGTCAGAAAAAGTTCAAATTTTGATAATTAAGCTAAATAAATCTTTCAGGCAGAATACAGCAAAACTTGTAATTGTTACATAAATACTACTTAACAATTTCCACAGTTATTTAGAGGCTTTGAGCACTTCAAAATTTGGTTTGGATCAGTGGACTACAATGTGAGTGGGAAACTGGCTGGACCACCAGGTTGTGATCTGCAACGTGAAGTTGAACTGGAGTCCAGGTGCCATTGCTGCCCCTCAGGGTGTTGGGGCTCAGGGGCACCAACAGGCCTAGATTTCCTCAGCTGGGCTCCCCCAGGAGCTCTGATGTGCTGGAGCAAGTCCGGGGCAGGCCACCAAGCTGGTGGGGGCTGGATCTCAGGGTGTGGGAGGAGAGGCTGCGAGAGCTGGGCTCTTTCAGCAAGGAGGAGGGAGGCTGGGGGAGCCCCTAGTTCTGGGGCTGCAGAGAAGATGGAGCCAGACCCTTCCCAGAGGTGCCCAGTGACGGGGCAAGAGGGTGCAGCCACAAATTGCAATGCAGAAAATTCCCATTAGCTATTAGGGAAAAAAATGTTCACAACGAATTGGAGCAGGTTGTCCAGAGAGGCTGAGGAGTCTCTGTCCGTGGAGATATGGGAAACCCGACTGGGCCAGGCCCTGAGCAGCCTCATCTAACTCTGAAGCTGGATCTAAGATCTTCAAAGCTGGTCCTGCTCTGAGAGGGAGGTTTGTTGGGGCTCTTGCAGTGCTTCAGAATAACAATCTGTATGAAGAATTATAAAGGTTGCTCCTTAAGAGCCACCGATCAAAGTGTAGCGAACGCCGCGTGCTTCATAGCAGCTAACCGTTAACCGATCAAAGTGTAGCGCTAACCGATCAAAGTGGCCAAGATGCCGCGTGCCTGCATGCCATGACTGCACAAACATATATAAGATGGGCACATTGCTGAATAAAGTTGGAATTGAAGCTGCATTCTATGACTGCGTCTGATTCTTTCCCGCTACTCCCGCGGACCGCGACATCTGGTGACCCCGACGTGATGCCAGAAAGGAGAAGCCAGCTTTGCAGAGAGTCTGAGTGACAGGAGTAGGAACCGCCTGGCAGGCTCGTCCCCAGGAGAAGAAAACGAGCCTGGCCGTCCAAAGAAAGACGGGAAGAAAAAAGGAAAAGTCGTATACGCATCCCATCTGACGGGTGAGTCAGGCACCCTTGTGAGGCGGCGGGCGGTATGGGGAACGTTGTATCAGCGGTGGAACAGGCCACGATAGAGAAACTGTTACAAGTGGCGGCAAAAACAGAGCGAAAGGTGGAGCGCCAAGCGCTGGTGGACTTACTGTGGTGGGGAAGGCGGCGCGGTTTGTTACGGGAGTCCAGCCAGGTCTTCAGTGTGGAAGCCTGGAAGGAGGTTGGAAAGGAATTGTGGGAATCTATCCAAAGCGGAGGAAAGGAGGCCAGGCACCTGGCCAAAACGTATCGAGAGGTGCGGCTCATGATCAAGCAGCTGCACGGGGAGGCACAGACAGTCGCCGCGATATGGAGGGCGCTGCATGAGGAGCCCCCGGCGGCGGCACCCTCGCCGGGGAATGAGAATGAGGAGGGGGTGTACGCGGTGCCCACCTCTGAAGCACCATCCACGGAGGAGTTCTCGTTGATAGATGAGCCCTCCCCGCCATTTGCAGCGCCTCTTTCTAAGATAGAGCAGGAGGCTTGGGGGACTGGCACAGGGTATGAGGACTTGCCACCGTACGAGAAGGGGGATGTTGCTGACGCCTTAGCCCCCCCCCCAGCCATCCGCTCCGCCTATGGAAGTGGACCCGGCCACTGGGCCATTACCTGGGGAGGAAAGCATTAATCTGACCGAATATTCAAAGAAAATGGAGGAACTGTTGGAGGAAATGAGGAGGCTGGATAGGGGGTCAAAAAAGGCGCATGTGAGGGAGGCGTATAAGAAGGCGCATCAGGCCATTGTGGATGGCCTGAAAGCGGTTGAGGAACGGTTCTCCGGGGATCCTGCCGGCGGATCCCAGGAGAACCAAGAGATCGCCCCCAGAGACTGGGTGATTACCAACGTACTCAAAGGGACGTGGTCCCTTGAGCAGGCGGAACAGCACCTGCGAGCCTGGAAAAAAAACCCTCTGATGCGGAAAGAGTATCAAGAAATCTTGGACCGTTCACCGAAGGTACCGAAGGAAGCCCCGCCACCTAGGGACCCTGATTTTGACATGGCGAAAAGGTGGCGCAGGATCATTCAGAACGCTGAACTGGTTGGGGACATGCAGTTTTTCCCTATTGCAGCCCCGGTGGTGACCATGGGTCGGGGACAGTCGAAGTGGGAGCCTCTAGACTGGCATGTGGTAACAAAGCTACAACATTTGGTAATGCAGTACGGGGTAAACAACCACCAGGTGCAAGCACAGCTGAGAGCCCTGGTGAAATATCAAAACCTGGTATCAGGCGACATTCGCACCCTTGCCGAACTGATTTTGGGGCCCACCTCTTTGCTGGTGTTTCTGAATAAGTGGCAGGAACTGCTTGATCAGTGCCAATTATCCAATTTGGATTTACTGGCAGATGACCCGTTACGTATGGCGTCTTTGGACATGCTGATGAGCAACGGGGCTTTTAGGGACCCCGCTTGACAGGCAGCACTGCATCCCCGAGTTCTAATGCAGTCAAAAAACGCTGCCTTGGAGGCATTGGCCACACTGCCCCGGATAGGGAAGGCCAACCCGCCTTACCTTTCAATAAGACAGGCGGAGGACCAGCCGTTCTTGCAGTTTGTGGATAAGCTCAAGGAGGCCGTTGATGCGGCCCCGAACGTGCCTCCGGATATGAAGACAATTATGGTCAAGGAAATCRCTACGCAAAATGCCAATTCAACATGTAGAAAATTGCTCGCCACATTGGCGCCGGGGGCCTCGCTACTAAAAATGGTGGAAATCTGCTCCCGAGCACCCATGGAAATAGAGAGGCAAAAGGCAAAGATCCACGCTACCGCATTGGCCGTTGCCCTGAGGCAAGTCCCTGCGCAAGGGGGAGGTGGCTGGGGGACGGAGAAATGCTGCACCTGCGGCCAAGCTGGACATTGGAAGAGAAATTGCCCTCAGAGAAGACCGACCGGCACTGGCCCAAAAGGCAACCCGGGAGGGAATACCTGCCAGCGATGTGACAAGTTTGGGCACAGGGCAAGTGAGTGCCGATCAAAGTTCAAGAAGGACGGCACCCAGCTGTCGGGAAACCGGAGCAGCCGCGCCTGGGACGCAACGAAAAAGTATCCCATAGTTGCCTCTTCGAATGCCACGCAGACACAAGAGGGAGCGCAGGAGTCGATTTGGCCCTGGCAGAACCAATAACCATCACCGATGAGCAGGTCCATTTAGTGGATTCGGATGTTCGCGGCCCCTTGGGAGGGGGATTGTCAGCCCTGMTGATAGGAAGATCATCTGCTTCCAGGCAGGGCATATTTGTGATCCCTGGGTGCATTGACACCGACCACCGTGGACCCATAAGAATCATGATAAAGGTTTTCTGTCCCCCTGTTACAATCCCTGCGAAAAGCAAAATTGCTCAGTTAGTTAATTCCCTTTAAGTCCGCAGTCCCTCTTGCCGGAAAAGAAGCTCGGCAGGGAGGGTTCGGATCCACGGGGACGCCCCTGGTCCTGTTCTCCACCACTATATCTTCAACCAGGCCCACCCGAAGAGTTACTATTACCTCCCCCGGAGACGGAGCCAATCGCCTAAAAGCCGAGATGATGATGGACATGGGCTCCGATGTCACCATAATACCTCGCGACTCCTGGCCGGCCGCTTGGGCATTAGTAGATAGCACCACTGCAGTACAGGGGATCGGTGGGTCAGCCTCCACCTGGAGAAGTGCGAGGTTTGTAGAAATCTGCRAYGAGGAGGGCCATCTGGGSGTAGTGAAACCATACGTAATGAATACCCCGCTGTGGATTCTGGGCCGAGACCTTCTGTCTCAGTGGGGGCTAGTCCTCTCGTGCCCTTTTTAGCAGTGGCTGCTGCCGCAGCTTCTCCGCCCACGCTGAGAATCACCTGGAAAAGCGATGAACCGGTGTGGGTAGAGCAGTGGCCRTTATCAGAGGAGAAGCTAAGAGAAGTCAACAAGTTGGYGGAGGAACAACTGCGGYTGGGGCATATTCAACCCTCGACGAGCCCATGGAACACACCCATTTTTACCATACAGAAGAAATCAGGAAAGTGGCGGCTGCTACACGACCTGAGAGCTGTGAATGCAACTATGGAAGAGATGGGGGCCCTGCAGCCAGGACTGCCATCGCCTGTCATGCTCCCGCGAGACTGGAGCCTGCTGGTGATTGATCTGAAGGACTGCTTCTTCAGCATTCCCCTGCATTCGGAAGACTCGAAACGCTTTGCCTTCACGGTACCGACGATAAACCGTTCTGGCCCCTCGAGACAGTACCAATGGGTGGTCCTGCCCCAAGGGATGAAGAACTCCCCCACAATATGCCAGTGGTATGTGGACCGGGCCCTTGAACCCTGGAAAGGGAAACACCCAGAGGCTATTGTGTATCACTACATGGACGATATACTAGTYGCGACGGAAACTCCCTTGCCAGAGGAGGATCAGCAGGAACTAAGCCGACAGCTGCAGACCTGGGGTCTCACTATCGCCCCTGAGAAGGTCCAGCGACACGCGCCCTGGAACTACCTCGGCATGGTTGTTACCGACGCTCGAGTCTATCCAGTGAAAACCTCAATCAAATGAGAGGTATCGACGGTGAACGACGTACAGAGGCTACTAGGAGATATTCAGTGGATCYGTACCTATTGCGGGATAACAAATGAAGAAATTCAGCCATTAGTAAATCTGCTTAAGGACAGTAAAAGCCCCGGGGATTCAAGAACGCTATCCCCTCAAGCGCAAGCGACTATGGCCAATATTGAAAGGAAATTAGGGAAYGCACAAGCTTATCGCTATGATCCCGCCAAGCCTATTGACATAGTCTGCTACAATAAACATCAAGAGGTGGTGGGCATAATTGGGCAGACCAATAAGAGCAATCAGTTCACGATCCTGGAATGGGTGTTTTCGCCAGTCCGGCCACGCACGGTGGTCATGCCCAGAAAGGATGCTGTGGGAGAGCTGTTGCTGAAAACGAGACAGCGCGTCCGTACCATATCGGGAAGAGAACCATCGCGGATCATCTTGCCACTCGCCTCTTTGGACCTCGTATCCGAGTGGGCCCAACAGAGCGTTTCGTTCGCCCTGGCGACGTGCGGGGTTCCCCTTGACAACCACTATCCGAAGCACCCCCTACTACACACGCAACTGATACTCGAGGAAAGGAGGATAATGGTAGACAGCCCCCTCCGCTACGCGAAATCCGTTTTCACGGATGCTAGTGGTCGGACAAAGAAGTACGGATACGAGTATGTAGACGGACAAGGGAAGTGGGCCCGAAAAATCGTTCAAGGCGCAGCCGAGCACTCCGTGCAAGTTTTAGAACTCATGGCGGCCGTGCTCGCGTTAAAAGACTTTGCCGAAGAGCCTATCAACCTCATAGTCGACTCGTTGTATGTGGCGGGGGTATTACAAAGATTGGACTCTGCTCTTATTGGACAAACTACCAATCCCAAAATCCAGGCATTGCTGACTCAGGCAAGTGGCCATTTGAACTCTCGCGTTCAGCCACTCTGGTGCACGCACATCCGCAGTCATTCGGGGCTGCCAGGAATAATGGCRGAGGGCAACCAGCGAATAGATGCCCAAGTCTCGGCYGCCGGCGCAGAAAAATCTAAGATACAACTGGCGCAGCMATCCCATGCGTTCTTTCATCAGTCTGCCAGATCCCTGCAGAAAGAATTTCGCATCTCCAGAACAGAAAGCAGGGCCATAGTGGCCGCATGCCCTGACTGCGCATGTATTCCCCCTTTACAGACGACTGGGGCAAACCCGCGCGGGCTGGAACCCCGCCAGATATGGCAGACCGATGTCACGGAAGTCCCCGCCTTTGGACGATTGCGCTTTGTACATGTCTCAGTCGACACCTTCAGTAAAATGACCTGGGCCGCTGCCACAACTTCTACATGTTTTACCGCCTGCCGTCTGCACTGGATGCAAGCCTTTGCCGCCTTAGGAAAGCCTGATCAGATCAAAACAGATAATGAACCCGCCTATACCAGCGCGACATGTGCCGCCTTCGTGAAGGACTGGGGCATTACGCATCTTACGGGGGTCCCCTACAATTCCACTGGTCAAGCCATCGTGGAGCGCCGTCATCAAGATTTAAAACGTCTTTTCGCTGTATTGAAAAAAGAGGGGGAGCTAACCCTCCCCGTCCACGACATTGTAGCAAAGGCCTGCTATGTGTTAAATTGGCGCAACCTTATCGAAATAGACCAAGGGGAGTTGGTCAGCCCGGGGGCACGACATGCGCAGACCACGAGGCCCATTAAAACGCTCGTGTCCCGATGGGTACCACGAACAAACTCATGGCAGGGACCTGTGGAGTTACTAACTTGGGGCCGAGGGTATGCTTGCGTCATTGCAGGTACCGGTACGGAGTGGATACCCGCAAAGTGGGTCCGACCGTGGTTGAAGAAGAGTAACGCTGGGCCTGCGGACGACTGCTCACCGGAGACAGCCCGCGAGTCAGCTGCTATCTGCGCTTGAAGACCCACGGCAGGAGCTGGGGGCTCTTGACAGAGGACAAAACAAATAAGCGCCATCCTTACCCGGAACGAACGGGATTGTGATTGTAATCGTGCTGCCATGACTGGGCACGAACAAAAGAGTATTGGGGGGGTTGGTGGAAGGGTGGCCCTAGCCATACTTATAGGCAGCATAATCAGTTTGAGCAGCCTGAGCGCGGCAATACACACACTTAACAATCCAAGGAAAAATGTGTGGCTTACGATCGCGAACAGGACCGGCCAGACATYGTTCTGCCTGTCTATGGGCAAGGTGGGCGACCCTTTCAGRACATGTTTAATYGGTGTCCCCACCTGGAGAGCRRAGGAATTCAAGGCATATGTTAATAACGAGACAACCCTGAACTTCACAGCCGTTAATAAGACGATAACGGCCCCAGGGTTAAACGAGTGGCAACGTGATGGGGGTTGGCAGTGTCACATTATCCTGGCCCTGAATGAGACCCTAGCGTCAGACCCTGAGGAGCTGGATCTCTTCGGCTGTATGACGGCCAACACCTCAGAAAAAGGTACTGGCGGGTATGTCAGCTTCCTCCCCCCAACAGACAAGCTCAATCTGCCCTCATCAGAATGGGCGACTTTGAAATCTGCCATAACCGAAAACAGCGTCCACGCACAGCTATACACAAACTGCAGTGCGACAAACCACACCACACCAAAGGCGCTGCCGCCTGGGGTGTTCTTGATTTGTGGGGATAGAGCCTGGAACGGGGTACCACGCATCCTGAAAGGGGGTCCGTGCTATCTGGGGCGGCTGAGCTTATTCCACTCCAACCTCACTCAGCTGCAGAACTTGACTAGCAGGCGGACTAAAAGGAGCGTGCATGAGCTAGCATGTAGCAATGTTGGCGACCCCGTCTTTTGGTCAGAATTCCRGCAGTTGGTGACCGCCACGCTACTGCCAGGAGCCGCTGGGCTTAAGGCGATGAAATTGGCGGAGCAACTGGCCTGTTGGACCAAAAATGAGTTAAATATCACATCGCGAGTGTTAGACGATATGTCCCAAGATGTGCTGAGCGTAAACCACGCCGTGCTACAGAACAGAGCAGCCATAGATTTCTTACTCTTAGCTCACGGTCATGGCTGTGAAGAGTTTGAAGGGATGTGCTGTCTGAATCTTTCAGACCATTCGCAGTCAATCCATGAACGTATAAAGATGGTACAGAGTGGCCTACATGAACTAAAGCAGGAGAATGGCCCTGGGGTTGGACGGGTGGCTTCGGGGGCTGGGGATTGGGCCCTGGCTGGCGGCGGGGCTGAAGCAGATAATCACTATAGGTGTTGTGGGTGTGCTCCTACTGATTTGTGGGCCATGCATATTGCAGTGCATTCTAGCTCGGGTGCAAAGAATGGTTGATCTATTATTTGAAAAAAGGGGGGGAGGTGTTGGGGCTCTTGCAGTGCTTCAGAATAACAATCTGTATGAAGAATTATAAAGGTTGCTCCTTAAGAGCCACCGATCAAAGTGTAGCRAACGCCGCGTGCTTCATAGCAGCTAACCGTTAACCGATCAAAGTGTAGCGCTAACCGATCAAAGTGGCCAAGATGCCGCGTGCCTGCATGCCATGACTGCACAAACATATATAAGATGGGCACATTGCTGAATAAAGTTGGAATTGAAGCTGCATTCTATGACTGCGTCTGATTCTTTCCCGCTACTCCCGCGGACCGCGACAGAGGTTTAGACTAGATGATTTCAGAGGTCCTTTCCTATTTAAATTATTCCCTTCTATGAAAATTGTTCATTCTGATAGGAAGATGTTTTCTGTTATTTGCAAATGGGTAAACTGAGACAGCCGTTTAATAGGCTACCCAAGGAAATAAAGCTATTTAGTGGTATCAGCTTTCAGTAATTATTTACTTTAAGCCTTTTCTGTTCCTTTGGACTGTACATTCATATAACCTCATAGAATCTGTGTTGGTCTGAACTTACTGTAACAACATTGTTTTAGCAGACTAATGATCTTCCCCATCCACATTACCCAGCTATTTTATGAGTTATTAAATTATATTGAGTATACTGCTACCTACATGCTCTTTGGTCAATTATTTTTGAGAGAAGAGCCCTTGCATATTTTCATTTATCACAATAAGCAAGTGGCAGTGTCAGGAAGGCGTGAGAGTTTGATTGCTTACACTGATGTGCAAGCTTAACCATTGTCTTTAAGGAGACAAAAGAATACACAGAAGTATGTATTCATTGATCCCAGCAGGCATCTAATTTTTATAAAATATTTTTTGTTTAGAAAAGTAGAGGAGAAAAAAAGCTAAAATGACATTTTTTGTATATATACACCAGACTGAAGTGTTGAAAAAAGAGCTCCAGCTTATGAAAACTGGAAAAAATAGACTTCATATAGCTACTGGAGGAATATGCATTTACTGTTGAGCCAAGCTGTGCACTGATACAGCAGTCCTTTCATGTTGGTCAGCTTTAAGAGTCAGGTGCTGCAGTTTGTTTTGTAAGTGCTGTTTAGTACCTTCTAATGCCTTACAAGTGTATGGAGGTAATTTACACCAGTTCGATAAAATAGTGGGTTACAGCCTTCACATTTATTTTTAAAGGATTTCTAAAGCCTTTAGTAACTATAATTGATGAGCATGTTACCTGAATGTAAACTGATACCCATATTTCTGTGAGCCTTTAAGCTTTTGCTTTGCTCCATATCTAATGTAGCAGTGGTAAGTATTTCAAATTTAAAGTCATAATAGTATTTTTGGAAGTCCTACTCCTACTGAGGTCTTCTAACCTCAGGACTATGGGCTCTACATATGAAGACAGTATCTCTCTCCCTCCTGTTTTATTTTTAATTGAAAAAATACGACTCAAAGTACAGATGAAAGATTCAAATTGTAGTCCACTTACTAGAAAGAAGCTCACACTATTTATGACTTTAAAATCTTTCTTTGAAATACAAGAAGAGCCTTCTGCTAAGTACTTGTATATAGCATAGCTGTAAATTCTTGTTTATCTGCTGTGCTGCAGTTTGTGTGTCTGCGTTTCTCGTCATGTTGTGATTAYTGAGGGTTTTTTTTCTTTATATTTGAGAGCTCCACAGTGCTGGCATTTATCAAGAGAAGACACACAGCCCAGCCTTGCATAAATAATGGCACTGGGCCGAGTCCAGCGGAGGTGGCTGCCAGCAAAACTCCACTGAAGTCAAAGGAATTGCACCGTGAGTGAGTTTGGCCCTTGGCTTGGGTTATTTAGGACTTACAAATGAAATTTTTCAGTAATTCATCATCTGTTTAAGGTAGTCACTGTATGGTTTTGCTTTTTGGTTGAAATAATATATTTGAGCTATTTCAAGTAGGTGATGTAGTGAATAGGCTTTTTGTTAGCAGACTGCTTTCTCACTTACCCTGGGATGAGTGCTGAATAATGATGAATAATCATGAAATAGCATGTCAATAACACTGGAGTCCAGTGAATTCAAGGGAAGAAACATTGTACTGAATATTTGGTGGTTTTGTTCTGTTCTTGTGCTTAATGTGTTGCATTTTAAGTGATAAGATGGTGCCCAGTGCCTGTGAGGACTACTTTTCCCTTGTACAACATTTCCTGAATACAAGTGCTCTTTTGTACAGTCATTAGAAATCTGCTAGCAGCACTGATTTTGGACGATGCCTGTTTTGATTCCTCTTTTTGGCTGTTGTACGCATCTGCTTGTAGTAATCGGCCTCCTAACTAAAGAACAGATGAATAAACAACTTGCATTTTGCAAGGACAGAATAGACCATGCTAAACTTCTAATAGCAGGGCAGGTCAGTCAGATAATAATAGGCCTAATTTGCATATTAAAAAGCCAGAGGTTTAGCAGAAGCAGCCAAATGAGATCTGGATGCTAAATTTGGGGAATATGAATGAATTGCAATATGATCCTGAGATTCTTACTGCTAACTATTGCTGGAGAAGTGTCCCAGCACTAAGCCTCTCACTTGCAGTTCATTAGGGTTTTGAGAAAAGCTTAGTTCAGGCCTATTTTCGGTCACTGCTAGCCCATGACTGTGTCACATATTTTTTGAATAGCAAGTATTATAGTACTTAGAGTCCTTGCTGTCTGGGTCACCTGGTAAGATTAGAAATTGTGACATATGTTTAAAGCAAGTGGCCACCTAAACTTGCCTCAGGGCACGACACACTAGACCTCCAGAGAAGCTGAGAAACTAGAAAGCAAACACAAAGAATACCACTGGTGTTATTCTGAGAAGTTTCTAATTTTGTGCCAGCATGTCTGAGTTTCCTGGGGGAGTGGAGGAGAAGACAGTGCCCATTTATGATTTTGAATTCCTGAAGTCACTGCTTGCAGAAAGCACCACATGAAGGGACAACTAGAAAGGGTAACCCACACAGCTCAAGCTTGCGCAGCCTTGTGCAATAGTTTATATTTCATAAAATAACTTTGCACCCTCAGAAGGTGAAACAAAATAACCTCCTTGAAATAAGCTGTCATTTAAAACAACACAGCTGTTTGCAGAGTTTGTTGGGGTAAATCCAAAATTTGTATTTCAATGACTGTAAATTTTAAATACAACATTCTTGCTTATTAGTAGGCAAGAGTTATATACTATCCTGAAGAAGAATATCTCCATCTAAAGTAGCTAGTTCTTGTAGTTTAGCTAAACCAGTGACTTCAGCCTCTAACCATTTTGGATCAGTAGGTAGCTCTAAAATAAATGCACGTAATGATAGCAGTGGAAAATTTCAGGGGAAAGTTTGAAGAAAAAAATTTACCTCTTTCATGTGAAAAAGTGAGAATCCAGAAATACATCTTTAAAAAAGGATGCCATTAAATATGAGACTTGTTTTATTTGTTGTTTTAATATTAGAATTTACTCAAGCCTATGTTACAATTATGTAAGATAGAAATTTTGAAAAAAATCTAAACCCAACATTTCCCTTTACCTAAAGGGGAGGAGAGAAGTGATGAAATAAATGTGTTCTTCTAACCACATACATAAGGAAAGCATTAAGGAATAGTCCTGGGCAAAATGCATCTCTGTATTTGCTCATCTCCGTGAATGAAGGAGCCTTCACATCATATCCTGGTGTATTAAAAAAGGGTCTGCGCGTCAGTCCCAATGGTATTCTGTTTTAGAGGCTGTTAGCTGTATATCATAGGCATGAGCTACTAGAATTTTGTACTAGTAGATGGCTATATTCAACTTTCTTGTGAGCTAATATTTGCTTTCACATACAATTTGTTCCATTAGTTAGTGTTAACCAAACAAATTGGATATCAGGAGAAACACAAAGGGATCTGTAATTTTCCCTTCCTTAGATGCCTTTTTTACTTCAAACAGTCAGCATGTAAAACATTCTTTATTCTTGGCTCCTGGATCCTCAGACATTATGTACTAGGACCAGCAGAGGGACCCGTTAACCACAGTCACCATTGCCTTGGCCTTGACCCTCTCAGAGGTGAATTACAGAACTGGATAGATTAATCAGTAGAAATGTCCCATGGTCTGCACTGACAATTTTTAATGAGCTTCACCGAGTTAATTAATTTCTYAGTTATATAAATGTTTCACTTGAAAAGTAACTCTGTTTTTATAAATTGGGCAAATTACAGAAAACTAAACTATATCAATTGTACATAAACTGGCTGTGACAAGCTATAGGGAGTAAGATCTCCAAACCAGGAGATACACTCCAGAGAGACTAGGTGGTCCTTTCTTTTACTAAAGCTACTATTGCCAATCCATTAAGCTAAACACACATTTCACAGCCCGTTGCTTCTTGAATACATTCAGTTGAGTTCATCTTGTGTGCCAAGTATTTGTTCAGAATACACTGAATGTAACATCTAGGTTTTCTGCCAAAGTGGCCTCTGTCAGGCCTCCCTCCAGCATTCAGCTAGCTACAAAAAGCTGTTCCTTGCAAGTGAATTCCAGCACCATCAGTGTTTTTCCTGAACTATTATAGAAAGACCACTTCTTTCATTGCTTTGCAATGTGAATGTTCAGTTCCAGAGTTTTCCAGTGGGGACAACTAGGCTATTGCCTTGGCAAACTGAAGGCTTGGAAAAGGCACACAAGCTAATACTTTGCTTGCCTTCTGTTGTCTCTGCTCTTTAATGCGTTCAGGTTCATGTCAAAAATTATTTATTCATTAAAGTATATCCTTAAAATCTTTCCAGGGAGGAGGGGAAAATACATTCTGTTCTGGTTGCATATGCTACCTTAGAGCAGCTTCCCTCTTGAGCTGCTCTGCACCTGTCTGTCTGTCATCTCCCCGGACAGTCTGGGATTATACTTGCAAATAGAATTGTCAACTGTTATAGGGATTTGAACACAGTGACACGCATGCTAATTCTCTTGTTGCTTCCCAGCTTTAGGCTAAATAAAATTAATTTTCCTTGAATCATTTCAGAGGAACATTCTCTACAAGGCATAAAATTGGATTTGGTCACTCGGTTAAAATACTGAACACCTTTACTAATAACTTACCAGAATGAGGCTCCAGTGTGCAATAGGAAACACATTTTGGGGGTCCTAGTATAAATGAGAAAATGATGTAACACAGGTAAGTCCTGGAAAATCAAGCAAAACTTTGGACCAACCAGAGCAGGGTCTTACAATGATATTAACTTTTGTTGCAAATGTGAGTAAAGTGTACGTTTTGGCAGCATGGAGCAATCTGAAATATATGATCATCCTTGCCAAAGCTGTATTTCTAAGGTTCCTTACTACTTATTTAGGTGCCTAGCTACAAAACCAGAACAGCAATGTACTGGCTTTCAAATCATGAGCAGTTCCCATTAGTCAATTTTTAAAAAAATATGAAGTCTCGGCCTACATATCCAATATGAGCAGTGTGGCAGTTCATTACAAGAAGAAATCTGAAAGTTTCTATTCCCTTAGCTCTGCACATTTCAGTGCCGTTTTTCCTGTTGAACGGTGGAAGTCACAGACAAGCCTTTTCCCAGCACGCAAGTCAGTGCATGTGCGCTGGCAGGAGGAGAACTCCTGCAGGAGGCAGGAGGCCTGCAAAGCACGGCAAAGCCATTTTGTTGCTGAAATATGCAGAGCTTTGGTTCTGTGATACAGACTGGTCACCTTGAAAATGTAAATAGCTACCTTGGACACAAAGCTATTGTGCTTGGGAAGATTGTTGAATGCATAAGCATCGGCTCCAGTGGGCCCAAGAGCAATCTGACAGTGCACTTCTACGGTACTGCTGAGCTGAGAGGCGCTTCTTGAAGAAATGGACTTATTCTCGCCTTTGCAAACTGCTCCCATTCCTTCCCTTGGGCTGACACTAATGGTGATCGGGCCCTTGGGGAGATAGTTCAAGAAGCTAAAGCAGCAGAAAATTAACTCTACCAAAAATAAATGAAATGGTTTCCTGCTTAACATGGGATTGAGTCTGTGTAAGAAAAGTAAGACATCCTGTCTCAGGCATAGGTTGCAGTTAAATCTCCTCAGCTGTATCATAAAAACTGGCTACGAGGTACTTTGAGATACATTTATTATGGAGGTGGTGGCTACAGGGTTCAGATTTGTTGGGTTTCCATTTTATAAGCATTATAAAGAAGCCATTAAAAGAGGCACAATATGCATCACTCTGGCTATCAGCAGTAATTTAATCTGGGTTTTTGAATGTGGGTGAGGCAAGCAGGACACATCTTGTGCATCAGCAGTATATAGAAGACAGGCCATATTCTAACATGTTGTTGCTTTTCTGCATCGTCGTTTCTCCTGCTTTTGGAGGATTCTTAATTTCTCTTGTCATTTACCTTAGCATTTGCTGCCTTGTCCCTGAGAGGATGGCACAGAGTCACAGTTTAATTATGATGTTTAGAACATCTTTTCAGTAATAAGGTTTTATTACAATAGGCCCTGAAAACTACCTGTGATGGCTCAAAGCAAGAGCCCTACATTGTAACAACTTTGTACTTCTGTTAAGGCTTAGACCTGGTTTAATGGTGAAGCTATATTGAGCCAATTCTGATTACAGATTGTTGATGTACATACAGGCATGTGGAGGAATGGTGCAAGTTAGCTTCTGATGTCTGAAAACAGTCTTATAGAAGAAGGACATCAAGACCCACATTTGTTTGTTTTTCCCCAGCTCTATCAGTTGGGCTAATAGGGTGTTGCCTTCCCAATTGGACTCTCCACAGATTTTGCAAACAGCTGCATCATAATCTTTTCTCTCAAAAGTCAGTGAATTCATAAACAGAGTTTAACTCCTTGGTTATGATGAGTTAGACAAATTTACTGATGTGTAGACCTGGAGAGCAGTCTGCTTCTAAGAACTGCTTTTGTCTTCATATTTCAAATCAAGGGAAACTTTTCACAAGTAAAACAAGTCAACACTGGATTTCACAGCGATTCTAATTCAGCCTATTCTATGAAAATATTGTCAGAGGGATTCAATTAAAAGGAGCGAGGAGAGAATATTGCATGCTCACATGTCCAACTTTGCATATACAAGAAATGCGAGTCGTCTCTCTGCCAGATGAACTGTCTCAACAGTTGCAGCCTTCTGTGAACATCAGAGATGCTTGCTACCTTGGAATAGAAAAGAAGAGAAATTAATCAGTGTTTTAAAATGTATTCCAAGAGGATTTTTTTCTCCTTTGGAAAAGCTCAATGAGTTAATTAGAGAACACCAGGAAGGAGAACAGCAAGATGCTTACTGCTGTTTGTCTGAAACAATGAAAGCTGTTAAACCACTAAAAATCTAATCAGAGAATTACAAAGGCCTTAAGGCCTTTCCCACACCTGGAATATAGTTGTGCTAGCTCAGCCTTTGATAGCACAAAGCTGCTGCTGGCTGAGTTCTACTGGCTGCCCCAACCACCATGCACAGAGATTTTGTCTGAGCTGTTTTACAAATGCATTTTGAAACACCGACACTGATTTCAGCCCTAGCCACGTCGGCCTTGTTTCACACAAGTGGTATGCACCGTATTCTGGTTTCCTCATCTGTAACTTCTTTTGTCCCCTCCGGATTTTATTCTGTTCTCTGTAGACTGCAAGAGCTCATGCTTCCCCTCATGCACAATATCAGTGCTGTGGAAGAGTTCTTCTCTACCTCAGCTTTATGTGTATTTGGAATATTTTCATATTAACACATGCATCTAATACATACACATGTACATGTATATGTATATAAGTGGACACACACAAGAGATGCAGAAGTTACTGATATGAAAGTTGAAACTTTTTTTTTTTTTGTAAGAACAGTAATTTACACTGGAAATTATAACACTGTAGTATTCACTGACAGAGTGCTTGACATCAGTCTTTGGTTCGGTGTAGAAACTATTGCCCCATACTGTTTTTGTTTTTACATTTATTAGACATTCTCCCATGTCTAATATGGTTCCAGTGAGACTCCAGTTGCCGCTACCTTCTGTTATGCAACTTCACATCAGCATCCTCAACACTGTCTTTGGATTTCAGTGCTTACTACTAGTTAATTAAAATGTGTGCTAATCAGTACGGATATGCTCATGTTACCATGCCTTGTCTCTTTTATCTGACCTGTTTCTTCAGGTGTGTCCTTCTGCCCCATGTTGCCCTCTCGCTTTGAGAGTACAAATACATGGGTGTGAGGTAACGAATGGATAAAGGTGCATGCAGCGAGTCAGGCTCCATTGTGGGAGAGCAGGCATGGCCGGTGCTCTTGCCTGTCTGGTAGGCTGCTTCTCTGCCAAGCTATCAGATTTTTTCAATGTCATTGCTTGTTCCTTGCAATGAGATGTCTACTGGCTACTTAATGAAGTTTTGAATGACAGTCAACATCTTTGCATCCAAAAGTCATGGATGTAAGTATTTGCACTATTTGAATACTAAGTAGATTAGGAAATAACCCGGAAGTGGGGGGTTCTTCCTCTGCCTCTCCCCTCTCTGCCTTTCTCTCTCTCTCTCTTTCTCACATACACACACACATATACATGCACTCTCATTTTACCCAGGTACCTGGAATTATGTTTATGTTTAGAGCTGCTTCTTATTCTTTCCTGCAAAGCACTTATTTCACCCATCTTAAGAACAGGTCCTCAAGGCTGGCCCATTCCGGTTTGCCTGTGTGAGTCAGTGGTGACCTTTGAACATGGGAAATGTCACGGTGGGATGGTACTCTGGAAGCTAGTTACAAATAATGGAAATACTTGTAGATTTTGCTGTTCACTGGAGCAAGAGCAAGTCTGTGACAAAATTAAGTATTTTGTTTCTTCTTCTCTCTTCCCTTTCTTCCCCTTCTCCTCCTCCCTGTAGTGAATTTGTCCAAGACCAGGAACAGTAACCTGAACTGCAATTTTCACGTATCAGTTATTGTATGTGGGCCAATGTTGGTGTTATGCTTGCTTTTAACAATTTTCTGTGCTGCATACTGAAAACAGGTTTCTCTGACCTGTGTTAACTCTGTCACACCCTAGCAGTGTAAGTAAATGGGAGCAAACATGAAACTCAGCAATGCTTTTTCACCCCTGTTTCTCAGTTCACATAATCAGGTGTTGTAAACTTGACTGAAACCAAAACATTTTATCATGGCTGTTTTTGACTAAATGACAGCCATTGACTAAAACACCTTCTTCATTGTAGAAGCAGGAGGGAACAGTTAAGGTTGTCACATGTTGACTGATTGCCTTTTTTCTAGCCCAAGAATTTTTTCTGGCACATATTCAAAAAGTATCTTCTCCACTGTGTCTACACCTGTGCTGTATCACTGGAGTGCACAGAAATGCCAACTGGATCAGTATGTTCAGGGGGCAAAAGTAAATGTCCAGCAGACAAATACTTGGACCAGATCCCCTGTCCTTCTGGAGGGTTACAATGGGTTTCCAGGGAAACAGTCTCCCCAGTGGATTTTAACCTGGGCAGCTGGAAATGAGCTGCTGTGTGGTCAATTTGACCTAATAACAGTGCTGGCCTTTCAGACATTTTTAAGAATGGTACTTATTTGGCATTTACTTGGCATTTTAGTATTGCATGGGGGCTAGAGAAATTAATTGATTAAGAATTAGTGGAGGCTAGAGAAATTAGGGAGGCTAGAGATTAAAAGAGAATTGAATAAGAACAAAAAAGAAACCTCATCCTCAGAAAAGGTGAACATGTAATAATGAGGTTTTTGATGAGTAAACAGGTGAATTTTAAATAGGCAAAGAGTATCCTTGTTTTCCAGGCCATGTTAGCTGGCTTGGAGAATACTTTTGTTGGTCTTATGAGGTTTTCTAGTGCAGGCACAGTAAGGTCTGAAGCACTAGCAGCTGCCTTAGAAGACAGAAGCATTAGAGCCAGGAGAGTGAAAACAGATGCTGCTTATTCTTTGAAGGCAGATGATTTATCAATGGGATAGAATATAGCATGAGCACTTTATCTTTCTGAATAAAAACCTTTTCTTGGAAATGGGGGCAATATGGAAAAGAAAGAAGTAAAAGTCTTGTGTCTTAGAAAAATAACTTCCCAGGATCAAACCACTCCCTGCATGAACCTTTGGATATGGCTTATGAAATGGTATTTTTCTTTGACTGGGTGCAAATGAAGTCAGCAGCTGAGTTGTGGATATGGTAGAGCTTTATAATACACTTTATGTGCCTCCCAATATGAACACATATTGTGTGTCTAAATATCTATCTATTTACATAAGTATCAAATTTTAATTCTCCTGCTATTACAGTCAATATCAGGTGGAGTCTTGTCATTTGCTTAGAGGAGGAGAGGGAAAATTCTCAAGTGTTACCAGGAAACACTTCTTCAAATTAGATGAAATTCTACACAACAGTGGGTGCTCCTGTGAAGGAAGAAGTGCCCCCAAAATCACACTTAGTCAAGGGAATTTGTAAGAAACTTGCTTTCTAGGATTGCAGTCTCTTCTTCCCGTAGGAGATCTTGATGTCTTTTCTGCTCTAATTTCATAAATTAAGCTCTATATTTTGTTAGTAAAGGACACATACGAGATAGCAGATCAAATCGGAAAAAAATTTCTGTGTARATCTGAAAAGAGCCCTCAGCTATATTGGGATCAACACTTCAGAATATGAGATGGAAGACTTTTATAATAGCGCTGAATAGGATTTATTTTTTCTCTGTAATTCAAACCAGAGCAAGCCCCAAAACAAGGGATGGAAGGTGGAATAAAAAGTGGAACAAATATGAGAAAAAAGAAGCATCAGGAAAGCAATAGGGGACACAGGGGAGAAATAGAAAATGTTGCATAGAAAAATAAATGTGCTTCTCTTCTCTTAGCAATAAATAAACTGGAAATGCTTTTAAAAAAAAATTCAACCCATCTTTAATGAGAGTGGCTGGGATAGGGGACACCTGCATGATGCACCATGATGGGTGTAGAGAAGATGCAAGGGCCCAAAAGGTTACTGCATGTTCTTAAGTTTTCTAATATTTTTCTTGTTGGCGTGGCACTGTCAGAAGTTTAACCAAAATGGTTTATTTTCCCATTATCTTTCCATTTCATTTGGACAGAGTTTTGTTTTACCATGTGTATGAATTTTTTTGTTTGGTTGTTTTTTTTTTTAGTACTGGCCCAATATGATTTTACTGGTAATGTCATTAAGAGCATCCCCTGCATTTGGGAACATGATATGATTCTCTGAAGAACAGAGCAATGGAGGCTAAAGGAGGTTATATACTGAGCTGTGCAATGTATGGGAATGAAGGAAGTAGCCCTCCGGACCTTCTTCCCTTTCTGCAGGGCTACCAGCACCAGGCAGGCAAGCCTGAGGGATTCTTTGACCCTCTGGGTGCCTCAGTTTCTCCATCTGTTAAATGTTTCCCTTCATACTAGAAGTATTTTTAAATCTTCAGATAGTGAATGTAAGATATTCACGCGCTAAACATAATTGAAGGCTGCAGTCAGCACCATCATAGAAAACACACCTTGGTGACCCTTTTCCAAAATACGTGGCCATTGTCTCTAGCTAGTCCCAGTAAGGGGCTGTTTTAGTGCTGTTTTCCAGAAGTGCGTCCAATCTGCTGATAAAAGCCTGAAATGCTTAGTGCCTCCTGAAACGTGCTTTGTGCAGCCACTTAATATTAATGTTAGGGACAAGATACTTAAGAATGCATGAAAGATAGTTCACAGGGATGAGGTGAGGGGATTTATCCTCCAAGAGACATTTTATTCTTGTTCTTTTGCTGGTGACTTTTGTTGTACTGAGCAAGACAGCAAAAGCTAGAGCAGAATGGAGAATGAAGTCTTTCCTATAAGCATTTCAAAACACACTTGAAAAGTTTTTTGTTTGGAAAATGAATTATTCAGTTTTGTAATGTAAAAGGGAAAGGGAACTTTTTCATTAGGATTAGAAATGGGAAACGTTAATTTTATTTTATTTTTACTTTTCAATGTTGGCTTTTTATTTACTTGAAAAAAACAAACTGGGACATAGTTGTGGTCTCCCTACAATCTACTGAATTAAAATACATACACCCCCTTCCCTCCCCATATATATATAGGGGTGTGTGTGTATATATAGATATATATATATACATATGTGTATATACAGACACATAAGAATTTGCTTGAAAATGACTGAGATCTTCCTTGAATCCAGCCTCTCTCATACAATCTTCTGGGACATTCTGAAGAGTTACAGAGGTCCTGGATTTATCAAGTGTGATAATCTTGTCTTGCTATATATAAGGTTTGACTGTGCCTCAGTGTCTCTTGTGACCTTTGATTAAGAGCGTTGCAAGAGTTCAGGTGGGAATAAAAGATTTGAGGAGTCAAGTGGATAAATTGGAGAAGGCTCCTGTACACCAGGGCACATTAATACTGTCTCACCTAAATATCAAAAGGCAGTAACTATAAAAGCAGTGCAAACAGGCTTTCTGGTGGTATGATTCTAGTTCAGCTTAAATTTTCAGCTGAGAGCAACCATTTTTCCTTCTGAATTCTCTGGTAACAAAGAGCAATTGTCCTGTGTGGAGGTTGAACTTTCCACCTCATCTTAAAAGCTGTTGGTGCTTTAGTAGGTCATGCCACACAATTCTGTCTCTCTGACAGGCCTAGCATAGAGTCCAGAGTGAAAATACCTTCTTTGCTGTTGCGCTATTTCGCTATTCGTTATCAAGATTAAGAAAATAGTTATGTGCTTTCTCTACTATATTGCTTTCCATGTGAATGTCTGAGTGGTCCCCTCACACTTTCTTCTGCAGTTGCAATCCCACAGTGGTGGTACAGTCACTCCCATTTTACAGGCGTATAGCTAAGGCACTATACGGAGTCACCAGGTACAACTTATTTCAGGTGCTTGATTTGAGACACTTAGGAAATGAGTTTTCAGAGTGTTTCACTCTTGCATAGCACAATGTACATGTTTTGAATGTCATCAGGACTTTCAGATGCTCGGCAGTTTTCAGTATCAAACCTGACCATAAAAATTGGGTATCCAGATAATGGAATACCTCAGACTTAATGACTGTTCTTGATAAACTGTGATTTAGGCAACTCATCTAGCATGACAAAGAAACTTGTTTTAGCAGAGGCGTCGTGTTGCAATATAATAGGGTAAGCCATGATGCTGGCCCTTCTGTTGTCTTGGAGCATACCCAAACTGCCATACTATTCAGGGAGACGTTCTTCTCTTGATGCGATGCCTTATGGAGCTATCTGAGCCTGATTCACCCGTTTGTTGACCTCTGCATTTTCCTAATTCAGAAACAGACTGAACAAAGTTTAGCTAACTAGACAATTCCTTGTAGGATTCGAAAAAATAGAAGGCAGTGCCAATTTACAATGACTTATTAAACTGCAGTATATGACTTCACATTGAAACAGAAAATCCAAATGAGACTTAAACAAGAAGACAAAACCACCGAGTTCAGGACTGTAAGGTAGTAGAAGCAGAATCCATCTCAAATTAACAGCATTCTTTTCCATTAATGTCAAAATGGTCAAACCAAATGGAAATGATGCCACACAGGACCATTAGGAACCTGATCTCTGTGAGAAGCAAAAGAAGTGTGCCCAGGTTTTTAGCACAAACAGCGTACAAATAAGAACATCAAAAGAGCTGCGTACCCTTTGCAGTGCAAATGATGAGTAAGCATGTTAAAGGTACACAGGTTGAGGGTTGTGACTGGAGTACAGCAGTGTGAAAATGGCATGCATTTCTCTTGTCATTTTTTTCCTCGCGGCCTCAGGTTGTTTCCTATCCCCTTGGTGTTCCACATGAAATTCAGTTGCTCTCCTGTTGAGAACAGGACTTTGGAGAATTTCAAGAAGGAACTTCAGTTTTTTTAGGGCCTTTAGTGCCTGAGCTCCCTGGGAAGTTAACTTCCTGCAGAGCATTGTTGCCGCTGGGTGATTATGCTGGGAATGCACTCTATCCTGCGAGTCAAGAGCTAATTAAAACCCTGAAGATACAAGCAGTGGTCTCCAGCAAACAGACTGCTGACAAATGGAACAAATTCCCTGTCTAAATACCAAAGGCCAGGTTTTGATCTTGCCTGGAAGGGAAGATGCTCACTGCCAAAACAGCTGCAGCAGTTTAAAATATCGCCTTCTGCAGGTGCTTGGTGGCACCCTCTGCCAGAGGCTCCTGTCCCCACGGCGGGCTCCGCCAAACAAAACGCGCAAACCTAGCAGCTTGTTGCCAGTGATTTTATTGTGAGCTGCGCTGCCAGGCTTTGCACCTGAGTGGCTCAAGAGTGCTCTTGTGGGTTTTTTTATGCCAGTTTTGTTGATGGAGTGGTAAAAAGCAGCTGAGGGGGCACGAAAGGAGAACAGTAACATCTGAAAACAGCAGAGTTGTTTGCGGGGGCAGTGAAGATCTGCCCACAGTTTGGCCCAGCAGCATCAGGGGAGTGGAAAGGGGGAACAGGAAAGAAAAGAGTAGCTGGCCCAAGCCTTCTATAGCTATCTATAATATACACGTGTTGAAAAAATGTGTTTTAATAAAAACTCAGAATGTTTTTGAAAATTCCAGGAGAGCATTTTAGAGCATTTTTAATGCTTAGGCTGTTTTCCTTTTTGGGTTAGCTGGGTTATTGAACTTCCACTGTCTAATTTTGAAGAAGAGAAATTCAGTAATTATTTATGAAAATGCAGCAGACTGTGAGGCTCTCTCTCCACATATGAGGCAGTAGTTTAAAACACTAGTTTTAAATTCCTTTAGCACTCGGGAGCATCCAAGACTACAATAGTAAAAAGCTTGTAGATGCCTAAATGAATACAATTAGTCTGTACTCAGTTTCATAGTATTGATACTGCCCAGCTTGCAACTCTGTATGTACATTGTGTGTGATGTCTTTTAAGCTATGTCTAGCATGGCAAGTTTTGAATGCTGCACTGGAAAATCCCAAGTGTCCAGAGGAAGCTGGAGTATTAGTAGATTCCTAATTTGGGGGAAACTGGAAAATCAGAGATGGGGTTGGTAGTTTTCGTAAGTGATGACCACAGAGACAGCTTCTGGGCCTCCCAGAAGATGCCTTAAAATCTCTAGGTAAATTAGGAATTAAAAATGTAAAATTAGTGAAGTTCTCACTCATTTCTTTTTACTGGGGCTTTTTTTTTTTGGGGGGGGGGGAATTTAGTCTACCTCTTCAGCTATAAAACTCTACTTGGTTCCCTTTT
Organism: Apteryx rowi; assembly: GCF_003343035.1. NCBI lineage: Eukaryota > Metazoa > Chordata > Aves > Apterygiformes > Apterygidae > Apteryx > Apteryx rowi. Next base: position 1,174,808 of record NW_020447708.1, read on the forward strand.
TCTCAGCAGACTTGGCACTGTTCTGGGGGATCTCAGGGAAGCTTTCTGCATGTAGCAAGCCAGGTCATTGCCTTCCCTTCACTGATATGTTTCTCTGGGATACTGGTCTGTCTTAAGACTTCTGGGAAGTGAAGCAATTAAGTGACGTTATTAAAAAAGAAAAATACTTTTTAACTCCATGCTCCGTTCAACTTTTGGTAATTACATGCTTATGGGTGTGTCGCGAAAGAAGTGATGCACTTCACTAGTAAGAGGGAAGCAGCACTACGTTTATTGCAGTAAGATAGCAACTTAACAAAGTTCAATCGTAAATAAGAACGATTTAATGAGGTTCAATTGGCAAGGTTCACTCAGTTATTTACTGCATGAAGGACAGGGTCAGATGCGTGTGCAATGGAGACCCTCCCGTTGAGTCACGAGGTTCAGACTGGACCCCCTTGCTTTCTAAACTCCTTCAGAGAGGAGCCTAGGTGCAGCTGGATCCATCCTAGTCCCAAACTTGGTCAACGGTCCATATCTAAAGGAGTGTGTGCGAAGGAAACCCTCCCGTAGAGTCACGAGGTTCGGAAAAGACTCCCTTGCTTTCTAAACTCCTTCTGAGAGAAACCTAGGTGCGGCTGGATCCAGTCCTAGTCTCAGACTTGGTCAACGGTTTATGTCTAARGGAKTATGTGYRCAATTARTCAGAGGTATAACTCAGCAAAGTTTCRTGAAGTTYGCARAAGTTCAKCATGCTATTAATCACTTACCGAGGATCTGTTGTGGGTAAGGAATCTCTCAGCCGCGAGGAGCAACCTTGAGAGGCGTCCCTGCTCAAGGGGAGGTTCTGCAGTGCAGCCCGCTGCCATGCAGGAGAGCTCAAGGGGCTCTGGGCTGCCCCCTATTTATGGGGGGAGATGATTGACTCATAGTCATACCTGCATGCTAGACAGGCCTTAGTTGGCGCATGCTCAACCAGCCCCTACATACATGCTGTTTACAGGGAGGTCAGGTTGAGGGGGAGAGAGCACATCAGTGGGGGGGAAGGAGCACACCGTCACAGGGTGTTGTCTCCTTGCTCTCTTTTTTCTTTCTATGYGGTTCTAGACTGTGAAGTGCTGTACTCCACAGTTGATACCATTTCCCAGATGGTGGTAGTCTGTGGTCCTCCTGACTACCGTGGATACTTTTGAAAGTGAAAACAGGTCTGTCACAATGTAAATTAATGATATTCTAAAAATAAGTCTGAGCTGTCTGGTGTTAAAATTAAAAAGTAGGAAGGCCAAGACAAAAACAGAGGAAAGATTAGGATACAGGGAAAAAATGCAGAAAGTCTGTGGCTGAGCAGGGCCCATTGATCTCAGTGGAGCAGTGGGTCAAAGCAGGGCTGGTCCCTTTTGGCTAGCTTAGAAGTCATGTAGAAAAGCTTATTTGAAGGTAATGCCTTCTGTGAACCTGGTGACTGATGCCTAAACTGGGGAGAAAAGCATTCAATAAGGTGAGAAGCTCTTTTGACATTTCCTTGAGGGGAAGAGCAGGCAACAAGAAGGCCTCAAACCTGTTTATTTTACACACATTTTTGTTAGTTTTGATAGATATTCCTGAAAGAGAAAAGCTGAGAGGACGAAGAGTGGAGAGAAATAGCGAGCCAGAATGGTGAGCAGAACGAGGAGGAGAAGTGAGGGGCAGGCAGCGAGGAGCAGGGGGTGGAATGGCTGGTGCAGTGGCTCACCTGCAGGGTTAGCAGCACCTGGACTTGGACCTTGCTGCCTGGCCAATCCCGCCAATTCTGCCAGCAAGGAAGGTATCGCTGTGGGATGCTCTCACTGTGGGAGACAGCAAGCAACCTCTTCCCGGCTTAGCTATTGCTTCACCAGGAAAAAGAGCCATGAAATAATTTTAAGAATAGTTTTACTGGTGTTCCAAAAAGCTTGGCCAGTCTAAGCTTATGTAGCAAGCGAACAGGATTGCTAGGCACTGTGGCTCTGCGCTGTTATGCTTACTTGCAATACTTAGACATTTAGCAGAGTATAGTTGGAATATTTCACTGAACCTTCGCCGAAGGACTCTGGGTAGACTTCCTGCAGGGACCCTTGCTAAGTGGGTAAGGATCTGAGCTGGTGTCATTTCTTAGTTTAAAGCAATTTAAGATTTCTTCTGGTAATCATATTTGTCCTGCTGGGTAAACCAAGGCATAAATTTGGGAAAACCTTTTACACAAGAGGTCATTTTCTAACTGTTAGAAAAGATTAGTTTAGAGTATGTCATGTTCTCCCAGCAGGTGCTGTCAGAGGTTGATGTATGCATCTTCGCAGGAGGCACAAAACAGTATTAGACCACAGTTATCTGAAAGCTTAGTCTAAAGAAAGGACAAGGAAAACAGTCACAAACGGATCTTTTCAGATGCTGCATTGGCACTTGCTGGAAAGTTAAAGAACAGCCCTGTCCTGAAGAGCTGACATTTGAGGGGGTTGTTTTGTTTCTTTTTTTTATGGTCAGAAAATGTATCCCTCTGCCCAGGTGGATTTTCTTCCTACCCATCAGATGCCAGTGTGCCCTTGCTCCGTCCCCTAGCCCTGCCTAGCTGCTTCTCCCTGGCTGATCCCTCTCATGCTGACAGCTCACATTTTCAAAAATGTTTGGGTACCAGCTTGAGGCATCTTTTAAAGTGGCCTGCAATTTAGAGTGCCCCTTTACCTTGGTTCCCCGTATTGCAATGTGTGGTAGTACCACTTAAACAGTGTATAAGCTGGACAGAGATTTCTTCCCTGGTCTGTATTTGGGGGTATGACCATTTGGTTTTGGTGGGGCCACCTTCTTTCTGTATTGCCAAAAACAACGTGATGAATCTGAAGCACTCTGCAGTACAGGTTTTACCAAATCCACGCTTCGTTTCAAAATTAAAAGCAACTTGAGAATGAAAATAACATTGTAGAGAAAGAAACGGGTCACATCAGCAGTAAACATGCATCCTGCCCATGAGCTGCAGTCATTGCCACTGTTGCCTCCACTTTCCTGGGTCATTTTCTGCCTTCCATTAATGCATGTGCTGCCTGCTCTGCAAATGTGACAACTTCTCTTGCGGTAAACATAGCAAATATATGAGGCTAATGAGAACTTGTTTTTCTGCTAACCCAACAGCATGCACAGGTATTGAGTTCATGGGCATTCGTTTGCTAGCCCTGAGTGGCTTTGGACATGAGGCCACGCACCTTCATCTGCACACTTGAAAGCACATGTCTCAAGAGCATCTGGTCCTTGAAATGCTAGAGAGAAGGGATGCAGAACAAATAGCAAAGTAAGTTTAATTAGCTCACACAGTACCACTCCAATGCTAATGCTTTCATGTGTAGAATTTGTATTCTGATTTCAGCAGTAGCTAAAAATGTATTTTTGCTTGTTTCATTTATTTTATGTTTTTATGTTTCATTTATGTTTATGTTTCTTATTTATTTTATTTCACACTGGGAAATACTGCAATGATTACAGGACCGTTCAGCTAATAAATAAGCATCATAAAAACTAAATGAAAAATATTAGACTCTTCTGTGGTTTTACTTATTGTTCTTTATTAGTAATGCTAGCTGAAGTGCAGCCGTTAAGATATATATATATATCTAATGTATTTGTTGAATATAAACAAGGTGAGGTAGGACAGGACTTTGGAAAGCACTTGGCATTTGTCTAATTGTTTGCATTAATATAAATGACAAAGCTTTTGACTTCCTTGGGAGCAGAGTTTGGCTGTTGTTAGGTGCTTTAGAGAAGCTAGGCTGTTATCCTTTAAAAGAAAGCGGAACCAATTTCATGCTGGCTGTTCCCAAATGCATCAAAATGGCTAGCCTTTAGGGCCTTTTCAGTCCCTGATCTTGCTGAGAACCTCAATTTCTGCTAGGTGTTTATGTGATTACTTGTCTCTTTGGAATTGCTTTGAAATCACCAATGTATTAATAAAGACTGAAGAAAAATCTTCATTATTTTACAGAACTTGACACATAATAACTGCTCTGCTGTCCAAAAAAATACGGGTCTTATTCTGAAGAGGTCACAGCCTAATCAGATGCAATGTGGAATCAGATGCAAGGGGAAATGAAGAAGGAAAATGCTGGAGTAAGGGACAAAGGAGCGAGGGGGGATAGCAGTGATTTGCTAAGACAATTGGTGAAAATATACATCTGTCAAATTAGTCCTCATATGTCAGGAAAAACAACTATAGCTGCATACATGACTGACTTCCTTCATGCTCTGATTTTCAGGGGTTTAATGGGGAAACAGTTGCGGCAGTAGGACCAACTGAGGAGGGAGGGATAATGTAGAGGAAAAACAGAGGTGTTTGTAGGGCAGATAAGTTGAGCACCAACAGCAGAAGGGAGAAAAATTAGAGGTTAGTGCACTGAAGGAGGAAAAGGGGCAATCGCACAGAGCGCCAGGGTGAAGGGAACAATGGTGTAAAACCTGACGCACTGAGAATGGCCTCACTGATTGGGACCCAGTTACCTCTGTTTTACAACCTTCACTGTAGATATTCTACAAAGACAATATTTGTTCTCTGCTTTTATGATTCTCCAAGTGACTGTTGCTGTCACCAGATAGATAATACAATATAAGTAAGTAAACTGTTCACAGGGAAAGTTTGCTTGAGCTTATTGTTCTTGCTACAGCATATGCCTTTCTCCTAAAACTCCTTTCACTACATCTGCATACTGACGTGACCTAATGATCTCCGGCAGCTCTTTGACCTCCGTGATGACGTCACTGATGACACTGAGGTGGTTTTACTGAAGTTTGCCCTATTCAAGCACTGTGGCTAAGGAGCCTAAGCTGTCTTGGTGGGTACCTGTCTACCAGGGAATTCATTCCCGTAGCCTCAGAAAAGCATGAGTTAGAAAATGTGGTGCGTGGCTTACAGCTGCCAGCCTTTGCCTGAATATCAAGACCTAGTCATTTAAAGAATCGTGAGTAATTTCAGATTTGCCTGCTCTTTGTTTTCCTGACACGGGTTTTTCTGCTAGAGTACCTTCATGCTTCATAGCCTTTAACTTACATATTCCCAGGACACCTTTCTTAAGCAAAAAAAAGGCTTGTCACCATTACACAGAAGGGAAATTAAGGCACAGAAAACCTCAACAGTTTGCCCAGAATTGCATAGGAAATCTATAAAACGAGTATTACATTAAAAGCACTTCTCTGTAAGTGCAGTGACCTGATGTGGAATGCAGAAAGATGTCCAGGTAAAGTATCTTTTTGCAAGAGAATCCATTCATTGTTACCTGACCCTGTACAGGTGCTTGTAAAATTTGAGCTGTTGGATTTGGGTAGGCAAGAATAGTAGAAATAATAATTTTGTGCGTTCAGATTATGTTAGACACTAATTCCAGCTCCTGTTTTTTTTTCAGTACATAAGACTAGAGACTTAAAGCTTTTGATGCATTCCGGGGAACACTTTATACACTTTTTTTGCCTACAGATGCTATTCTTGCATCACAATTCCTAACTGCAATCCCAAGTCTCTTATTAAAAGCTGACACTATAGAATCAGATAAATGATTAAGATGTGTTATGTTTGCTGGTCTAGCATATAGAAATGTTTAATTTGAACCAGAATGTCTCAGAAGTGAATTTTCAAGGAGGTAAAATTTGCAATTTCTGACTAACATTATGACAATTATTTTTTAACCTTTTGCCTGTTCATACAAGGGCAGAAATTGTAGCTATTGCTGTGTTTTAACCACTGATGATGGCTGACTTGGAATTGGTGGTTCAAGCCAATATTTAACAGACAGATATTCCTTGTCCATGATCCAGGCAGGTGGGGAGTCCCCAGGTAGAACATGAAAGTTGAATTCTGTTTATACATTACAGGATTCTTCTTCAGAAAAAAGGTTAGTATATTTTATTAAAGAAACATGTGAGGGCATAGGGACCCTTGTAATGGATCTGTAGAAACTCAATATTTGCCTACAAAGAAAGAAAAACTGTTTTGTTTTTAGAACTGTGTAACTACTCCTAAGCTGACTCTGTATGTTTGCATGCATGTTGGAGAGAGAAAAGGAAGGACGTGGTTTGACCAATCAAAACTTAGGTTCTAATACTTTTTAATCCTTTCATTTTGATTTCCACCACCTATACTTTCTTTTCATTTTTGTATTGTCAATGTCTAAATTGCATTTCACTTTAAGACTGGAAAATCAGATATATTTTTAAGTAAAAAACCGTCACTGGTACTGGGAATACGGTCCTTTTACTATGAAAGTTTCTTTTTGATGAAGTTTATTTATCGAAAGATTCTTGACCAGCTCTACTTCCCTCTGCCTCCCATGTGCATTTAGCTAGCCCCAAAATCATTTCTGAGACAAGGGATTTTTCTTGCTGCTTCTTTTAATCTGACGTGATATCTTTCAGTGAAATAAATTCCAACTGAGGGCCAGAAACTGTAAAATGAGATTGGAAATTTCTTTAGTTTGTCAGATGTGATATCAGTGTCTCTCTTTGACTCAGGGGAGCATTTTGTGCAAGTGACTTGAATGTGTTACTTTATTCTGAATTTAATAAAGCACCTAGCCAAGCATTACACACTGTGCAAAAACAGTCCAAACACTACCACAGTAACTATCTTACATGCGGAAGAAGAGACTGAGCCAAACCACAATGTACAACTGCCCACATCCAGATTTAGCAGAGGGCTTTCCCCACTCCCTCCACAGCAGCACTACCCCTGGGAGTAGCCATTCCTTGACTGAGAATCTATCAGTACCACATAAAATCACTCTGCAAAAATATGCCCTTATCAGAATAAAGCTTGCTGTTACAAATTAAATTTTAATAGGGCCTTAAATTTTTCAAGCAAACCAGATCTAGCTTTTGCCCTTTTATTATAGTGGTAACTCCAATTATCAAAGCTGTAATTAAAGGCATTTCAGTGGCCCAAGTAGTGCTCATGCAGTAGATTATCTAGACCTTTGGCTAATGGCCTGGGAGCAAGAGAATTTCCTATGATATTTCTCCTCTCTTCTTCTCCCTCCCAACATGAATCAACTTTTCTCTCAATCAAAGTATTACTATTACTTTTACTCAGACTGTCTTTTTATGAAAACCAAACTATGTGTCATCTTATGTTTTCTTATCCAAATTCTCTCCCCAAATCATGATGATGTCTCACATGTTCTCTTCCTGGCTTAATAAACTGTCATACTTTTGGAGGGGAATCACCAGAAAAGTGTCTCAGCAAACAATGTTGCCAACTCAGTAGCTGGTGTGCTTTATACAAGTATTTCTGCAGTTACCAAATCTGGCAGAGTTGTACTAGTGCAAAAGCTGCAAAGAATTTCAGGAAAAATTCAAGTGACATTGTTTTATAATTTGCCTCTATAGTGATTTAGAAAATCATGTTATTTTCCTTGCATTGGTAGTAAAAGTGAGATGTTTGCCACAGAAAGGCCTATTATCTGTCAGGTCTGCAACACTGGAAGTGGAAGATCTAGAATTCCTTTGATAAAGTTGTCTTATAGATCCCTGTGTCGGTGTTGGTAGCTTGTCATGTTAATTTAGTAGCTGCTAGTCTTTAAAGACAAATCTTTCACTACTTCAGAGCAATGCTCTAAAAAAATTAAGAAGCACCTTCCAGCTGGTTAGGATGCCACAGTGTAGTTAATAGGAAAAATATTTGGCATTTTAAGAGCCTTCAAAGACTCAAAAGAGAAACAGGTTTAATTCTTCCCAAGTCATATTGATTCTTGCATCATGCTCAGTTTGGATTGATCTGTTTGGAATGAAGGTTTGGCACTAAAAAGAATTTAAAAATGTCAAAGAACTGTTGAAAAAATGAGGAAAAAATGCATGTAGAGAAAACTGTCATCAGCATTGAAAAACATTGGCATGCTTTTTATAGTGACTTTTTTTTTTTTTTAATGAATTGATTATCTGTATCTTTGAAAAAGCATGTTGTATGAGCCTACTAGAACTGCTGAGCAGCAGTGGGGAAAGATTCCCAGTTACTACCACGAAGTGAGGATTTTCTGCCAGCTGCTGAAAGGTCACTGTAATCCAGATGCAGAGAAAGTGACTTAACTTCCTTTATTAGAGACATAAGCCCTCAATATGTTCCACTCATGATGTACGGCAATCTGACAGGGCTGGAATGTCATGCTCTGCTACAGAAGGCTGCAGTAGTTTCTTTTTAAAGGTTGTCTCTTTGGCAACACTGAGTCTATACTGCCAAGTTACTAGGTTTTGCAGACTGTAGTGGTTGCCTTGATATTTCTCTATGAACTGTTAGGACAAAGAAATTAGTTTTAGTCCTTTCTAAAGGCTTTTATTCTTGTCTTCCTTTCTTTCCCAGCACACACATGCTCACGATGTGTGATGGTTTTCTGCATGCCTGGATAAATAGAGCTGATTGCTATTAACCTCCTGACATTTCTGAAATGGTTATAGAATCATTTTCTATGTGTATCTGCTTGCAGGAGTGACTAAGTGTGACTTTGGCCTTTCTCCTGAGGAGACCTGTTTTCCGACTGCTTTGAATTAGGAGTGAGATATACGCTACTTGAGGATTAGAAGAGAAATTCCTTCATGCAGCAGTTCCTAAAGAAATGTGCAAGTGAAACATGTAGCTAGCTCTAAACGACCTTTCAAGAATTCAGAACAAAGGGAGAATCAAGGGTGAGATCACTGGGGAGGGGTTGTAGATGGGTCTGGAAGGACACTTGCAGGCTTGTTGCATGATTAGGTGAAAAAAAATAAAAAGCAGAGCCTGGGCAACACAGCTGTTGCTTCAGGTGCAGACATAAGCAGAAAAACCAAGAGCACCCTACAGTGCATCCACAGCTGGTGTGAGGAGATGGTGATGTGTAAATGTGCATACTGAAGCAGTTGACATGCACCTCATACTTCAAAAGGCCATTTTAGACCACAAAGAACTGCAGTCACATCAGGCTTCAGTAACTTGTGCGTTAATTATGCAATAATGCTATTTTCTTTTTTAAGTTGAATATACATACTCATTGGGCTCTAAACAGATTAACAGGAGATTGGCTGAAAACTGCGGCTGAATCTACCTTTCACATCTGTGAAATAATTGGGCAAAGAAGTATCACTGGTCTGTTTTGGAAAGGCAGGTAAGAGTAATAGCAGAGAATAATTGTTCCCTAGCATAACCTTCTCTTGTCATGACTTCAAACTGAGTTTGCAGCAGTCTTTTCCAGAAGGGCTGCTGGTGCTCAGCAGACCCTGGTGATTGTATTTAACCATTTTGGCCATGCAATTGTTTACACCAAAATTATCAGCAATACAGGATTAGGAAAATAAACTCATGAAAAGTGGGAAAAATAAACAAGTCTTCATTTCACGGGCTGTCAAGATTCCCTAGTTTCTCTTCTTTGCTCAGAACATATGGTAACTAGATTATTTTATTATCCCAGTGCAACTGTTGAAAATGGGAAGGAGTGAAAAACTACCTTTGTGTTTCTGGAAAGGGAGATGGGATTTATGCATTAATAAGTTCATCTTTTTATTAGTATTGTATTTTGCCCATCAGAATGATCAGACTGACTTCTAAGGCCGGATTTCATTGAAGGAAAACCCTCCCCAGAAAATTGCAATGGTGATTTTTATGTCTATTCATTAGGATTTATTATTTTCATTTAGCTTTCAGCAGTTGAGGATACTTGAAAATTCAAGTCAATCTCTTTCGGCTGATTGCAGTGATAGCAATCTGAGGCAGTGGTGTGTGTGCTCCCTCTAGTGATCTCTGTCCAAGGACATGTGGCTTTGGTTTGGCAGTTTTCTTTGGGGAGCTCTCAGCGCTTCAGGCAAAGCATTTTCTTTCCCTAGGTAGAATTCACACCATTCTCTGCCGTTCAGTTTGGGGTGTCCGGCAAGCCCTGACTTCTCAGCAATGGTTATTTAGGTTGAGTTGCTGTTGGGGAGAGTGAAGGTGTCAGATTCTCTCATAGCTCTGCCATGGATTTGCTGAGCAGAGCAGCTGTTGTCTGACTTTTCTACACTTGTACGCAACACTTCTGAAAATCCTTTTCAATTTACTTATACAGCTCTTTCAATTTTCAACAAACAGCAATTTTTAGAGAAGAAAAAGCAGAGCACTGACTGACGTCATGTCTGTGAAGCACCTTACGTTGCTCAGGTAGAAGGAACTTCTAGTGGAAATGCTCCCTGGATCCATTAGTCAATGGTGTAGCACCCAGTCTGTACAGTTGTGAACTCATGGCAAATTACTCTCATGTGACCTACTGCTCTACCCATTTGATTGTACTGACTCTCCATTAATATTTGCTTAATATATTTATATTGAATGGGGAAGAAATAGAAAATAGAATGCAAAATCTAAATTTTAATGTGAATTTTGTGTTTCAGTGGTGTACAGATAAGCATATCCTCTTATGGAGAACCTAGGGTATACATGTCATGTACCACATATTCAAATGAGAATTCAAAAGAGAAGTAATAAATACAGCTTGCTGTGTGTCAGAAATGTCTTTACTACATCATTGCAAGTAGGAAGGGTACAAAGGCGAAGAAGGGGAAATACATTGTAGTTTTGTTCCAGCTTATCATCTAGCCTCAAAAACATGAAAAGTAAAAGCAGAGTTTCAAACCATTTAAGAGCTGTGTGTGATTATTATTATAGGACCAGCAGTGACAGGCTCTAGGTTTGCAATGGAAGGGAAAAGATTCTGCAGAAATTGTTTCTTTCTGTGCTTGGACCAAAAGGTACCTTCTGGTTGTTCTTATAGTAAATGTCAGTCTTGAACAGGATAATATGCAAAATGTAGGCATAAAAGGAAAAGGAGTGAAATGTTTGTTTAGAATGTCTTATGAGAGCCCCTGGGAAATCTGGATTTGGATAATCAAATTATGAGTTAAGTCAGGGAAGCAGAACATGGCTTTTATTTAAAACACATTATTGACGAGGCTGTTTCATAATGCACCCAAACCATTCTGATTTCTTACTAACATCCCAATACATCTTGATCCCTGAGCTGGAGGAAAGCCAATAGATTGTTTTGGCTCCCCTTTAGGCTTCTGAAAAGGGCCAAAAAAATGTAGCCTGCAGGGGAAGCAATGGTCTCAGCAGCTCTGCATCAGAGCTTCTGTTCCAAGCATGGGGAATGGAAAAGATGTTGACCTCAGGGCACAGATTGTCCATTCATCATGAGGCTATAGAAAGATTCATCTAAAGATGCCCTATTCAAAGTCTTTAGAGCACTTTGGTTAGGGCATATTTTCAAATCTTGTTACTGGAGACCAGACAGAACCTTTTAATTGGTTTTTGAATATTGGAGTTATGAAATTGTCGTGATTACTAGATTTAGTTTATGTTAAGAGAAAAATACATCCCAAATTCTATTCGTAATCAGCACCCATTGTTTCTTTACATAAATTCTGTTGCTATGTATGGCTTTATATAAAATCAGCCATTCAGTAAACATTCAAATCTTTTGCATTATTCTTTCTTAGTCAGAAATCATTTTCAAAAAAGGAGAGTGTAAAAAGAAAACCAAAACTTACTATCTTTTCCTAGGCAAAACTTTTCCTGATTTGAGCAGACATTTCATTCAAGCACCAGATGATTTGACTCTGAGAAAACTTTTTTCCCCCCAGTTTCACTGGGATGAAGCTTCACAAAACTAGGTTGAAACTTGTTAAGTGTTCTCTCTCTCAGAAATCTTTTGCACAAGGCAAAAAAAAAAATATATATATATATATATATGTGAACAGAGTAAAAAGACCTCACGATTCAGACCACTGACAGTTCTGTGGCAGAAGAAACTAGGCTTTTCCATGGAAACCAAGTATTCTCCAGAAGAACTCCCTCCTTCCCCACCCGTCCTGGCCATACAAGGACTAATTGTGGTGTCAGCTGCTGCAGGAATGCAAGGCATGTATCTTGTGTATCAGAAGAATAGTAACTGCTGTCAGCAGCATTCCTCTTACTCCAGCCAGGATTGATGACACAGGGAGCTGTTTACACAGTCTTTATTCAGTCTACAACAGGAGAAAAAGCCTTAATTTTTTTTTTTAAAGCTTTTATGTATATAGCAAGTACATTTACCTTTTGGAAAATATATAGTGTTTGTGTTTTCCCACTGCTGGCTACATGCTCAAGGCATCCTGGAAACCACAGATATTTGGGGTTGCAACTGTGCTATTTCCTTTTTGCAAAGGGTAGCTAGAATTTTCTTCTAAGTAACAATATGAAAGTTCTGGCCCACCAAATGGAAGATGACTAGGCAGTTGTGTTTGGAGTGGGGGCATCTTTTCTGCTCCACCAGCTGAAATGCCACTCTTGGAAGAATAGTAAGCTAAGCATTACTCCAGTATTTTAACTCAATTCTCATATCAAAGCTTGCATTAACTTGTAAGGGAGCTGCATGCATGGAGGGCTACTAAAATAGGGCCCTAATACTTCAATCCAGCTACAAACCAAGACATTGATATAACTGACTTCTGGAGTTCAAGTGCTCTATCTAGAGCATCTAATAAACAAAACAGAGTGTGCCACTGTGGAATACAGAGTTTCTGTTATCTGCCTCTTTACATTTCACTCATTCTGCATGAATGGAAATCAAATAGCTGGAGAACACCAAGTTAGTGACTACAGATGGACATGAAGAAATGGGTCCCCACTATTCTACATGGCTCGTCTTGACAGGCTGCGATTTGAAAATAAAATAAAATATGTAATTTCTCTTATTCAGGATGTTCACAGAGTTGAATTTTTAGTGCCTTGTGCAGATAGCTTAACGTGGAAGACTTCTTGTTATTTTTTCAGCAGGCTAAATTTGGTCCAGGAAAACAGTGGAAGCAACCAAAAAATTAATTTTTATTAAGGACAGCAGAAATTTTTTGTTAACTGCCAAGTCTTATTGAGATATACTGTACAAGTGAATGCATTCAGAGCTGTAGATGGGACAACTGAGTGCAAATATAAATCCTCGCAGAATATCTCGTAAGAACATACCTTTTTATTTTTATTTCCCCTTCACTGACTCAGGTCACTGAAGATATCGGTTGCTACCCATAACTCAAGAGTCCCAACAGTGCTTCAGACAATTGAGCTGCTAAGAATTCGAAAGTAGTTTAGGCTTGAATTTTGCATACATAAATAGGATAGTGAGGAAGTTCATTCCAGGGTTTTTTCCAAGGTAAACAAGACTCCAAGAGTCTGTTCCTACCTCTGCTAGAGCTTGCTGTGTTCAGCCTACCTGCATTTCCATTGTTTGAGGGAGAAATACAATTGGGCGGTGATGGGATAGTAATTTTTACCCAGATGTATTTTGAGAAATAACGTTTGTGAAACATTGAGCTCATGGACAAAAGTTACTCTGCACATTTTAAAATGGCAGTGCTGGGATTCAACATCTTTAATTCCCTAAGGTGCCTATTCAACCACATAGCAATGGCATTCATGTTCAGTTAGATTGATACATGTTTTGTCTTCCAGTGACTTTTAAAGTAGTTATTCCAGGTTCAAATGGGTATAAATCAGAATAGCATTCTGTCTTTCTTCAAGCCTGATCTGCTTTTTCGCAAGTTTCTATCTGAGCTGAAGATACACGTGCGCGCACACACACACCTCTCTCTCATGGAGCCAGCTGTCTTACAGTAAAAAAAAAAAAAAAACAAAAAAACCCCCCAAACCCAGAAAACCTGATTCCATTAAAAATGTACTATAGCATTGTTGCTTAGATGACAGGTGCAGGTTACATTTGTAGCAGTCAAGAAACATAGCTGATAAATAAACATTTTCTGGCTGTTAAGCTTTGCATAGCTGTTGGCACCATCCTGGGGCTACTTAACAAAATTTAAAGTAGTAACAGTTGACTCATTTTATCGCTTTAATGAGAAAAAGCATCAGGAGTTTGAGAGTCTAGAAAAAATCTATTAAAAAGTGATAATTAAATATAGAGATAAAATTAAGTACTCTTTAAGGGATGTTAGAATGTCATGTATTCCATAAGCATTATGTTTTTTAGCACAAGTGCCATTTTCTGGAAAACAGATGCAATATTTATAACCTAACCATAACCTTGAATAGGATGTTTGGAAAAGGTTATGGAGACTAAAGAGCATGTTGTTTCTTTGTCAGTTATATTATTTAAGATCCTGACTTGTTATTACTATTTTGATCCTGACTTAACCATAGAGAGAGTTTTAATAGTCTCCATTTCAAATTATGTTGCCTCAGAAAGCCATAAGAGGAGAAACATTCTCTAATTCTTAATTTTCCTAGGTTTGTGTCAAAATATTAAAATATAAGCACAAAAAAATGCTCTTGATTTTTTTAAAGTTTTTTTGTGTAAATAATAAAAGTAAAAACTAGAAGAGATTAATCTGAGTTAATTTTTAAAATGGATTTCATTGTCCAAGGCAGCAGTGAAATGCCATCTGGAATACTGTGGGCTGTTCTGGTCATCTAAGCCCAAGAAAGCTGAACTGTAATTAGAACAGGGGAAGAGAGGTTTTTTTTGAAAAAGTTCAGAGGAAAGCTGTTCTTCCTTCTGAGAAAAAAAAATAAGAAGCTTGGCACATTCATCGAGCGAAATGATGGCTACAAGAAGATAAGATATTGCCTGTAGTATATGGAGCAGAGAGGGAGAAGAGACATTTAACCCAAAGGACAGTGTTGTTATGAGGATAAATTGGAATAAATTGGCTATGAATGAATTTGGGATGAAAATTAAGCAAATTTCTAGCAAGTTGCAGAGCAGAGCGGTCAAAAATTTTTGACCTTGATCAATATGTCAGGGAATTTTGATAATGCTGCATATAATGAAACAGGCTGGGGATTTCTTTACTCCTGTAAACAATGTTAAAACCATCTGTGGATTTATTCTAAATTTAAGCAGTTTTTTAACTCAGTTCTCATTCTGTACTTTAAACTGGGTTAAGGCCATTTGACTTTTGAAAGAGAATCTCTAAGCAGGAGTTTTAATGCAGTGAAACTCAGTCACATCACTCAAGTGTGTTTGTGGGGACTGGTAGGGATCTCTCGTCTCATCCAGGCCTCTGCCCTGATGATGCAGTCATGATGTCATCATGTAACCGTCCCTATAAACACACCAGCACTGGTGAGCTGCAAGACCTTTTGCCTTCGGATATGATAAATAGTAATTTTATGAGGAGGTAATTCTCTCTTTTGAAAGCTCTCTCCTCAAACTCTAACTCAGAAAGAAAAAAAGAATTTGTTCAAACAGAGTAAAGACCCAGAAAGCAATTGGGAATTGCTTCCTTTATTGTTGAAGATACCTTAAGCCAAATCTCAAATTCAGTTTCCCTAGACTTTAAACTGTACTTTTGTACAATGTGAATGTGTGCTAGTTCCAAGGCAGGCTGTCTCTGGCAGGGCTTTTGACTGCTTTAACAAAGGCAGGTAAGTGGTTTGTTCTGCTGATACATGTTTGTCTACGCACAGTTACAAGTATGGGTTCTTTGGTCTAGTCAGTTCAAGAATTTTCTGCCTTCTTCTATTTTAATATTTGAAAACTTCTTCCTGATTTCCAAATTTCAGTTCCTGTTCTGCCTGCCCTCTCCACCCCCTTTTCCTTGGTGGGGAGGCAGAGACTGCAAGGGAAGAGGTGTTTCTGTTTTATTTTTTTAACATGATAACTTCAGCAGTCTTACTGCCCGTATGGTCCCTCAGACAGTCTGGTTGGTACAGCGCAAGAAATGGTAAAACTGGTTGGAGCTGAACCAAGCAGTGGGGGAACTCCTTGACCCAGCTTTGCTGCCAGGGAACTGCTTGTATAACTTTACCATTAACATAATGTTTATGCCTACATTGTACAAGAATTATTAGATAGCTGACAGGTAATAAAATGAGGCGCTTAAAAGGTTAGGAGTTGGGCCTGTTTCCCAAATTCTAATATAGGGCCATTCTGGCAGCTTGCTAGGAGCACAGACTTTACATCTAATGAATATATCCATTTATTAAAAAGTGGCTGTGTATATTTATGTGGGTTTTGGTTTATTCCTGCAGCTTAGATGGAGGATCCTAGGTGTACAACTAAGTGACACCAAGACTGATGAAAAGGATGTGACTATAACTCTGTTAATTGACATTGGTATTAAGAGTCCTCTGAGAGTAACCTAGTAGCAGGAGAGCGCTGGCGTGCAAGGAGCTCTTTCTTGTTTCTGTCATTTTTCATATGCTGGCGACAGACTGGATGGGATCACGCGAATTTGGCTCTGAGAATTAAGAAGAGCCTTTCAGCATGTTTGCACTTGGTGTTATTGGAAGATCCCACTGGAAGACAGACCTGACCCCAGTTTAAGACAACTTTCTCCATATATGAAGTTACCATTGATGCGATTTATTTGCACAGCTGTTCAGCTGTAATTATGCAGGACCTTTAGGCAGTTGGCTATAACAGGCCTTGAACACGGTGAGCGTAGATGTTTTATTGTGTAACACAGCTCCTGGGTCTGTGAACGCTGATCTAAATTAGGGCTGTTGCAATTCTGTCCTCTCCCTGCCTTCAGCCGCTACTCTTGCCAGTGCTGTTGATTCAGGGAGCTGAGCTGGCCAAAAACTAACTCTAAACAAAAATGGTTAATTTTCAGATGGATCAGTTCCCTCAGCCTGCTCGCTGTGCAACTGGGGCTGACTTAAGCTCTCTGCAGCTGTGCCAAATGATTCAGCCAGACGGGTATCCCTTCAACACTCATTCATGAGTACTACAATAATGTTGGCTGAGGTAGAGATGTGGTTTGGTTTTGTTTGTTTACGAGCCACACTGAAGCTCTGTTCTCTTCTTAAGTCTGAAAAACATATACAGTGAGTTTTGTTCTGTTTACTGTGAATTTTAGAGCAAATGCAGCAATGTCTCAGTCTCCAAAAATTCACCACATGATTTCATTTTGCCAAATGAAATTGTAACTGCTGTGTTGCTATTGCAGTCATCGCTCATGGGCATGCACTTTGCAGGAAAACACCTCTGAAGCCAGGCCATGCACAACCTTCATGATGGGGTGCTCTGCTTTTATATTCAGGTAGGCCCACAACTGGCCAAGGGAGTTTTTGTGGGCTGCCACCTGGCTTGGAAGCTATTGTCAGGGCACCTGTGGGCACTAATTGCCCTGGCCAGCCTCACCTAGGGTCCCCCATGCCCTGCCCCTCGCAGAGACTGTGGCCATCCCTCTGGGATGTCTGGAGCTGGCGCAGTTTTTGGTGGTGATTTGAGCTTAATAACTATATCTTTCCGTTAACCTTCTGGCTGAGGCAGGTGTCCTTGCTTGTCGTGATGGCTTAAGGATTTTTAACCAAATGTGTCTTTTTCCCCCTGCTTGGTGACTGCCGGGGTGTAATCCGTAGCTTACGCTGCTGGGGAAATGCCAGGCGTGACTGGGGGTTTGCAATGCAGCTATGCTTGAGCAGCTCAAGCTGCTGGCGATGGCACTGGGCTCCGCGCTGGGGCTGGGCTGCTCCTGCCAAGAGCTCGCAGGTTCAGCTGGCCTAGGGTTGCCAGCTGGCTCCTCACTGCAGSGAAACAGCGGTTGCTGCATGAATCTAACAGCAAGAAAGAGTAAGAATTTCTAGCATCCTCCCCCTTCAAAAACAGAGATTTGGGGAAAAAAAATCATACAGACCCTTTTCATTTTGCTTTAAGCTTCTTTGAGGTTGGGGAGGATTAGCTATATTGAGAACCACTGCAAAGTCATCCCTGAAGTCTGAAAATCAAATTTACATTTGTCTAGTGCAGTCACTCCTGAATGTATTTAGCTGTATTGTTTTTTTGCCTATAAAATACCTCCTGCTACTTCTGTTTTCTTTATTTAAGACTACGTATATTCTAGCCATTTCTAATTAGAAATGACACTTGGAAAGTGTAGCATGTTTTCTTTCATGATATGTGCAGATTGAGTCATTCATAAAGGGACTGTCTAGACTGACTTTTTCTAAAGCTGTTCAAGATGCAGTGTGTGTTTCCCTTTGGTTTTTGTAATCAAATTTTAATAAATCTCCAAGTGTGCAGTGCATGGTAAGTTTGTGTTCTAGCTTCTGTAAAGGTTAAAAAGTAATCAGTTCCTTGTTTTGGGATGGAGTTAATCAGGGAGACAGTCTGCAAGAGGAACATCCTTTTGAGAAAAATCTTTCCTCCAGTCTTTCTGTGTTGTAGGGGTTTCAGTTTACCACGGGAGGGAAGGGTGGGGGTTTGTGAGAACCGTAGCACAGAGGCTCCAGGTTAGACCTGGAGCACAGAAACCACAGTGCCATAGCTCCAGTTCTCATGCTGCTTTAGTCACTGGTCTTGTAAAAAATGAAACAAATACATATGTACTTCTCTTCACCCTTTCCCTCTGAATGGTCAAGTTTAACAAGGCACACAGAGAGCTAATTGCTGTTTAGAAAACACCATAAACTCTCTTGGGCTCCTGTGAGGATTAATTAGTTAATGGTTGTAAAAAGCTTTGAAGATGAAAATAACCAAGTGTTATTTATTAGAACACAGCTTAACACAGCTCCTGCTGGTTGTATTAGTGAGGGAAGGGAGAGGGAAGAGAGAAGAAAAAGTTCTCAGTCACAGCTTAAAATGTGGAACTGCTGCTGTGCGGGGCACTATGGGGCTCTGCAACAAGAACGAGCAGGGTGCTTCGATGGGGCAGCTCCGTGCACCGGATACAGGGCCCTGCTGTCAGGCTAAGCCTGCTCGAGCTTTTGGACAGCAGGCACAAGACACCCTAAGCTTGTTTGTTTAAAAATAAAATCCTGTTTTATCTCAGCTAATCCTTGCCCATGATGTACTCACTTGTCACTTAGTGTTAGTGTTTTCTTTCTTCCTCTTCAGGCTGTGTTTTAGGTAAATAAAACTAAATGCTGATTTAAAGGTGAAGGAAACAGGAATACTTCTATGGTAATTGCTATCAGACATGCTGTTAACTTCCCTTTTTCCTGGCTCCTGGGAGAAAGATGGATGAGCAGAACTGAGCAGTAATGTGTTCAGATGACTTGCCTCCCACGGAGTAGTGATGTATTGGGCAACCTCAGGCCAGGTTGTTTTTCAATATTATACTGCAAGGTAAGACTTGACTTTTCAATGTGTTGTTTTGAAGATTTTAATAGAGGTGTAAATACACAGAGCCCATTACAAACAGAAATCTTCTGCAGAGCGTACTTTCTAAATGTGACAAAATGAAACAAGAGACAGTAGATTGGGGAAAGAAATGCTGTGATACTGTTGAGGGGGAGGTGAATGCAGGAAGGGATGGAAGGATGTGCATAGAAAAGGAAGAGCTAGGGAGTACTTTATCACAGGGAATAGTGTGAGAGAAACAGGAAGCAGCAGCCTCCTCCCAGAAGGTTTTCCTCAAAGGATTAAGAAATGGAGTGAAGAAAGAGTACAGGAAGGAAAAGGAATAGGAATATGTATCCAGGCATACCGAGGAGTCCAGTCCAATCCTCTCCTCAGGTTTTTTTTCTGTAGAAAGTGGGAGTGAGCTATGGCTAACACACGCAGTAGGTCTACCCCAGTAAAGAGGTAGGATGGGGCTGATTTGCTGCTGGCCCAAGAATAGCTTCTGTGCCTGAAATACAGGGTCTGCAAGAATGCTTCATTCTCCCCTTTAGAGAAGCACTGGAGTTATTGAAAATTGCCATTAATACCTGGAAGTTCATACCTCAGTGACAGGTGAAGAGAAAACAAATATATTTTGTGAAGAACCTGCCTGTCATGGCTGATGAGGATAACAGCAATATAAATACTTGGTGCTACCAAGGCAATCCTCCAAGCACTGAGGGAAAACTGTGAACAGAAATCATCCAAAGGAAAAAATCAGAAAGAAAGCGTAAATAAAGATAGGACTTATGTTAGGTGAATGGTCCAAAAATGCAGTATTCCATTGCCAAGATATACAGCAGCTTTGTTGAAAAGCCTGTGTTGGTTCGGTAATATAATGGAGTTGGAAATTAAAAATAAAAAAGAAGGGTGTATAAAAAATACAGACCAGGAAATAAAAAGCAATCATTATTGATCTGAAGTTATGAAACAAAGAAAAGTCATGGAGAATTTCATGTCTTGCAAGACTGAGAACAGTAAGAAGGTTTTGTGGTAGATATTTAAATCTATTAGGAATCTTGGTAATTGTACATGTCTGTCCCGAGGAGAGGGAAATAATAAAAATAATTGCACAGAAGAAGCAGATGGATTCAATAAACATTTCTGTTCTCTGTTTGGAAACCATCAGACTGATATACTTGTATCGCCTAAGGGTGAAAATGTATTTTCTAAGTCATTAGTAACTTAGAACGCTACTTGATAATCTGCAGGCTGACAGAAGTTGCTGCCAGGTATCCTAAAGGCATAGACTGAGAAGCCCTCTCTCCTCTTGGCTCTCATTTATTTTTAAAATTTGGATTATTGAGATCTCTAGAGGGATGTCTTAAAGCTCTAAAAGTTTTCAAAAAGGGCCAGAGGCAATAGTCCTGGGAGGGTGGGCAACAGTCAGTGAAATCCAGAAGATAATAATATCTCTGACAGCCAGTGTGGCCCTATAGTCTTGTCAGATATCTCCATTTTTTTACTGTTCAGCCATACAAACTAGGGAAATATACAGAAGTAAGGACCGTTTATAGGAAGTCTGACTTAGAACCACAGATAAAGGACTGAGTGGGACCATTTGGACCACGGAACTGAAGTCTTGTCCCTGCAACTGAAGGCGGGTGGACGTTAGACATTTGGACAGATGCCACGAAGCCCATGCTGTTGCACAGGGAATGAGCAAGACTGACTGAGGGCTTCAGCTGTGTCCCATTCCACACAGTAGGAGGGATTTCATTAGATGAAAATGCCTGGATATTCCTAGAAAGCGGATCATACATAATACTATAGAGGAAGGCAAAAAACATCCCCAAACTGTCTCTTCTAGGCTCACCTTGAAAGAGGAAAAATTCCATTATATTTTTAATAGAGAACATGTTAAATAAGTAAAATATTGAATAATTAGCAAACTTTGAAGAATAGTTTAGTGTAATCAGTGAGTGAAGATGTGAGAAGGAGGTTCTGCACAGGTCAAACTTGATTTCAGTGCTATTTCATATTTTCAGCAATGGATGTTAAATTATTGCTGCTAACATTTTTAGATGTATTGCAGAAGTGCTCCGTCAAAGAGCGAAGAAGAGGCAGTCCTTCATGGACATCAGGAATGCTAAGCAACAGAGTCCATTTGAATGAAAGGCACTTTAACACAAGAAAAAACAAATGATGTGTCTACAAACAAAGAACAACATAAACAGAATGGGAGGAAAGGAAAGCAGTGACTCTGAGAAGGAGTTTAGAGTGGACATTTGATCACCATGAGAGTCCGGTGGAATTCAATGGCAGAAAGGTCAGCATGAACCTTGGACATACAGAGAAAAAAATGTCTGAAAGTAGCAAGGTAATTTTCTGTGTAAGTACAAGATAGACAGAGTTGAATATTGTTTCCATTTCATACTTTTAAAAAGGATATTAAAAAATTATAGAGAGCGAGGAAGAGAGCAATGCTAATTATTCAAGGGGAAGAGGAGAGACTGTATAGTGAGACACTCGCAGACCAAGTTGTTCTTTATACCAGAGGAGACTGAGAAGTGACTCGATTAGTGTGCAAGTGCTCCATGGGAAGAAAAAGTAGATAGAAACGGACTCCTTAATTTAGCAGAGAAAAACACAACAAGAACTAGTATCTGGAAACTCAGCCAGACAAACTCAAATGAAATATTAGGCATGCATTTTGTATTATATTTGTTTAGCTGTTGTTAACCGCTGGGGAAGAGAATACGCAACAACAAAGGGAAGGCAGGGATTTCTTCACATTAAGGCCAGCTGTCTTTCGGGGTGATATTCTTTAGCCAGCTGTGAGCCTGGCTGTTTAATACAGGGCAATACAGCAGTGTCTCAAATACAGGCTGTCACCAAAGACTCTTTCTGTCCAAAAGGCTGTTTTAAAAGGTATGTTATATTTAAAATAAGGTGAACATTGGGAAATAGTTTTTCACTCCTCTGGCAATGTCCTAAAACATATTACTTGCTCTCTTTTTCTAGCACACACAACTACATCTAGTTACACTCAAATTACTCTCATCTGAGCGCCTTTTTCATATTAATCTTGTTAATTGAATTGATACCTGCCTTCCTTATGGCTGCATGCAGTGCACTGACTGTCTTCTGTGCCAAACTCTTCTGAGTTCAGTAGTGTATGGAAGAAAGTCACAGTCCTCTTCCTTTTGTGACTGTGTTTTGTAAGGTAATGAAAGTACAGCCAAATGTGCAAGACTGCAGAAAGAAGGCAGGTATTAGTTTTTAATAACAAATGAGAAAAGGAATCCCCAAGAGCCTCATTCCTCAGGGTCAGAGAGAGATGTAGAATTGCAAGGACTCCAGAGCTGCAAGAAGGCTGCTTTGTCTCTCTGTTTTTAAAAATTAGAATAAACGTCAGTTCTTCTATGTAAAAGTCTTAAGGAACTGAGGAGTCGGTTATTGTGGTGTAAGTTTTGTGCCCACAGGCAAACTATCTGATGATAGTGGATATGCAGATATACTTTCCGTCTTAGAGATGGGTAAAATTTTAAGTCTAGTAAAATATAATGAAATAAAACTCAGTGCTGGTAGTTACTCATCCTTCTCTCCCTCCTTTAAGTGCTATAGTCTTCAGTGCATTAATTCTTTTTCTGTCTCTACATACAGATTAGCGAATCCAGTTTTATTTCATATCCATCATTTGGACTTGAATAGTCTCCCTCCTTGTTTTTTTTATTTTCCTTTGGTTCATAAACATCTGTTTGGACAGCTTTGGATCTCCAGTAGTTACACATCTTGCCACTTGTCTTCAGCTGTCACGTTTCAGGTCCTTCCAAAAGGCACACATCATGCACTACTTAAAACTTTTGTTTAGCTGGTTAATTATTTAAGTGTAGCGTACTGGTATGCCAGATGCTCTCCAGGCAGGGAAATGTGTTGCTTGCACTCTCCCAGCTGTGTGTGACTCTCTCCTTTTAACCCTGCTGTCTGCAGCAGACTTCCTCAGACAGATCAAATTGTTTCATGGCCCTGAAGAACTTGTGATTCAATATTGGCTTTTGCCTGCTTTACACAGCTTAATTGCTGCTTTACACACTGCTCGCAGCCTCAGCCCAGAAGACATGCGGGAAGGTGAGTAATGTGACACACTGGTGGACCCATCTGAGAACAGGTTGCTGCAAGCTCTTTGTTTTATGCATTACATGGAGATCCCTGGAGGCTTTTAGGGGCTTTGGGGAGGACAGATGAAATACACTGCAATGCACCCTCTTACAAGTGAGAGCTCTATTAGCTTTGGAGTGTGTGGACAGTATCGCAGTGTAACAGATGTTGATTTCAGAGAATGKTTTTTTTTCCTGACAGCATTGCCCATCCTGGTAAGCTAAATATGCTCTCTTGTGAGGCATTCTTTTCCTTCAGCCCTTAAACAAATTTTGTGGTTTTCTTCGTACACTTTCCCAACCAGAGAGAAAAAACTTGTCTTCATAGATTGATCTACTTATGGAAAAGCAATGCTGCTTCGCGCTTGTTAAGATTCAGATCTCATCCAGATTGCTGGCTTAAATTCAGCTCTTCTGTGTACAGTTCTGGGGGAGGGGTGAGAAAAGGGGATGGGAGAGGGAAATGATATTTTTAGGCAGCTGTTCAGCAACCTGAGAAATAACTTAGGGTCTTACCCCCACAGGTGCCCATGTCATATACTATACATTACTATTTACAACCTTTTTGGCTTTACAGGCAAAGAGGTCAGGAGATGAATGTGTGTGGACATGAAGCCAACTGTTTTCTTATGCCTAGGTGTGATATCTCCAGTTTATGAGCAAAGGATACTGGGAAAGAATATTGTGAAAACCGTGTATTAGGAGCCAGTATTATCATGCCCCCATGCTGCACCTGCTTTTTGAAGAAAAGAAGGGAGAAAGGACTTTCAGACTCCAGAGCAGTCACTGTAGAGCCTTTCACAAGAATTATAACAGTTTCTGAAAACTGTCCTTTTCAAAAGCCTTCACAGAGAATTGTTTTTCATCATATACGACAATAAGATGAATATAAAAAGAACTCATATGTTGGCTTTTGCATTAAATTTTAAAGCTAGCACAGTGGTAGGCTGTGTGTGAAAGTAATTTCATTAATTTTATTCAGTAGATGATTCTATCAGATACAGCTGTTATACTGCATCAGGTTTAGTGAACCGTAAACTCAAGTGGTAAATTGGTAAAGTAATATCTTTCAAATTATGGAAAAACAAACATTAGTTGCAGTAGCTAGTAAGAGTGTGTTTACTGTGGCTAGTTGAATAAAGCTGCCATTCTCCACCAGCTGACTCTTTAGGTTGAACAGTTGATTGCATTTTGTTCACATGGAAATTTGGTCCACATTTCAAAGCTTTGTCCATGTATTTAGTTATTTACAGGATATATTGCTGACAGAATATACCATCACCCATATGACCAGAATCAGGAAGTAAAATACTGGTGTGTAGGCTATGTATTTTTGTGAGAGATATTTTCTGTGTACTGCACCTTTATTTTTTCTCTATATGGGCTGCCATTTGGAGACCCAGAGTTCACTGCCCACTCTGACAGAGTGCAGCTCCAGTTAGAGGCTTTCATTCTTTAGTCTCTAGTTCAAAAAAAGGATGTTATAACTGAAAATAAGGTGGACACTTCAGTTACTTTGGACTCGTGGTTCATCAGGATGTAAATACAGAGGATGCTATTCCAGGAGGACCAACACAGGCTGAATTCTGTAAGAAGGGCAGATAAGACTTACATGGCAGCGTACCAAGTATCATGGATAGCAGTCTCCTCTGTTTGTGGTGTGTTAAGAGCAAGAGGAAACCTCGGAAGGGATGACGGGAAGAAATAGGCATGTTTCTCTATTAAAATGGGTTTTAAGCCTTCCTCATTCCATTTTCAGATGAAGATATCTGTGTCAGAGAGAACTGATAGTTTGGAATGATTTTATGTCAAATTTTGCCTCCCTGTTTCTCGCAACTAGTTCTTAGTTATTTAGGTGCACAACAGAAAAGTGCACTGGGGAGACCGGGCATATTGGTTAAATTAGATTGTTTCTAATATGTGTCTCAGGAAAAAATGGTACTTGCTCCAGATTAGTCTGTGTGAAAAATGTTCCACTTCAAGGAACAAAGTCACCTTATTCAAGAAAGAGAAGAAAGAATTCCTTTCTTTTACTTTCACAAGGTGTCTAAGCCTTGTTTGTAGGAGACTCTGTGTCCCCTAGTGATGGCAACTGCCACTGTAACCCTTCATGGCAGTGACATTCCTGCCTTTCTCCCAAGCTACCAGGCCACCAGTTGCCATGATGCTGTTAGAGCAGGTGTTTTGCTGGACTGGCTGGGGTCTGTGGAGCCTGGGAACAGAGAGAGGTTGTGGGCCAGAGGAGGGATCTGCCTGCTCACTTTAACACAAGATGGAAGTGGGATAATCTCCTTCCCTCTTGCACCCTTCAGGTATAGGACTTGGCATGACTGCTCCCTCGAGGAACTCCGCTGGTTCTTCAGTGAGGCAGCTGAGCGGGGCCGGCACAACACCAGCATCCTCAGCTAGTAGGCTCTTTGATAGAGAGATGGAAAGGAAAAGTCAGAGGAACTCAGTATCTTGGGCACTTCCCCCTTCCTGGCAGAGAAAGGCCATGCAGTAGTAACACCCACATGCTAGCAGAGTGGAAGCTGAAATTAAATATGTAGGACAAATACTACTGTAATTGTTACCATAGAAATCATGGTAACATGCTACCATAGATGATGATAAATGAGCACTAGGTGCCTCTGTATTGTCTATTGCATCTCTATACATAAAAACACTGGGTACATCCGTATTAGCATTGTGGTTTGGGTCAGGAGTTCGCTTTGAAGTGCTTACCTTGCTTTGGTTGCCGTTGCAGAGTGGTGTCAGAGCACGTGAACTGAACTCCTTTCAGATGAACCTTAACTGGAAGATGCACTCCAGCAGCTAATGGGGGTTAGTCCACAGGAACAAACTAGAGCAACTCTGAATTAAAACCTCCCCGAAACATATATCATCTCAATGTCAGGTCCTTAGCACCAGCCATTTCACTCTTCACATCCTCTCCTGTTGGGCTGCTCTACTTGCTGCTATCAATATAGCCATTCTAGCCTTTGTCAGAAGTGTATATTAAAAGAGAATGCTGTTTGCCCAGTTTTCCTGTGATCCAGTTTGTGATTTTCTGACTCTCCTTCTGTAGTTTCTATCTTGCTTTTTCCCTTCACTTTGTCTTCCATTTACTCCTCCAGTTAAGGCAGTTAAGTCAGGATAGGAATTCCAAACTTTCTGGTCATTGCATGGCTGCAGGTAAGTGGAAGTTGAGTCTTTTGAAAGGGCCAGTCAGTGAAATAATCAGTTGCTTTGCCACACTTAACGTGATTTGGTCTGGCCTTGCAAAATCAAGATTTTGCTTCTGTGCATACTTCTGACCTGAAACACCATGCATTTTATGCATCAGTGTGCAGTGATCATTTGTTATAACAATTAAGCTGAGGATCATCTTCATCAGTCTTCATAACAATCTTCTATTATATTTTAATAAATGAAATGAGAAATAAAACAGCCTTCTCTGGCATTGGCACTATGCAGATGTTCTTTTAAAGCTTTAAATTGCACGACACAACCTAATAACTATTAACTGCCTACAACTACATGTTAGGGAATGGGTATGTTAAAGAAAAAGAGCAGAATGCATTTGCCTCAGCTGAGAAGATTTTTGAAAGGAGGGGGAAAACCCTTTATGAAGGTGCAAAAAGCTAGCATGTTAAAATGTTATAATCCTTTCACAGAATAATTGGGAAAGATGACTTAATTGAATGCTTCTTACTATATAGGAATGGAACTTAATAACTTCCTAGAGGCATATCTTTGCCTTTACCTACCCTGTTATAAAATTTACCATAGGAGTGAGAAATGATCCCCACCCAGGTAACACAGATACAGTACAAACACAAAGAGACAGACTCCTCTGAAAAGATGATGAGGTACAGCTGCAGCCACATTGTTCTCTAACTGTAGTCAAGCTGCCTCAGGACTTGGTGGAATTAATAACAAATTTGTATCATAAGCAAAAAGGTTATTTAAATTACCCAACACATGTCTTTATGTAATACTAAAATTTCATGTTCTGTTGGTCATCTCTTATGGAAAATTAGGCTTGCCAGCCACCATAACAGGGTGTGACCCTAGATTCCCACTGAGGCAGAAGTTTGAAGTCAGGTCGGAGAGAAATAAAATTTAATGACACACGTGCGGTAATTACAGGTCAAGCTGGGTGCCTCCAAAGAGGCCCCATTTGAACAAATCCCTGGGTAATTATACCCTTCCAGTCTAGTATCCACCCCATAGCTCTGAACCAATCATAATATTATTTGGGGTCTTCCAGGTCCCGGTTGGTCCTTTCCGTAGTTTCCAGGTGTGTTCTTTACTTCTTATCGCACTTCTGCATAGGTGTTGATGGCTCTTTTACTCTCTTATCTTGTCCCTTGGAACCAGTCTTTGTGGTTACTTCTTTCTTGAATAGTTGTCTGGCTCTTCTACTTCCTTATCTTGTCCTCCAGAATCAGTCTTGTGGATCCTTTGTTTCTTTCTTCTGTGTCCTAAGTTAAAGTCCATCTCCCTGCTGGTGCTCATTAATGCTAAACCGCTTATTTCTCTCTGCAGTCCCCCCACCCCTTATCTCTCCTACTTGAACTGGCTCTGGGGCCTTCTTTTACTTAACTAAGTAAAAGTTCACAGCTTGCAGCCTAAGGCTTCAGCAAATTTAGCTACTAATGCTAAGCAAGTTATGCTAAGCACTTAATTCTAGACAGCTTCAGTCCAATATTCTTTAACACGTCAGATGTGTAACATCTTACACACGATAACTTTTTTCCCCTTGGTACTATTAGGGTACATTAGGATTTTCTAGGCTGTGAAGCATGGAAACTACTTGTCCTTCTGTTAACTCAGAGATCCTGTCTTTGACAGTGGAGTAATTACGCTGATGTCAAAATGCTGTGTTTATTGCTGAAAAATCATTAAAAAAATGCTTTTTTTGGGGGGGGGAGGGTGAAAGCACACACTCCTAGGTTATAAATTGCCTTTTGAAAAGAAATGCCCATCAAACTCAGCAAAGTTATCCATTACTTTGCCTTCTTCAAGAAAGCGATTGATAAATATTTTCAGCTTCAATTCCCACTACCTCACTTAATGAACTGACTTACACTTGGCTGCTTGGAGTATGCAACCTGATTAAACACTTGCTTTATTCACGTGGTTCCAAAGATGTAGCCAATGGAGAGTCTTATGGAAGGCTGAATTTGGCCACTTGCCACTTTTAATTTCCTGCTTACCTTTGGTTTAAAAGAAACTAGTGTTTTTCCCCCATGTCGTGCACAATGGGGAAAAAAAAAATGCTTCCTGTTAACACTGAACAAGGAACTTGGGTCTAGTGAGGGCAGTAATATTAACTCAGAAGGCTTTTGGGGGGTTTAAGGTTGGGGGTTGAGGTAAGCTAAGCTAGAACCTTCCTTCTTCGTAGCCCATTAAATCTTTGAAAGAAGTTCCATGGAGATGATGTACAGGAGGGTTACTTTAAAAGCAAGAAAAAGAGGGTTCCAGGAAAGATTGGGTTGGAAGCTCTGCACCAGAGCTGAGCAGGAGGCCCTTTAGCACTAAACTGGGGCACTCGGGCAGCCACTAGTGTGGGCTGTAGGTATTGCAAGGGCTTCCAGCACAAGTTGTGGGTGAGGCTTGCACACTTCATCTTTGATGGTGGCAGACTACAGAAGAATAGAGGAAAGAGATCATTTAGGCAAAGTGTCTCTGGAATGCTAATCTTCGCTGTGTGCACTGATGGTGGGAACTGAGCCTGTTCCCCTAATGGTCCCTTGCCCTGACTTGAGGCTACCTCAGCACTGGACCGAAAGCAATGTAAAGGAAGGTCTAAGATCCTGGACAGACCACTGTGCTCCAGACTTTAAGGGTGTTATTGCCTCTAGCTCTCCACCTGGAGCCTCAACGAGTGGCAGCAGGAACATGTGCCATCTCATCACCTGCTCATGGCGAATATGTAGGACAGTGTACGAGCTTGAAGTGCTAATGGGGACAGTGGAAATCATGACAGTGAAAACTGAACTGCTATAGCTGAAGAGCAGATGCTGCTTCAGAAGGATGGTAGGAACACACTCTGCTGCTGCTGAATCCAAGAGGGTTCAGTTGGGGGAATCTCAAGAGTTAATTCATGATCAGAATTGCAGCATTTTAATAACAAGCCATTAAAAATGTCTCTTGCCAGTTTTCCTGTTTCATTCCTGAAATCATTCTGTACTTGTCCACATGTATCTACTTTTTGAAGGCTTTCTCCATTTAATGACTATGTTCCACTTCATTCAAAGATTAATAGCAGCGCAATTATTAATTGCAAATTTATAGCCTTTGCCAAGGTGGGGAGAGTGAGTGCAACTTCTCATAAACATTAGCTCCAGATGAAATGCCATGATTAAGGTCTCAGCTGTGAAGCTGTGCTTTTAATTAATTTTCAGATTTTTGTTCATTCTGAGAGAGATACAGCAAGAATCTACAAACACTCATTTAATCTCCATGGGCCAAATCCTGCTTTTATCCTCCCGGTGACTGTGGTGATAATTTGCCAGTGTGATGACTGTATACTTTTACCCTTAGGCATAACAGTGCCTTAAGCCCTTTGAAGAGACATGGGAACCTTTCCACAGAAAGGTCAGAGGGAACTGCCCCTAGCCTGAGGATTTGACTCCAAAGATTCCCAGTTTAAGAAACTGCAGTAAAGAATATGTTTTAGAAAGAAATGCCATCTAGAGAAGCTCATGCTGAGAGCATCCTTCAGCCTTCATAGGTGGCTATTCTAGTGCTTATTCTTTCTGCTAGAAATTACTACCCAATAAAGATCTGTCCGCTGTCAGGCCTTTTTTGCATGCTTAAGCACACAGTGATAACATTTTTTGAGCTGATCTTCAATAAATTGAGATGATTCGATTTTCTGAAGGCTCATGTTTCAGGTTTTTCTTTTCCAGCTCCAGGATTTTTTTCTTGGCAGTACTCCCATCCATTGGAATTGTTCCAGTTTTCCATGGTTTATCAGAATAAAAATAATTTATAAAAGCTAATGAATTGAAGAATTCTCCAGCTAACACATTTTAGAGTTTGTGGGGCTGGAGATAAGTTAACCAGACTTGTTGATTTTTTATGCCCATGGTTAATCTTGGCAGATGTGACCTTTTCAACTGTTTCCCAATGTTTGGTATTATATAGAATAGATGCATCCTCTTTTTTAATTCTCATTATAAAATGCAAGTATCTATTGAAAATTTCTAACTTTTCTGTAGTATTATTTATGGTTTTGTCTGTATCTTAACATGTATTTAAAGCTTTGTCAAGTGCTTCTTGTTCTTATTAAACGTTCCATCTTATTGTCCTGTTGACAATTGGCCTGCTAAGATTTCACTGAGCTTTTAGCTTGTTCTGTAAGTTGCTCACACTTTTTAACCACTCCTGCAATTTCTTACTTTCTTTAAAAATTAATTTCCTCTATATTTTTGTAACTTGGTCTCCTTTTTCAGTGGGATGATTTTGGCCTGGCAACACATTTTTTTTCTCTTATATAAAATTGTGGCTTTTGGAGGTTTCCAGTAGTATATGAATAATTCCAGGTTTATCTCTCTCTCTCTCTTTTTTTTTTTTTTCCCAGTCATTCTGTTAGCAACTCTTCTAAGTTGGGGAAGAAATGGCTTCTTAAAATTTTCCAAGGATTTTTATTATAGTTAATTCTAAATTCTGTGTACACAGTGTAGATGTATGCTGATGGTGATTTTCTTCCATAAGCGAAAAAGTTTTAATTAATGCTTACTACTTCTTTGCTCATTAAGGCGAAATACAGTTTTGAATCATCTTACATTAAACAAAATAGGTCTTTTTGGTAAGAAATCTGTATGTTTCTTTTTTTTTTCCTTTTGGAACTCTAATATTGAATTCTAGTTGTTTGAGATGTCCAGCAAAAATTCTGCAGTCTAACATCAGCCATGAATTGTTCTTTCTACATGTTACATTTGGAAGAATAAGGAATAATGTGCTTGGTTCTCTGGTGGGATTTTCTCATCTGGGATAAAGTTCACCCATCTCTTATTTTTATTTCAATCAATTACAACATTAATGCTTGGGCATTTTAATTTTTTAAATCTGATTCAAATTAAGCAGATAAGTGCTATATATAATGGGCCCCAGCTTGCAAAGTTACTTTGGAAAATGGAGATACCATGTGCCAACTTGGTCATATGTAATGCTAGTTTATTTTTAAGTTTGTGGTCTCTGTGGAAACATAGCAACTGAATGATAATGGTTTCTCTGATATATTTATAAATTGTAATCAAGCCATGAAAAATGCAGTAACGAAAGTCATGGTGCCTAGGACATGGAAAGTCAGGCAAATACCTGTTCAGTTCTCTCTCCAGCGTAGTGTGAGAAATCAGTATGTCAAGGCTTTGTGTAACCCCTAGACATGCCTGAAAAATGTTTCTTTTACGTTTTCACAGATGAGGCTCATCACAATTGTTATTATATTTTCCTGAAAATGAATAGTGGAAAAAATACAAGGGGAAAATGCTTGAGAAGTAATTTCTGTGGATTGGTATTCTGGTTGTCCTCAGATGTAGCTGGAAAAAAGGTCCCTTCAGTCTGACCCTGGTCTGATACAGAGGGCTTTATCTCGTAGATGGGCCTGTGGTGCTGCTCTTTAAAGCTGCCTTCAAAATGCCTCTCGGCTCTCTAAGCCATGCCTTGGCAGTGGGCAGAAGTCACGTAAGGCTTATGTTTATATTAGTAATTCTGTGCCTTTTCTTTGTAAGTGTTTCCAGCCTAACCCCTTTGCTTTGCTAAGGTGAATTTGTTTTGCATTTTTAAGCATCTCAAAATGAGGCCTAAAAGGAACAAGGGCCCCCTATTTTCTCCAGAACAATAGATTCACATAAATTAGAGTTACAAACAAACTCATCAGGGTGCCTGCAATCCCAGATGAATTTGGGCATCCCAGAAGTTGGAATGTGTTTCCTTGACACGTTTCAAGAACCAGAGGAAGGCTCATATCCTGAGCTGCCACAGGGGAGGGGCACATTTCATAGTACATTCTCTGGCACAGAACTGAGAGGGGCAACTGCAAAAATAACCCCATCATGTGGCAACAAGTTAAAAATAGTAAAGATGCTGTGACAGGTAAAAGACCAGGACCCCCTTCCCTGTCATTCTGCAGCATGTGTTAGCCATTAATTTTAGTCTTCCCATCATTTCAGCAATCTTTAGTAATTCTAATCAAGCTTTTTCTTATAAGTGAACGTTTCTAGCCCTCTTGCTTATTGTCTAGCCTCCAGCATACATATACAAACATGTATATATATTTATGTATGTATACACACACATACATATATAGATACATGCATACATACATAAATATACACAGACTTGCATATACATATTAGAAAAGCATATTCCTTTGTGCTTAAAGTTACTGCATGTGTAATGTTGTGGCCCTGACTTGCATGTTTTCGATGGCTAGACTCTTAGTACTATATTTTCATCCTTTCCTTTTTTGAGTAAAGTCAAGTATATGCCGCTGGAGCTTTACAGTCCTCTGCCCTTTATAATCCCCAAATTAACCCAGCCTCCTGATCAGCTTCTTCCCAGATTTGTGTCAATTGTTGCTATGTGTTAGATGCTTCTAAGTTATGGCAAAAGTGGGTGCAAATGTTGATCTCTTTCTTTTCATTGCAGTCAGATCCTCACAGCCTTCTGAAGCATCAAGGTGTAAGAGGGGTCATTTTGCCTAGGATAATGCCAGGTAAATGAAGTGATTTTCAGTTGTGCTTTAGCGGAGGGAGGAAGTATCTGCCCAAGATTCTTACACAGTTTGCAGGGAAAAGACAAAGTTGAAATAATAGCAAAGTATGGGTGTGCCTTGGTTGCTCTCCCAGTCCTAGAACAGCACTTGGAGAGGGAAAATAGCTTTAAAAGAGAGTGCTAGCATGTCTGCCTCTGAGAACAGATAATCAATGCATGAAAGCTGTATTTTTTATCCTTGCTGCTCCTGGATCATTCACAGAGCACCTTGGATTCCTTTTGGATGCAAATCATGCAGAACTCAAAAGAAGAAGCTGAGTAACAGTACAAAATTCACTTATTGAAAAAGGAGAGCTTTGTTCACTGACCCAGCATGCAAAAAAAAAAAAAAAAAAAAAAAAAAGACTTTAGCCTTTTTTATTTATCATTATTGTTTTGTTCTGCTTTTCTTACTTTTTTCACTTATTGTGCTAGTTCCCATCTCTTCTGTTGCTGTAGATCAAAGCTCTTGCCTGCCTTGACCTTGCTGCTTCTGTGTGCAGTTTGAAGCATCTTGTCTTATTTTGATGCTTGGTTTATGCTATGGAAGAACAGAACTTAGCAGACTTGGGGAGAAGGTCTTAAAAGCTGAGTCGTTAGCTAACGGATCAGCACTTGCAACTTAAAATATCTGTATGTTACCGTGACTGTGAAAAAAGTTGCATAGATTTTTGTTGCTGGAAGCTTCACCACTAGGCGAACAGAGACTAGGGAGGAAAAGAGAGTCAAAGAGGTTTAGAAAAAATAACCCTC
Source organism: Apteryx rowi (assembly GCF_003343035.1). NCBI lineage: Eukaryota > Metazoa > Chordata > Aves > Apterygiformes > Apterygidae > Apteryx > Apteryx rowi. The sequence continues at coordinate 1,208,463 of NW_020447708.1, forward strand.
AAGGTCTTAGGTGCTTTTACAGAGGTGAGCCAGAGATCCTAGCCTTACGTTTTGATGACTGTTTTAAGTTTAATAGTACTTCCTGTTCTGGACGTGCACAGTTGTTTTATTGAAGACAGCCAATATTAGAAAGGGTTTTCTAAAAGGGCTAAGAGTGGTCACCGATGTTAACTGTATCTCTTCCCTTTAGGACAGTGAGGCCAGGTGGTTTTAGTGGTAGCAGCTTGACCTTAAAACCCAGTTGTCCACCTGCACCTGGGCCATCACTCCAAGCTCCCAGTATGGATTGACATGACCAAAGCACAGGCACCTGCTCTCTCTCTGTGCTAGGGAAGCTGTAAATCTTAGCAAGGAGGAGGGCAAAATGCTGAACACCGAAATCTCAGCCGCCACAGCTAAATCTACCAGGATCTGTATATTGAAACCTTTAGCTTAGGGACGGTACACCATTTTACAGGGTTGTTCCTCTTCTCTCCAGGGCATGGGCTCTCCATGGTCTCTCACCGAGTGAAGAGGTGGAGAAGAAGGTGATTTTCTTGTGAAATAGTAACATAACACAGTGATGCAGAGCAAGAAATTTCAGCTGAATCTGTTCACTGACCAGGGAGGGAGTATTTATTTCCTGGTACTGTCAGCAGGAAGCAAGAGTTCTGTACTCAGACTATAGGTCGTAAACCCGCAGTCTCAATTATCCAGCATTTTTGGTGGAGTTGTGCCAAAATTGTGCATCGCCGCTTGCATGGGCTTCACCAACCTTTCTATCTGTTACACTCTGTGATTTTGACTCCTCGTTTTGCTTTAAAATTTGGGTTCATTTTAGGCCATCGTATGCAGGAAAGACAACAGCTGCATCAGCATGTCTCATTAAACTCTGAGAAGTTGGATGGTTTGTTGATGTCAGCAGTGTTATTTTCTATTTTTCAACAACATGAAGGAAAAGTCGGATCAATTATGCTTCTCACTCCTACATTATTAATTGAAGGACAGACAAGGGTTTTTTAAGCTGACATCTAGTACGCTAAATAAGTCAAGATGAAGAGATTATTCCCTTCAGTTTGCTTCCTTCCTTTAGTGAATAACAAGTAGTTGAATCAGTGAGGTAAAGTGTGTGGCAGGTAACAAAGAAGTTACAAACTTTGTAATTTTGAGTGGATGTCTTGACATGGGGAAGTAGACATGTGCTGGTGTGTAGACTTAAAGTCACTTGTGATGCTACCTGGATGTTTGAATAAGTTATATTCTGAACTGATTTCCTAGCTGTTGCTAGGATTTTAGGATCTTTAGGGTCCATAAAGCATTGGATAAAGTTTCTTAATGATTTTTAAAACTCAATGTATAATATTTAATTTTTTTCAAGGAATAAGATTTTATTACAAATTTTAATATTTGAAGTAGCTCCTAAGCTACTGAGCACTTCTTTGCCTCACTGGGGGCTATTCTGAGGTGGCTCAGAGCACAGGTGAGAGGGGCAGAATCCATCCTTTCAGTCACTGCATGTAACGCTGATGACACAGGAGACATGAATCTTTGCTTCACTGCAGATTTATATGGCTGCAATAGCCAGTTTTGATATTTGATGTGGTGGCTTTTAGTAATTTCATTCCCACAGGAGAGTGATCCAGCTCCTTTCAGATAAGTCCACACAACAAACGGCCTGATTCAAGTAGAGAGTGATGTCTACCAGTCCCTTACTCCTGACCCTTTCTTCACACCAAGAGTGGTGGGGATGAAGGATAGGGCCTTTTTTTTTTTTCCCCTCTCTTGTGTAGTCCATGATGTTCTGTGATGTAGATTCGTAGTCATGGATTAGCCAAGCCTTTTTTTCAATATGGCACCTTTTCAAAGCACTGACAGATTGATTTTGATGAGAGCTAGATCTTTCCTTCAATTTTCTTGGTCTCTTAAATTCTTCTTTGATGGGATGTTCAACAACTCTGATAATTAATTCCATATCTGATTCTCTTTAGGAATTCATGAAAATAATAATAACAAGGATACCTATATCAACAAGGAAAATAAATTAACATCACATGCAGTATTTTTTTTTACTGACCTGAAAAAGAATGTAATAATAGCTCATAGCCACAGGATGTAATTTTTTACTGAAACGTATGGATTCCAAAGGACCCCCCCCAAAAAAAAAGGTAAATAATGTCCAACAATAACTTCTGTGTTTAAAAATAAATATTCGTCTGCTAGCAAAAGGCAGTGCTAAAGATTTTTAAGTTTCCAATTTGTCTGTGTCTGTCAGGTAATATTAAAGCTGGCTTCCTGTATTCATAAGATTTAGTTTAGCACAGCCATTACTTCTGATGTCCACTCTCTGTGAATAACTCCTGAAGGATACAAAATAATGAAACAGCAAAAATAATTTTTGAAGCAAAGGAGGTAACAGGCAATTCACTTAGAGCATCTAACAAATTTCAGTGGGGAAATGTCCAGACCTCTGGACATTGGCTGACATGATGCAGAACCCACAGGAGACCCTTGTCCTTCTGAATCAACTGGAGGTGCCACAAGATATGCTGTCTATGTGGCTGTGTTTAGACGATCTCAGTGCAGTTTGTTATATAGTGCTTTATAGGAAGGTAGTGCTATCACTTCAGTGCTCTCATGAAGCTGCCCAGACACAGCAAATTGTCATCGTAATCATCTAGTGCTTCTTTGAAAAAAAGGAAATATGTTTACATGCATGTTTTCATGAGTATTCTTTGTATCAATCCCTTATTTAAGATTCCACCACCAGATGTTGATCCACCTTGCTGTTTAATTGAACAGGATCTTACCATGTCTCATATTTTATTTAACTTGGCATGCTTTATTTACTGTGTTCTCTTAGCCTGCCAACTTGAGAGGTGTTTACAGAGGAGATGTGCTAGTGTTGTTGTAGCAACAGTCATCTGAAGACAAGAAGCAAAACCAGATCTGTCCATTGAGATATCGTCTTTTATTAAACCAACTAGGATAACTGGAAAAGGTAGACAAATCTTCTGGCAGAATAGCCTTCCTCAGGTCTGAAACAGAATTAGGAAATTTCAGAGCCAAATACAAATTGAAAGCAATTGCTCAGACATGTACCAGCTTAACTACCTCTGAAAGAAAAGGTAGCTAGTATGTGTAGAATAGACAAAGGTGTTAAGGCAGTTATCTCTCCAAGGGAAAGAGAGGAAAAAATAATTTGTAGCCTGTGGAAGGTGGAAAGATTAGTGGAGGGGAAAGGAAATTATACTGTGCCATAAAATCAATATCTTTATTGAATCCCTGCTTTCTAGCAACCAGCAGAGTTTAAAATGTTAGCTCCAGGGTTTTCTTTGGAAGGCATTTTGTAGATCTTCTTTAAAGATCAGGACTGAGTGATCAGAGGTGGCATGACTGTGAAAAATGTTAAAATGGTGATGTTATGTTTGTGTTAAGAGTCTATCACAGAGCTGAATCTCAAAAATATTTGATTGAGGCATTCTGGTCCTCTAAGGGCATGCTGAGTTCCAGAGGATAAACTTTTGGGATTGGAAAGGATCTTTTAGGTCAGATGATACAAACTGTATGTTTGCATTTGTCTGTGCTACAGCAGATAGTGTAAAGTATCTTGTTAAGAGGATTTGTTCATGGTCAATGTGCTTACTGATGCCTGCCTTTCATCTGTGAGATAGCTGTAGCCGTTACTGCTAGTGTGCTCAGATCCTGTAGTCTATACTTAGTTTTCATTGACTCCTGTCTGAAATTCCCATATCTTCTTAAAACCCAAGCCAGTCTACTATAATGTGACTATATGTGACAAGTGGACAGGACAGTCCCAGAAGACATATCACTGCCCCAGATGCAAAATGTCCTGGCATGCTCTCCCACCTTTGGAACTTGCTTTTTTATAAGAATAAGGCCTTTTCTACATCTTGAAGTCATCTGCGGTCCCAGCTGTATGAGACTAACCTAGTATCCTCTTGTTCTGCCAGGTTTCCTGCTCACCCTGTGTCCATTGTTCTCGACTCTTGAGGCTGGAGAAAATGCACTAAGTGGGACCTTGTTGCTGCTCAGGTGAGTCCTGGGCTTTTCTCTGCTCCCAAAGTCCCATTGCTAAGGTGGCAGCCCTGTTGCCAGCCCAACTGTTCTGGCCCCACACCAGCGACAAGCAGTGGGAGAAACTGAGTCACAACACTCCATGCCTGCATTGTCACAGAAATGACCTCATATGCTTATGATATTAGGGTTGGGTGCCAGTTAGTGGAAGATCTGAATACCTTTTTCTTACCAGCTGTCCTCATAGTATTCCCTCATGAGAGAATTCCATGGGGAAGCTGGGATGACAATTCCCCCTGCAGTATCTACACAGGAATTACTGCAGGAATTGGGAATCTGATTTTTTCCTTCCTTCTCCCTAGGAAACTTTTTGGCCCACATTCTTATTTAAGAAGGTGTGCTCACCATAAATTAATATTATCTCTTTGATAGCAGCCAATACTGGATGTTTCAGAGAAATACGTAAAACACTGAGGGTAGATATTTCAGTAGCTCTGTTGCTGCCGTGCAGAATGGGTGTTGTACTGAGACAACAGCCAAAGAATAGGTGTAGGGTATTTCCCCAAGCAACTGTGAAATGAGACCAGTAAAGTGATTAAGAGGTTGTTTTACTACTCTTGCAAACCCTAGAGTGTCTATTGCCACTTTCATGTTAAGTAAAGCACAGTTAGGCCTGACATATTGTTCTTCCTTTAGAGCTCCTACCTGAGCTGATGACAGGGCAGAAAGTAATCCTGACTAGATCCAGTTCAATTAAACCATCTCAAAGGTGTTGTTTTGCTTTGGATGTTTTGATTTTGTTATTTTTTTGCTCATCACAAATATATACTATTCCTGGTATGCCTTTTGCCAGAAATAGGATCATTTAGTCAAAGCTTTTATTCCTAAGCAATAGATTGTAAGATTTTAATTTAACCACTATTATTATGTATAGCCAGTCATAACTGAGGCTGGTAGTGATACTTCCATGCTAAATTTTTAAACTTTTTAAATCAGGCTCTTACAGCACTATTCCTCAAGAAACTGAGTTTATGATAAGAATGTCATGCGTGGAGCATTTCTTGTTCTTTTACTTTGAATTTTTTGTGAGCAGACCTGATTATTCTTCCATTACTACATTACTACTGTTATTACCTCGTCTTTAATAAGCTAGACTGAAAGTACCAAGTTATTTTTTGAAATATTTTGTACAGTTTTGCAGGTATGGAGACCTTAATATTGAGCTAATCACTTTGGCATGCTCATACAGGTTAATAATTCAACAGCCCATGAGTTATGCTCATGTTATTAGAACTCTTTTTTTTTTTTTCTTGCAGCAGAAAAGGCACACTCTGACCAACTTGTTACCTTTATATTTATTCATGTCTTGGGATTTATATGGTTCCCATTTGAGTGCCTTGAAATCATGATTGCATGTCCCTTTAATACAACTCAAGTGCTGTTATTTCTATTTTACAAATTGAGAAGTAAAAAATGACAACCTGTATTTCTAAGGTGGCCCAGCCCTGCCATAGATCATACCAGATCTTCTGATCTTGATCTATGGCTTTGGGCCACTTTTACTACAAGACAAGCAAATCGAAACAACTTTTTATTTTATTTAACTCTACCTCCACGTGGGTCAGAACACGGCAGGCATTCTTCCCACTCTGTGTATCACTTAAGYTACTCACTTGTTGAAGGCAACTGCAGACCTTGAAGAAATTGCAGAAAGTGGTGAGGCTGCAGAACTTGCAGAACTTGCGAAAAGTGGTGAGGCTGCACTATTAAAACAAGAAGTCCAGATGTATTGTTTGACTAGAAACAAAATGGTTCATTTTGTATTAAATTCTGAGGCTTGTGTCGTTTACCTCAAAATCAGAATTGAAAAATCCTATTTCAAACCCAGAATTACCTAACTCTATCATTTCATTTCAAAACATTGATTTTTATTTGGTTTTTGGATTGTTTTCAGCTTACACTATATTATGAAAATATGCTTTAGACTTAATTTAAACTCATGAAAATATTTTGGTATCCCTAGAACCACATTTTGGAAGACTTTATTTGCTGAAAATATTCTGCTCAGCTTGAATTCCATGAACTTTGAGAATCTTTTTCTCTGGCCCAGTCTAAACCAGGTAAGTAAATTCCATTGCTTCTTTTGGTACCAGTAACGAAAAAAGTGACAGTAATAATGCACACCTCTTCAATGGAAGGGCAATGGCCAATTTCTACAGCCAGTGTACCACCTTTTTCAAAAATTGTTGTCTGCATGAAAGCAGTCTCTGTGCTGCTTCTTTCAATCTGCTCAGGACATTCTTCACTGCCTTTGCACTTTCTGTTTTCTTATGGTCCCATCAACTGTGATGGTCCCATCAACTTAATGCTTTTTACCTACATAAAACCAGACAGTGCTTAACTTTTTGGTGCTGCTGTCAGCTTACACATTCTGTTGTGGCTTTGAATTTCTTTTTTTCTGAATTTGACAGGTCTTCAGCTATTTAATGAGGGCAGTATAGCTTAACCTTCAGTTTTCTATGCTTTCCTATCTCTTCGTCCTCTGTTCTGATTTTCTCTTTAAAAAATAAGTCACATCATAATTTCTTCATAATATATTCTGTCCACCCATTGTTCTCTAGCATTTCTAGGAATTCATACCGTCTTCTTAATTGACCTGTCATTTGTGGACCCTATCTGTAACTCTTACATGGATACTTGGTAACCATTCTGAATTTTGCTGAATGAAACAGAAAATATAAAGTGTGCAATGTTTTGGAAACAATGAGACTCGTTTGCAGGAAGCAAAGATACTTTATTATTATTCAGACTGGTTACTGAGCTGCCCTGGCTCTCCAAACATACATAGGGAACTGGCTTTATTATTAAGAAAAACAATTCTTAAGGCATTTCAAGTGTGAGTTTAATTTGGTCAGCTCAATCTACTATATCAATGCTAGAGCTAAATTAATCTTTTCACACAGGCAGCTACAATTTGAGATAAATTGAAATTGCATTAGTCAAGTGCAATATTCTATTGTAAAATCCTGGTCTACCTCCTTGCTTAATTATTTTAATAAGTATTTATTTTTACAAAATGAAGACAATGGTATTGGAGATCTTAGTCCTTTTTCACTCCTTTGAAATAGTAATCCAGACTTATCTCTCATAAGAGCAACTCTTCCTCCCTCCTTCTCATGCATACTATTTTCCTCAATACAAGGTTTTAAGTAGATCATTATAAATGACTATGGACATTAAAAGAAAGTACATGTTTGGGTATAATTGCTTTTCAGAAGTTGAAAGCACACTGATTAGAAATAACATTTGTATCATTTCTACCTGATACACATCTGTGACAGATTTTCTGCCAAACTGATGTTAACTTTATCTTAATGCTTCCTATAGCAGTTCTGAACAGCAGAGCTGAGAGAGTTAACGTGTTATGTTACAGGTCCAATGAATTTACTAGAGGCAAATCCGGATAAAGAATCAAAATAGTTTCCCTGCCATTCCTTTTTCATAGTCATTGCACATGATCTGTTAATAATAATCTTTGATAGAGCTGTACTAGAATACTTAGTATTTGTCCTTCCCTCCCCAGCAAGGATATTATAAGATCTTTGCAAAGAACTGTCATGGAATCTCTACTTATTTCTGAATATTGAAAAATGCATTTGTGAAGGGGGAAATCATGCTTGATCAGCTGTTTAACCTTCTACAATGAGATGACTGGTCAGGTGGACAAGCGGAGAGAAGTGAGTGGTGTTTATTTTGACTTTAGCTGGCTTTTGACACTGTCTCCCATAACATCCTCATAGATAGACTGACAAAGTACAGACTAGATAAAGAGACAGTGAAGTGCATTGAAAACTGGCTGAGCTGCTGGGCTCGAAAGGCTGTGATCAGAGGCACGAAGTCCAGGGGGAGACCAGCCACTAGTGGCTCCTTATAGCCCAGGAGTCAATACGGGGGCCAATACCATTTAACATCTTCATTAATGACCTAGATGATGGGACAGACTGCAGCCTCAGAAATTTTGCAGATGATATAAAACTGGGAGGAGTGGTTGATACACCAGATGGTTGTGCTGCCATTCAGAGGGATCTCATCAGATTGGAGAAATGGCCAGGCAGGAATCTCATGAAGTTCAATAAAGGGAAATGCAAAGTCCTATACTTGGGGAGGAATAACCCCAGGTGCCAGCACACACTGGGGGCTGACTGACTGGAAACCAGCTTGGCAGAAAAGAACCAGGGATTTCTGGTGGACACCAAGTTGAACATGAGCCAGCAATATGCCCTAGTGGCAAAGGCGTCCAACAGCCTCCTGGGCTGCATTAGAAACAGCATTACCAGCAGGTCGAGGGAGATGATCCTTCACATCTGCTCAGCCCTAATGAGACCATCTGGAGTGCTGTGTTCAGTTTTGGGCTCTTCAGTACAAGAAAGACACAGACGTACTGGAGCAAGTCCAGTGAAAAGCCACAAAGATGATTAAGGGCTTGAAGCATCTGAAATATGAGGAGCAGCTGAGAGAGCTTGGACTGTTTAGCCTGGAGAAGGGAAGGCTTGAGGGGATCTTATCAATGTATGTAAATGCCTGGCGGGAGGGAGTAAATAAGACTCTTGAAAGCCAGACTCTTCTCAGTGGTATCTTGTGAAAGGATAATATGCAGTGGGCCCAAACAAATACAGGAAATTCCATTTAAACATAAGACAAAAATTTTTTACTCTGAGGGTGATTGAACACAGGAAGAGGTTGTTCATGAGGTTGTGGAGTCTTCATCCTTCCATTCAAAACCTGACTGGCCACGGCCCTGAGCAACCTGCTCCCATTGACCCTGCTTTGAACAGGGAGTTTACTCTAGGCAATGGGAAGAGGTCCCTTCCAACCTCAACGATTCTGTGAAATAATATGCTGGGCTTTTAAATGTGTTGAGATTTAGTAAGACTTGTCTTGCTATTGCTTCACCTCCCAGTGAGCAGTGCCCTGGGACAAATATCTAATACCATTATAGTAAACCTCCCAGCAAAATAAGAGCAGCCTGAAGATGTCTGGGCTCTCTTGCTGGGGAAGCACTGGTAGTAGTCTGTATATATTAAAGATTCAGGAAGATAGTTGCAGCTGGTAGGCATTTCTAAGGGGTCCTAGGAAGGAAAGAGCATGCTGTGAAGGCTGTGGAATCATGTAGCAAGTCATCATTCAGAGTTCCCAAAACCAGAAAATGTGAGAAGACTGTGGGCTGCCTGCCACCACTCTGTGAGGACATGTGGGGACTTATGTTATTGAAGAAGCATCCCCTAAGAAGCAGGAATGACTAGGAAAGCTCTCTGGAATGTGATGAGTAAGGAACGTGCCTGGCCTAAGCTGCCAGGGCTTGTAGAGCAACCCTGATTTGGTTTCTAGTACTACCTCTCAGGACCTCTACTGTAGTTAGAGCTCCCAGTCTGCATGAATTCAGTGGAGGCACAATTGTTACCCTTTGGATGCATTTGAGAAACCATTCACTTGCTAGTGTTTAGGTATTCCAGTTTAAAGGATCATCCCAATGCAAGGAGTGCCTTGACGTTAAACAAGTACCAGGAGTTGCTCTTAATTCAGATCAAGCTAAGCTGGATGTAAATAGAAGATTGTTTACAACGTCCAAAATATACAGCATCATTTAAAATATTGATTAAAGATGTATAAGGAGTAAAATGGAAGCTGTTTTGTCAATCTGTTCACACTAAGGCCAAATATAAAAGACCACTTCTGTATTAGCTAACCTGTTCAAAGTGATCTTTGACTCAAATTGTCAGGGAGGTGTTATCTTCCTGTATACTTACAATTACCAATGAATGCAACATCTTCCAAGTCAACTCTCTTAGCCTTTGTATGTAGCTCCTCTTTCTTGGAGTCTCCTGGGTTTCCACATTTGTTCAAGTCTAATTCTCATTTCCTTTCTCATCAGCTATACATTGACCAAAAAAGAAATTATCTAGCCCTTTTTTCCAGGAAACAGTTATTGGACATCTCCCCATTCTGGAGAGACTTATATCAGCTTTGCAGATCAGTTACTAGCTCGTAAACGCGACAGGCTCTGTTGAACTCATTAAGGGCATAATACTTTCCCCTCGCTCCTCCGCTGTCACAGTCTCTCAGCAGGTACATTTCACTGTGAAATGTCTCAGACCATTGAACGTTGCATTTTATTATCAACCAGTAAATTGACAGACATACTCAAGGCAAACAATACCAATTAAATGAACACATGCCTCCCATTACTAGTTGTTGATTTAGAACAGATACTCCATTAATCAGGCACTCTGGAATGACAGAGGGTTTCGGGCAGACAGACTTACAGCTGAGGGAAACCATAACCGAGGCTTTCATGCAGAGGGAGTTGTAATGCCGAAAGGCAACCGTTGGGAGAACTTTGGTGGTCTTAAATTGTTCTGTCTTCCTTTCATTACGATTATGGTCAACATACAAAATTGGAGCATCACAGCAACCTTGTATGATTTGCACAGTCGTAGAGAGTATTAATGTGGTGCCACATTTGACAGTTCAGACAGAAATGCTTGGGACTTCAGGGTCTCCTTCACTCCACAAGTGGCATCATATTGATTCACAAAAAAAGAAATAAAAACAAGAAAGATTGCTCCAGCAAGACACGCTCTCAGTGAAGTCAGCAAAGTGAAACACCATTCCCCATCTTCATGCTAAACCAAGAAAAATTTCAAGGCTCTCCACTTTGCAAATTGAAGTCTTGGTTATGGCTGACACTCTGCTCATGTCTGTTTTGTAGAAAAATGCCTCCAGCGGAAGAGTATTTCACTGTATTCCTAAATCAAAACAAACTGGGAAATACATCGTTATTTGTGTCAGTCTAATGCTACACAGCATGTGTGAGCACATGACATTATTTTGCATGCTGGTACTTGCCATGGATCAGACTACAGAACAATTACCTTTACTGTAAAATTGCACCTTCTCTTATAGTGTCTTCATCTTTAATGAAGATCAACTGTGACAAAGCTACATGGAGTAATCAAAGTAGCAGAGAAAAATCACTTTTTGAAAACAAAAAGCTTTTAAAAAAGTTACTGTAGGGCTGGGAGAGTCATGAGTGCACTTTATAGCCTAACATTTTGGCTTTACTCTATGGAACCTTCTGCTATCAGCAGGGAATGAAAAATTGCAGTTGACCTCTAAACCTGGCATTTGTCTCCATTAATGCTTAATATGGGGACTGTGTTCACTTGGCTTAGTCTCTGCCCATCAGCTACTTTGCTCTTTAGGAGAAAAGAGAACAGGGAGAAGCCAAATAAAATTAGGCTACCTTATTTTGAACCAGGATTTCAGTGAAATCTACAGGCAAGGGCCAAATCTGCATCCTAAGGAAACAAAATTATATTGTGGCCTTGCTTGTCACATCTCATTAAAAGATGCTACTCCATCTTCTCATTCATTACAAAAGTTTTCTGCCAGTCTTTTTGCATCAGGAGCTAGAAATCAAGTTTTAGACTTTGCTCTTCCTTCAAAGGTTAAAGAATATGGAAAATCTGTGGTATGGATGTGTTTTGAAATAGAGAACTTATCTCAGTGTCATTAACACAATAGATAGCACTGAAGGAAGTAAAACACCGCCACCTGAAGTGTGCTTCTGTTTGCCACAAGAACAACAGCTCCTTGGTGGATACTTAATGAAGCAGGGAAGTTGGAAGGTGCTTCCTCTGAGTGGTGTTTCACTCTTTCAGGAGCATCCCTAAACACTGCAGACAGGGGGCCTGGTGTGAATGTAATTGGTCTCAGACTCCATATCTCTTCCTAACCCAGAGATGCTCCCTTATGTCTCTTTTATTGAGCAGGAATGACTGCAACTTAATAAGGCAAAGCAAAAGTATCGTGTCAGGTAGCTTGTAAACACATTCATGTTAGAGGTTATTCATATCATCTTTTTGGTGTGTTAGGTGCATAGACCCTATGTCTACTTATGTAGTCCCCAGGAGTACTAGTCAGCTTTTAGATTTGGACGCAGATTACAGCAGTACCCAACTCTGTAGTTTTGGGGGGTGATTACCATGCAAAAGAGACCTGGGCACAGTCCCTCCAAGGGAGCCAGGGCAAGCTGCAACACTTTTCTGTGGCTGAGACTTATTGTCCAATGAAAGGTGACAGTTTGCCTTTAAACCGCGGCAAGTCAAAATAACATTGAAAGACAACGCTGAATGCAATAAAGGAAATAATAAGACCAAAGTCTGGGCCAGCACTGTTGCAGACTAGAGTTTTGAGAAAGACAACAGAGTTGTTATAGCAACAGAYGAAGGAGATATAACAAAGGCAAGCACCTGAGCCTAGGAAAGCTAATGTAGCTGTAACTGTGAGAAAGTCTAAATGGGATCTTTCAGGCATACGTGTGTTTGCTGTGCTTGCACTTCAACCTGACCAAAGCAGAGTGCCTGTATTGCTCTAGTCATGAGCTCAAGCTCGTAAGACCTGCTGAGAAGCTCAGCATACACCAACCCAGCCAGTGGACTGCTTTAATTGGGCCACACTGCTTTTGGATTACACCTGGTTGCATAGTACTTTGGAGCACAAGCTGACCAAGTTTATATCTGCCCACAAGGTACCACATGGGCATACCATGACTGAATTTGGGGAACTGTTGGGAAATATTTCCCTACAGTTTCGCTGTCATTAATAGAGCTCTAAAGATCAGAGTGATCTAAAGTAGAGTGGCGGCTGTTATGTATCACTGTGCCACCTCTCACTTGGCTCAGGGCAAGTAACCTGCTTGGTAGTAACTAAACATTAGCCCCTTAAGCCTGGATTTGTACTGGTGTTCCTGCACCTCATACCACTAAAATAGTAGTTATACAATAGCAGGAGTTTTTCTAGCACACACAAAGCCAGGGGAAGGGATTAGAATCAGCCATAAATATGGCTTAGACGAATACATGTACTGCTAGAAGCAAATCAGTTATTTGACCTCAGGTTCATATTTCTGTAAACATGTATCTTGGCAACGTATCATTCAGTTTCTCAATACGATGCCTTGCAAGCCCTTTCTCATTTATCTCAGCTGTCTTGTTGTGTTATGTTACAAATGATTGCTGTTAATTCTGTGTTTAACTGCGCTTAGCATAATTTATTTGCTATCCAGTGATTTTAACTGTTGGACATAACAAAATATGGTTGTTTTCTCTTCTGCTTCCTTCTGCTTCTCATTTGTGGATGCTGAAAGCAGCTGGACCTGTTCCATGTGAATGGAAATAATTATGAGCATGTACAACAAATTCATTAATCTCAAGAAGGCATCTTGTGTGGAGCTATTCCTGGAGTGTTCTTCATGAATTGTCTTCCTCTTTCCTGCCCCTCCAAAATCACTTCCTCCTAATTTTGTATCACAAATCTTTTTTCTGTGAACCTACCTACTTCCTTGTACTAATAGGGATTGGAAGCAGAATGCATTTCAACTAAAATTGGCAATAATGACGCGTTTCATAAACCAAACCGCCTGTCCCAGATGTTCTGGAGGAAAACTCTGAGTCTTTCAAGTGTGATTGGAGCACTGGGGTTGTTTCTCACTTTAGTGAAGAGGAATTCTCTCAAGATGGGAGACCAAAAGAGAGTAATTTTTTTCTGAGTCATTGCCCCTTACTTTTTAAATAGGTTTATCCTGGGTTCCAGATGCAATGCAGTCAGGACCCCTGCATTTTATTTTATGCAGTTTGATTTTCTGGAAGAAAATCACATTTCCTCTACTGAAAATCTTGTTTTGTCTACTTTTGGTTTTGAACCCCTTGAGAGCAACTTGTCAGTTCTTTAAACAGACCATCAGTAAGTTTTGTTTCATTAAGGCCTAAAGTACTGCTTGCCCTTAAGGTCACCATCTCAAGCGAAATTCTCCAAAGCTCCTGAAGTGCTCCAGGAGAGACCACACTTAAATCTGAGCACAAATAGTGTTATAAAGCAGCCCCTGTCACATCAGGGAGTGACTGTGAAGGGTACCGTGGATGCCTTCAGAGGCGATAACAATCATGCAACCCCGAATGGCAACTGATATGGCAACTTGGTGTACGTATTTCAAGAGGCTACTTATCCACCCCATTTCAAGACTGAGCACAGGCACTTGTGTGCATAACCCTGTGGTGTAGTTAATGAACTTAGTGAGCCACATAGGTAAAAATTGCTCCTGTGTCTCAAACTCAAAGCCGATAAGGCCTTTATCATTTCCTTTTAAATATAACTAGGTTTGATCATATCAGAGAATATTGCCAGCTTCTCCATATTCCATCTTCTATTACTTATTTATCACAAATACACTTTTCTATGTGAAAAACAGGCCTGAATTTGATCAGTGCTTAATGGAAGCCTTTGAGGATCCTGCAGTTATTGTTCATTGTTATCTGCTACCAGAATAATGACGAAGTAGAGGGGAGTGCATGCATTGTATCTAGTGCGATTAGTCTTCTAACACTGTGGATGTGGGAAGAACACAGTTAGGTAAAACACACCCCTGGGTAAATGCATAAAGAGTGCAAGGCTAGCTTGAAAAACAAAAACRTGCAAAATCAGCAGCTTCTTCAGTTGCAGATTGTGTTTTTATGTGTGAGTAATACTAATTTACCTTGGCGAAGAATTGCAGTGAGATTGCATGGAAATGAGTGTGGGGAGAAGAAATGTAAGGAACTTTGGTATGGTAAGATATTACTGAACCTGTATATCAAAACAAATTTTACAAAGGTACACTTCAGGTGGTAATCAGAATTATGAGAGCTGAATGATGGTGGAAGTTCAAGAACATATATATGCACTTAAAATGCATTGTAGGCCCATCTGACCACCAAAAATGCAGCCAAGTAAAATGAAGTTGATTAAGAGCTGAGATATATTTGCTACTGAGCATCCAAGTCAGATTTCTTGTTTTAGCTGAATTCAGAGTCCTTGCTAGTTTTCCTGTGGAAGATTTGATGGTGGAACATAAAGCTTTCTGTTCACTTTGTGAATGGGCTTCAGATCCAGAAGCTGAATCTCATTGGATTGTCAATTCTTTCATGCCTTGGAACTGGATTTCATGATCCAGGAGGTCTGTTCCAGGTCCATATTAGCCAAAAAAACCTTAATCCTGCATATGCAAGCTGGTCTTCATGTCTTCTCTTTCCTAGAGGATACTTCTTGTATTTGCAAATTGTCCTTGTAGCTAGGGCTGGTCAGAAACTTCATTAAAAATTGCTGGTGGGAGTTGTCTCCAAAACTTTGCTGAAATATTTTGCTGGAATACTCCAGTGTTAGTGCTATTAGTATAGAGTTATCAGTTCATAATGGAATTTCTGCCTGAAAAAGAGACACGCAATAGTAGACATAGCCTAGGAAATCAGCAGACTAACTACATTTGGTAGATAAGGGCTTGACTCTCTGTTCTGTGTGCTCCTAATGATTGGCCTAGGCACATGGATATGGACTATTCTGAGGTGTGGTTCTGAGGAGGACTTCCTGCCACCACCCATCAAACCAAAAAGTTGTGCAAAGCCTTACATTCATTCAGATTAAAAACACTCCAGCTTAAAAATATTAGAGGATGAAAAAACTCTGTTGGGAGGAAAACTTCAGCTGCTCTTTCCTGACCTAAAATCCTACCACTGGTTACATCATGGTACTGACTTGTTTACAGATTCTGATTTGCTTATATGGGAGGAAAATAAAATTAGCGCTAAAAATCTTATATGCTAAAGATAAAGAATCTCTCTCTTTAACGATGCTATCTTTACCAACAGGGGCTTCAGTTTTTGTGCAACACTATTTTAAATTGAAAAAATTCTGTTTATGAATTGAATAGTTTTCTAGTGGTATGACCCTTAATATACTTTGTTTTTGAAACTGTAGAACTAGCTCTATATTTCACCTTCAAAAAAAAATATGCACAAAATTTAAGAGTTGTATTTTCAATGCTTAGTGTTTTTCTGGCATCTATTATGAGTAGAGCTCACTGAAAGATCGTAAATAAGTTTCATAGCAACATCTGAGTTCTTCATTCAGAGTGCTGTATTGTCACTCAAATCCAAAGAAGAATAGATCTGATTCATGGAGAACAGAATTGTGTTGGCATCAATTTCTAAATCAAAACCTGAGTATGGCAGATGCCATATGCACATAGGTCTATAGGGGGAATTAGGTTAATGGTCTGTCTTACAGGTGATCCCTTGGAAAATATTATCTTCTTTAAAATATCCTTTCTCTCCTACAAAGGCAGCAATGCCTTTGGTTAGGTAATGCATTGTAGTGTCTGAGAAAAAATCAGCTATTTTAGTAGAGACACACATTAATTTAATTGCTGATCTCGCATACTTCAGTATCTATGAAGTGCAATCTGCATTGGTTTTCTAGGATTGTAACATTTTCTAATAACCTTTCCGGTTCACTAGCATTTTCCAAGGTGAAAATCTCAGCTGTTTTCTATTATAGACTCCTGCCTAGGAAGAAAATTTAAGGTCAACACTATCAGCTGTTTTTTCTTATTGGCATTGAGAATGTATTTTCTTCCCCTTTCCCTGTGTATCCTAATATATCTTTCTGTTCCCTGCCACATCTCTGCTTATGAATCAGCTAGGCAAAATTAAAGCTTCCAGGCTCTCCAGAAAAAGGAGCCTCCTAGGCAAAGGAGTCTGTATATCCAAACATTCCTATGCTACCAGCAAAAATCTTCCTGTCTGATTATGGAGATAACTTTGCACAAACAAATTTGGTTAGGGAAGAGTTTTGCACTAATCCTGAAGCAGAATGAGAAAGCCATTTTGCGTGTAAAAAAGGAGAAATAACTGCCCATGTGAAGGGAGCAAACTCCATACTGTTTCTTCAGACACTTTAGACTGTTACTTGGGAGTATAGAACTTCATATTGCCCTAATTAAGATTCTAGGGGAAAAAAAGAGTATTTAGATCATTATTTAGTATTCTGCAGAAGCGCTAAGTCCTACAAGAGCATCAGCTAGATCCACGGACCTCTCTAGGGAAGGTGAGGTAAGGAAGCATGACGATAATTTAATGTATACAGATGCTGGACTAGAATAGCTGTATCAAATGCAAATGCTGCTGATGAGATAGGGACCGTTTTAATTTGGCTCAGGTTGCAGATGATATTTTCTGTATTTACCCTTTTCGTGGGTGTCTTCTGTGGAGTTTTAAATGTATAATTAATGCAGCATGGAAATGTGCACTAGCCATATTATTAAAATTTATCATGGCATTAGCTTTCAAAAATGACTGCCTAACAAGTAGAAGCTAAAGCTGTAAAAATTGGGTTTTCTGTGAGGAGTTCCATAATATAAAGCACTGAAATTTATCTCAATATTATTTTATTAGAGCTTTTTAATTACTATGGCAGATAAGCAGGACTGGCCATTATCTTTGAAAAACATTTGTATTAATAATGGCATGTAATTTGCCATGATTGTTAGAGAATATTCTGTCCCTATTAAGAGCTTAGTTGAAGCTGATAAGTAAAAGCCAGGCTTTTGCAGGGCAGGAGGTTCCATCTTCTCTTCCACTGGGCTCCCAAGCCAGAGCTATTTTTCTCGATTGAGCTATATTCTTTCCATAGAAATATGGTCAAAGGAAACATATCAGGTATCTTCCTGAGTAAACGAGTAACAACAAATTCTGAATGCATGCGTGGTAGCTGGAAAATTAGTCACTTTTTTTTTTCTTTGAAAGTAATCCTGTTTGTTTACATCAAGCAAGACAAGGCCATTTTGTAATCTGAAACTATGCTTTTGATTACTTCCCAGCTGATTTTTTTTTTTCTTTTGGTATAGATACACTGTATGAAACTCAGCCACTTATTTAAAAGTGCGGATTGGATACTTTGCTTTTCAGTGGGATGCTTGTAACTATAATAATAGGTGAAAAAAGCAGAAGAAGTTCACATACCATATATTCTAGCCTACCTGTCATTTTTATCAAATTGAAATGTTGATTACTAACACTGGGTTTGAATTAGAAGTAGTGATAGTATCCTAGTAATGCTACAGCACTCACTGAAGCCCTTTGTATAGAGTTCCTGGTTTGGAGTGAAATCAAGATTTAAGTATCTCATGCAGAAGTGATCTTTTAGTGAATAAACTAACCAAATAATTATTTATGGATATCTTGTATCCTTGAAGGTCCTGTAGGTTGTCTGTGTGAGAACACATCTCCGTATTCAGAACACACATAATGAAACATTGAAGAAACCCAGTGGATTGTAGGAGCGCCACAAGAAATAATACCCCATTCAGCTTCTAATGAGATTTTTAAAGAACAGCTGAGAAGATTTCAAATATCTATATTGGCTTCAAACAAGCTTTTGTCCTTGAATTATCTCAACTTCATTCAATTCAGGACAGTTCAATGTTTGCATCATAACTTTACAGCATTTGGAATTGGACAGAGAAATGGGGTTATTAAGATTGATTGCACTCCCTCTTCTTCACTGGCCAAGGCAGTATTTTTCCTTAAATTATATTTTTCTGTTGTTTGTTTGGACTCAATAAAGTTTTATTAAACTGATGTTGAAAGAGGAACAGCTATAGGAAATGAACCACACAGCATGAAGATGAAAAGGCTTTGGGATTTTGGAAGTGGATAGATTTTATTCTTGATATTCATAACACCATGATAGGAGTGTCTGAAACTAGATAAGAGTGACTCCTACCACTAAGTAGAGAATTGTTAGTAAGGATGTTCACTTGTGTCTTCTGTGAGTGAAAACCTAAGTACCTTATGAGACAATCGAGTTTCTACCATCGAGAAGCTGCAGCTGTGTGCTGCGGAGAATGAAGGATTTTTTTGGATGCTGATACAAAAGTGAGAGAATACTAGACTGAATTCCTAGGTGCATCTGTTTTTTTTTCTTTGATTCTGGAACTATCAGTCTTAGATCCTGTTCAGACAGTTAAAAAATCAGGAAATAGTTCTCCTAATTTTAAAAGTAAAATAGATTGTATTTTTTAAATAGAAACTTGTGAGATTTACTTTTCCTGTACTGAAGAAAAGGAAGGGTTTTATCAGAGGGAGAAGTTAGGAATTGTGTAGCCAGCAATAGAATGCTGGAAAATTGGATTTATGCAACTGGAGATGCCATTATTTGCTAATTGTAGTGCAATAATTAACAGAATAATAAATATGGGGATAATTTAGCACTTACTAAAAATAACTAATTGGATAATAGGCTTGCTCAAATATTTATTTTAAAAAGTCATTTGTACAGCTCTTTCTAGTGTTCCTTGTAGATTTTGTGCGCGTCTATGGGGGATGGAAATAATATGCAGACCAACGTGGAAATGGCACAGATTTTAAATATTTATCTAAAGCATCATTGATGGCACAGGAGGTAGTGCTGCTTGAAATGAGCAGGGCTGCCCATGGTTGAGAGCTACTGTCTCTCATCAAAACCTTAGGGAAATTTCTCCATAGCTGAAACCCTTATTTGCAACCAGAACGGTTACTGACTGCAAACTGCAGTGTAGAACTGGGTTATCACGGTACAAGTTGCTCTGTGCCAGCCATGCTAAAGTAACTGTCCTTGGGCTTACATATAGCATATGCAAGGTAGTGCCACTTATTCTGAGTTTTTATTAGCTGGAGAATCCTAGGTGCACATTTGCTCAGTTTCTTTGGTTTGCATTTTCTTGATAGAGAGAAAGATTGGCTTCACAGAAGTGGATTCACACCAGTCTGTTAGCTCTTTGTGCCACTCCATATGGCCCCACTCCTCACTATTTGCAAAAAGTTGCCACAAACTACTAGATGTGTTCATCCATATCTTCTGAAGTGCGGTGGAGTAGAGAAGCCCTTGCACAGGTATGACAGCCGTGACATACAGCTCCATGATGCGGGATGGGACAGGGAAAGAAGGATATAACTGCAGGCTTGAAAAGTGAGCATGAAAAAGAGGTATTCTTTTTTTGTTGGTTTTCATATCTAGCATGTTCAGGTCACAAGGAAAAAAAAAATAAACAGCCCATTTCCCCCGACCCCAAACCCTTTTGCAGCCTGCCTTACAAAATCCCCTGTGAGATCCTCAAAAGAACCTGTTGATTTTCTCCAATGTGTGCAGCCAGACATTTTCTGCAGGCCAAATTCTGCCCTAATTGGTGACACCTGTACAAACACACTTGACACTGGGGTTGCAGTGGGACTGATTTCCTCCTAACGTTTACTTGGGACCATGGGTAGGCAAGCAGCAAACAGCATCCTTCTCCCTGCAGTGGTGCCTCAGTCAACTGGCAATGCAGAAAAAAAGCTAAGGGAGAGATTTCTAGTCATGGCAGTCTGCTACTATGATGGTTAACAGGGAGCAGATCTGCAGAGTAAAAATAACAATCTTAAAGCAGTTCTTCAGAGAGGCAACACATACTCAAGTCATTTTTTTCCCTTTTTTCTCTGCCTCTTACACTACAGGATGCCTCATGTGGAAAAGTGTAAAAATACTAAACACATGTAAATTTGTGAGCTGGAATTCTCTGGTTACAGCTAGATGCATGAGCCAAACCTAAAAATAAATCATTTAAAATATAAGTCCTGTAGGGAAGACAAAACAAATGTAGAGCAGCCACTGTCAGAGCAGATAGTTTGCCTGTTGTTCACACCCTTGAACACCTGATATTTCTTGTGGGTTTCCTGGGTTTCAGTCAGACCTGCCCTCCAAACAATTTCACTGAAAAGGACCAGAAAGATGAGTCCCATAACACGAGCACAGCTGGCTAAGTAGAAGCACGCTTCAGATTTTTTTCACCCCAAAGTTTAAGATGTAGCACAGACTAGTTAACATCCTGGAGCTCTTCCTGAAATTTTAATTACTACTCAGCCTAAGGGAGAATGTCTGTGACTAGAAAAGGCCCATGAAGACCATGCTTTGATCTAGTGGCTTACACTGAGGTTTTTTAAAGCTATCAGTGCAGCACAAGTAGTTTCAGTGTGCCTTGATTTCAAACTGATCTCAGTTGCACTGTTTTCTGTACCTCTAGAGGTGGTATTTATATAGTGCAGGATGGGGAATGCTACTCATAATGTCAATTCAGTTTTTGCATGCTAAATGTGTCCTTTGCAGGGGAATTAGGCAAGGTTGGGGGGACTGGAAACCAAGATCAGATGATGAGTCATCTCCATTTCCCTTTTCCTGCTTTTGACTTGTATGCTCTACAGCTGCGCAGCTGTGCCAAAATGTCTTCCTAACTTCTCAAAAGCCACAAGTAAGCTTACACCAGGAACAGCATTGCTTCACTTTCTTCACCTGTAGCTTTGTTACACAAGTATGCCTAAACATGTTGCTGAAGTTATATCTCTGATAAGTCATGGTTCAGGGACATGCCTTGTCACACAACTCACCGTGGAAGGTGGGAGAGGTGACTGACTTCTTTCCATTTGCACGGGGCCTGCATCTCTTCCTGCAAGGAACCGCAGAGTTGGGGAATCAATTTATTGTCTGAATGGGAGCTCAAAGATGAAGTAACCTTTCAGAAGAAACAAAACACTGAAGCAGTGTCTAGAAGGTGAGCAATTTGCCGTTAGTTTTCTATGTGTCCCTCTGCTGTCGCTTGAGACTGTATTTCTGTGAGGTATGGCGAAGAAGGCTTGCTATTTCTCTGGGATAGAAATCGGGTTTGTTGGAAGAATTATGTTTCAGAAGTTTCTACTGTGATGGCAGTAAGGTGGAGTGGAGGGAAGTTGTTCCTGGTTTTTTTTCTTTTGACTGAATGATCCCTTCAAAATACAGTATGGACTGATTTATTTGTCTGCATTGATATCACTGGTATTCTGTTTATCCACAGAAAAACTGCAGCTGAAGCTGCCACTGTATAAGAAAGGCTTTTATATTTTAAGCACCTGCCCATCAAGGGTCTTATCATAAATTCATTTCATGTAGAGAGATCACCAAGTGACACCTTTTCATCACTATCAAACTGGATTTGAACAAAGGATGTTGACATAAGACTCCTTGTCTCTGCCTTCGTGCCTAAATCACTGACCTTGCCCAACTCTGCACATGCTTTAATAAAATGGTTTTTAGAAGATGTACCTTAAAGCTTAGATAACAGCTTCTCTGTCTTCTCCTTGTGAGAAAATTGCTTATCAACAGGAACAAACAGTTAAAATGACTCTTGCAGGATAGAGATACTGATCTGTGGTGTCTTTTATAACTGTTTTTAAAAATGACTGGTAAGCCCAGCTAGGGTATCAATGAACAATTAGTGCACTGTAGGCTTCCCTCTTACCCTCAGACATTTGCTTTTGACAAACTGATGATGGGACTGTATACAAATACCATTTAAGTTGCAGAAGAAACAACACCGTTTCGTAAACGGGACACAGGAAATGCAAACGGCAGTCTAGGGTAATGTGTGAGTCTTTCCTAACTAAATTTTACCTGGGTGTTGCAACTCTCTCATTCATATCCTAGACATGGATGAGTTCCTTAAGATGAAAAACAAACAAACAAACAAACAAACAAAAAAAAACGGAACCAATATAGCGCAGCTCTTTTCTTCAAACTCAACTAAAAGTGGGTACTGTCTTTTTAAGCTTTTTTTTAAGCAGGGAAAGGCAAGATAACAGTTTTACATATTCTTACACATTCCTTTTTCTTGGCACGCAAGCATGCTGCTAGTTATCGTAGGAAATGCTTTGGCAGTACCTTTCTACCATTCTTGTGTGGGAGGTGTAAGAAGAAATAGGGAGTTTGTTCTTTGCTATAACCATTCAAACAAGATGTGATTTTTGAGGTGGAGTTGCTTTCTGAGAACTAAGCAATGGAGGTTGTCAGAGATTTCCAAAGGAGGGAATCACTAGAGTTATAAAATGCCTTATTTTTTCACTATCTGGACGATAGCCTGATGTGACCAGATTTATATGCCGGGTCTGTTACGCGTACATGCCGTAAAGATTCCCATAGCCATGAGGGCTAGCTCTGGCAGTAACCAGTTGGTGGCCCACAGTCTGCATGTAGCACACAAGGACACTGTGCCCAGCGGGAGCAGGAGTAGAGCAGATAAGGGACTGCGAGCAGAAAGAGCTTGCTGGTTTGGGAGGGGGACAGCAAGTGGGACAGGATGCAGAATGGGAGCAGGAATCTGTGAGCCAGCAGGTACCAGGGCTGAAGGGCAAGGTGACAGGAAAGGTCTGGGTTGCAGTGGGAGGAGGTGTGCGGGAAGCAGCCTGGCAGGGCATGCGGGAGGGCAGCGCAGGACAAGCGCAGTGCTGGGTAGCTGCAGAAGGAAGGGAGGTTTCTGCACCAATGCCAGAAATGGGACAGCAGTGATAGCAGCAGGAGTAGCAGGGTGGGGGGAAAGGCATGGAGACACACTCCCCAGAAAAGGCTCGAGAGCCTGAAGGAGGGAAGGGGAAGGAGCTGTGCCCTACAACAACATCTTGTTTCTAGTCACTGCACCAAAAGCAAACCTTGTTACCACCTTGGTGGCTTCCTTCTGGGCACAGACCCTGGGGGATCTACAAGTTACTTCAACAATGAGGTTAGTATGGTATTCCTGGGCTGGTTAGAGCAAATCCTGCCACTGATGAAAGGACTGAAGCAAGCCCAGGCCTATGGTTTGTCTCTTTGTGCCTCCTTTCATACTACGTTTCTCTTAGACAAGGTTCTTGAGTTCTGCTTGTGCAAGACCCGGCTAATTTCGTCTTAATCGGCCGTGAGCGTTTAGGCGGGGGAGAGGCAGATATGTTTTAGCTGAGCTCTCTCTTTTGTAACGAAAGCTGCTTACAGAGAAGCAGAAAAGGAGGAAAGTCAGCAAGCTGCAAGCTGTAGATGCTGTGGCTCGGTACTGTGAGCCTGTGGGTCAGGCCTGAATATGCTCCTGTGCAGCCCAAGGTGACCATGAGCTCAAACTAGCTCTGCCTATGACAGAAGAAGAGGTTATTCACCAGTTATCAGATTGGGAAACAACCGTCGTGACTGGGTGCTCGTGATCGGTCATGCCGTGCGTGCCCACTGCGTGGCAGGGCCGATGGAGGAGGGGACGCTGAGTAGGAGGCAGTGTGGCCAGGGTCAGGGCTGCATTTGGGCTCAGACCTGTTGTCTGACTCCACTTCATCCTTGGGTGCCTGCGCGCGGCGCCTCAGATGCTGCAGCGTGCATTACTGCCTCACGCGCGATTCCTTGGGGTCCTGTCAGTAGGAAATGGCAAAGCAGTGAGGAACACAACACAGCGGTGTTTTCTTCCCCCCAGCAAAGATTTCTCCTCTATGCTGATGGTGGTCTTAAAGCCCTTGCAAACTGGATTTCTTTGGAAACAAAACTCCATACAGATCCTGTGTGTTTAAACGAAGGGCAGGTGCTCCCTGCTTCCTCTGAACCCGTGGACCTTGCAGACCACAGGCTGAGCTGCTTCTCCCCTCTGGTCCCGGGGGCTTCTCTTTCTCCTCTCCTGAGGGCTAATATCCTGATCTGATACTCCCATAGTCTGCTCTGTCCAGGCTTGTGTGACATACATTTCCACTCCATTTTAGGCCTGCAAGTAAATGAAGTGCCAGAGCCTTGCCCCTGGTTCCAGCCACAGGAAGCCAGCAGGTAAAGCTTGATCTCAGGGTGACACCACTTTTGCTTTCTGTTTGCTTCCTCCCACCAGGGAGGTAGCTATTTATGGCAGCAGCCATGGCCAGGTGGATAATCCCCGAGCTGCCCCCAGCCCTCTTTGGATACCGCCCAGAGTCTGCTCTGTGATCTCCTTTCGGTGGGCTTGCCTCATGCCATTAATCCCACTTAGGGCGGCAAGCAGCACAGCGACACGCTGTTATCATTGTTAGYGGAGTGGTAAGCGCTCTGCTGGGTGATTAAATTGCTCAGCTTTCCCCACTTTAGCCCTGAGCCAAAAAAAGAAAAAAAAGGGGGGGGGGGGATAGACTAATGCGAGTCACAACCGGCAGCGGGAAAGAGGACTTTCAGAGGGCTAGTGTGCAAACCAATTTCCTGGAAAAAGAGTGTTCTGCGTGTGAGATCTTTAAAATATGAAGGTTTTAAAGGGCACGGTCACAACCCTGCTGTCGAGGAGCTGTTGAACTGTGTCAGACTGCAGTTGGGCTGCAGTCAAAAGAAACTTTGAGTCTCACTTCGAAGTGGTGTGAAATTAAAAGCCAAAGGCCAGGGCTGTTCCACTAACTCAAAAAAGAATAAACGAAGGGGAATTTAAATGCAAGAAAGGCTGGTATTGATGGAGCAGTCAGGATGAAAAAGGGATTAGTCAGAAATTCTGCCATTTTTGAAGAGGGAGATTTTTCCAAGCATTTTAATTTGGTCATTTTTTCTACTCAGTTTCTTCTCTTTGCTTATAGTCAAATAGACTCATTAATGGATTACCAGTAGTAGATCATGGAGGATGTTTTTTTTTTCACTTTGCAACCTCACAAGATAAGCATTGGTTTAAGAAAATCAAAGCAAAATTAACCTGGATTTATCTTCCATTTTACTTTGGAATCAAAGTTTAGAGCTGAAGAATAACATGTGTCCTCAGAGTCTGGGACTTGTACTAAATTAGCACTCTGGGAAAGGCAATTTCCTGCCCTCCTACCCTAGTGAGGTGATAGATGTTTATTTAATTTGCACTGTAGAGCTGTTTGAGACAGGCAAACGCAAGGAGTCTATTGCTCCCCTGCATGGTTTATAGCTTAACACCTGAACTTCATTCCTCTTGYAGATTAACAACCAATGCCATTCATCTGGTTTTATTGGGGTGAAGACAGAGGCCAGTTAAAACCAGCAGATGTATAAATGTGAATGTATGTCAAAGAAGGCAAGAAAGCTAGAATTAGTTAATTCTTCTCGCCCTTGAGTTCAGTTATTAAAGATTTTATCAGTCTTTTAGTCTCATGGTAGGGGGGCTCCTTTTCAGCATTACTTTTACCTGAGCAGTTGCTGGTGTGGTCAGTCACTGTTTGAATTACAGCTTTCTAGCTTTAAAATCTAAGGGTCAGTCTTGGGGCCACTCTTGCTCCTTAAATAGCTATTGATTTTGAGGCTGTCTCTTCAGGAGTTACTTTTGTCTTTCTCCTCCTTTGCTCCCGGCCAGGTTCTGAACCTTTCCCAGCTATGACTGTCCCTGCGGTTTCTGGGACGTCTGTCTCGGGGCTCTACAAGTTTCCCCAAACTGCTTTCTCACTCCGCTCCTTCCAAAGCCCAGAAAACAGCTCATTTTCGTGACGCAGACTCCCCAGCTTAGGTATTTTCTCCTCGCTGCCTTCCCACACACCACGGCCCTTCGGTGTGGAGCACCTTCGCTCTTGTCTGCTGTCTAGCAATCACTTTCCATACAAACCAAGCTAAAGTGAACTCTAAATGAAAGGATTTATTTACAACAACCAAAACAGAGAGCACTGGCACAAACATTTAGAAAATACAAGTTTTGAGGAAATGAAAGGAAATTGCTGTAAATCTACTGAAACTAAATCTAAAAGGTCACCCTCCATTTCTCTGTTTTCAGCCACCTCTTACAGCCACTTCCCTGACTGGCTCTTCAGCAGTTCTGTTTTTCTGTGTGCCCCAGGCTTCAGGTTGCCTCTGTTGGAGATGTACTTTTCACAGCAAAACCTACTAGCTTGCATAACCAATGTATGCCTCTGGTATCAGACACAGGTTTATTTTTTTGGCTCAGTTTTTACCCTCCCCAAACATATTTTCCTCTGATGTATTCAGGAGGATGTGTTCCCACTAAATATAGACTCCATCTCCTTTTTGGAGGGGTCTGGGGGAGTATTGCTTTAGCAGATCATGCCTCATATCTGCTATTTAACTGGCTTATTTAACAATTTCTGGAGTTACCAAGGAATAACACCTCCATTTTCCTCAACTGTCTTCCTATACAAATCAGCATTAACTTTTCAATGAGAAATGTCTCAATTTGCTGGACCTTCTGTTGGATATCAGTTCAAAAATTGGCCACAACACTTGTCCAAACCTCTATTATCAGAAAAACACATGCAGCTCTTGAGACTAAACATGATGGTAATCAGCAACTGATTTGGGCTGACTATTGGCCAAAACTAAACTTTTGAGGGGTAACCTTGGGCTTTACAGAAGGTCTTAGGAATGAAACTCAGGCTTTATCAGGTGAAATATAGAAGAACGACTTTTCAAAACTAATAGTCTATCATAAGAAGAAACTTATGAGACTTCCCGTTTTGTTTTTAAAACTTGAGGCTCTTCTGGAAAGGTTCTCTGTCTCTCACAGCTATGGTAATACTACACAGGGTAAGAAAAAAGTCAGTTGTGCACTTAATTCAAGCAAGCTGGAGCTTTATAGGACAAAATGAAACTCTGCCCTGAAGCCATTGTAGCCTAGAGAAGCAATGGTGGTGACCAGCCATTTTACAAATGTAAGTTAAGGTTTATTGTTGCAACCAGATGTTCTTTAAAGAAAGTAACACTTGATTTAAATGCTTATAGAGATTTAATGATATGCATGAAGCTGGGCACACTGATTGCGTTGGGATTTGTTCAAACTGTCTTCTGGGTGGAAATGCTGCTGTGGCCCCACTCTCATTTGTGCAGAGCTTGCCTCCCGCACCCTTCTCCTGCTCTTCAATTTAGGATGAGCTCTAGAGAGCTGGTGGAAAGAATGTCAGTTTTAAACCACTGCCTTGGTCTTTCAAAAGATCATGTTCCACAATTAATAACAGTTCATAGCCTTGTGACTAATTCGATCTCCTTTGGAAAGTGCTCAACAAAAGTATTATTGTGTAAGTGGGCTAAGTTCAACCGCAGGGCTGTGGACTACTACTAAAAAGTAGCTCTGCTAGGACATAGAAAACATTCAGAGAATTCAGAAGAGTATTCATGCATATGTAAATGTAAAATTCAAGTAGTCTGTCGTCACTGTCTTTCAGTGCTCACTTTCAGCTTGACTTCAACTGGCATGAGTTTCCTTGCACGAATATTTGCAGGCTCTAAATTTTAATTGTTTTTCTGCTGGTCTCCCTGTACTGAATACCCAGGAGGAGCTGTGCTCATTTGGCTTAGAAACAAAGACAATACAATATGATAGGCAAGAAAAATCGCAGCAAGGCACTGTAGAGCAAAATATGATCCTTTAATTTCTAAAAGCCAATTGTAATATAAAAGTGTGTATATATATATATATATTTATATATAAAGCAATTGACAAAAATCATAATTCTGATTTTCTTGAAATTATTCAAAACTTCTTCACTCATACTGAGCCCAGGAAAGAGATGAAACTGAAAAACTGAACTTCACACATTAAAAATGCACTGGTAGGCTATTAATGTATCTTTCTATTGTAATATCTTTCTATTTTACTTGTGCAATCTGTGCATAGATTCATCACTTTCTATTGTTTCTACTGACAAAGTACTCATGCAACTGCTATTGTTGATTATTTCTGGAAGCACAATGTGGGACTGGTGTATCAGATTAGGAGGATCTCCTTACACACTGAAAAAACTAATTCGGATCTCATTGCCACCTTGTAAATCCACAATATTTTCCCACCTTTCTGGAAAAATGTATTCTCACTGTGGACTATGTGAGAATACACATGCTGTCTTAACAGACAGTTTTTCTGGTTTGGAGAAGCTGTTGTGATATGTATTCATTAGCGGGTTGCGTAAGTTTGGAGAATTAAAAAGTCTACAGTTTAGCAGTCACTGAGTGATCCCTTCCATCTAGGACACTTGCTTACTATGAGATCTAAGCAATGGAAGGAAAAAGGAAAATGTATCAGGCATATATATATAGCCTGTCCTCAAGGAGTTTTTCTGTAAAACAATTGTGCTGTCATAAGTTAATAATGATCCTGTCACAAGATAATGAGACAGGAATGCCTATAATCCATTACTTTCATTGAACATAATGACTGGTAGTGCTGTTAAACATCGTATGATCTTGCAGAAAGATAATGATTTCATGTCTGTACTCTTCAGTGCTGTGAGGCATTTTCTGCATAAACACACACATTTCAGGATGTCCAATTTTAGAGGATGGTTAAAACAGCTCTTTAACTTGATAGAGTGTCCTGATGCTGTAGGACTTGCAGAAGAAGACAGATCGCTTCTTTCAGGGTGAGATTCAAAGGACAGATCAGTCCTTTGCCAGCCAGCTTGTTCGTGTAGATCAGCTACTTTCAGACTTTGCTCAGAACCCAAACTGACAATTTCAATGTGTTTCTCTCAAATTTCCCCTACCAGGCTAATAGTAGCAGCAGTTTCAAGCTAGAAGGTTTCAGTGCAGATTAGTTCAACTTGAAAAAGATTCAGAGAAAACTTGGCTGGCCTGAGCTATGCCAGTGAGCTTCTGAGAAAAATGTAGTTATCTATTTCTGGTTCTCCTGGGACTCATCATTTCTTCTAATGAACTGGCTGAAAAGCAGATGATGCAGCATTCTTTTATTTTAATCTCTGCTTACTCATTAAATATTCCTTAAGAAGCTGATCCTAGGAAGACGTGCCTAATGTTTTCATGATGTATGCTGACTTCCCCTTTATTTCCAGGGATGCAGTTTTAGGTGTTAGGTTAGACCTGGAAAGTAAGGCTCTGCCCACCTCGAATACCCCGTGTCYTCCCTCACTCCACTGAGTTGTCACTGTTCCCATTAGCCATGTGGCTTAGAGGCGTTCGCTGTAGGAAACAGGGTGCTGGCAGATAAGGAGTTCTCTGAAAAATCCTTCAGCTTCCACTCCTGGTTTCAGACTAGCATGTCCTAATGACAAAGCCTCTTGTTTCAAGCAAAGAGACTTTTCTGTAATTCTCTTATTTTGTAATTTTTGCTGTATATACTCTTCCTGGAACAGTTGACCTGGTAGATCAAGGCAGCCTGAACATTTTAGTGAGGTGCAGAGCAACCTTTGGTTGCTGTAAATGGTACCTATCATGTACCTTGGCTGTATTTAATCCTTTGGTAATTACTGAGGCAATGAAAATAGACCTCAGCTTGGGGCAGAGTCCTGTATAACCCTGAGTAATTAAAAAGGAGATTATTTTCTTATTTATAGGAAAACAATTTCCTTAGTCCACAAAGTATCATGACTGATTCAATTGTTAGTATGCTTAGCAAAATGTAATTGTCCCAAAAGACATATGAGTAAAAGCATGGGGTTTTCTTCTATTTATCATTTTCACTATGGAATATGTTTATAAACTTTTCCTCATTTCTGTAAGCACTTCTAGAAGACAAATCAAAGACAGAACATGTAGCTAAGGTACAATGTAATGACAGCTGCCTTCTGAGCTACCAAAGAAAATTCAGACTACATCATGCCCGTGGTGTAACTTGGGTAGTTACCAGGCCCGCTCCATCAGAAAGCTTGTGGTAGATCTCTCAACACAGAGCCTCCTGTCTGAACTTCATAGTAAAGATAGCACTATAAATACTAAAACACAGACACCAAGAGGAAGTGACCCTTTACAGTTCATGCCTAAAATAAAAAGCACAGCTGCATTTCTGTGGAAGGTTCATTCCAATCATGTTTTAAATTACAGATTCCTTTTTAACACATCCTTCTAAATAACTGCCTAACCAGTTATGCTGCAGAGTTAAACAGCCGTGCAAGGTGGCTGCCTTTTTAGCCACTTTCTTCCCACGGTTGTCTTCTTGTTGTTAGATAGTTCTACCTGCATTTTGAGGTTGGCAGACTGGCTGCTTTCCGATGGCACCTTGCACAATCAAGCCTTAGATTTGTTCTAATAATATTGACAGCAATTGTAAGGATGGTTTTTAAGCTTTCCCTGCACTAGCTCCCTGCTGTGCAGCAGCTTTCAATCACAGCCAGAACATAGCCAAATTACTCAGACAGGATCTCGCATGCTTATTCAGTCCTGCCAATGAGGCAGTGACTGGCATGAAATCACCTTAGCAGTGGCTGTACAACACAGAGTAAGTGGCCAAATACGAAGTGTCACTCCACGCAGGCTATCTGGTAATGCCTGGGGGAATGAAGCCTTTATGGTTTCATCTTCAAAGGCTGCAATACACCGGTCTATTCCTTTTTCTTCCTTCCCGAGCCCTACCTGGACTGGCACTGACACAGAAGAGCTGGCTCCTCTGCAGAGGATGGGTAGAGCTGAAGTGACTGAGCTCTGTGAGTGTTTGTTTCATCTCAAAGATCATCAGCTACAGCACACAGCCCTCCTGGTGCTGCAGTAGGATGTTGCTGCAGGCTGGTCTCAAAGGGAAAAGCCGCTCGCTGTGTCTCCATGTGTCAATCACCTTTACAGACAGCCAACTTGATAGCCTCACTTCTTGTGTAAAGAGTTGTCATTTTTTTTCCACAGATTATGCTTGATATGATATTGCGTGTCTGAAATATAGATCTCTTCAACAGTCTTTGGAGCAGAAAAGTAATTACTGGAATTTGTTTTTGTAAGATACTAATCATATACAAAGAGTGCTTATTTCTTTTCCTGACTGAATTTTTCGATTGTGGATAATTTTATATTCTTTATGTTCTAACTTCTGTTCTCATTGCTTCCTATGGGTGATGCAAAACTAATCATTTATTTTCCACTCTACATGGAACGGCTATGGCAATACACCTGCCTCGGGTGGGTGGTTTGTATATTTAATCAGCCAACGTTAAATCCCTATGAACACAGTTTGCTTATGCTGGCACTGAGGATAACAGCAGTAGACATAGATTAGATGAGTGTTTTGCTCTCCAGTTTTGGTTTAAGTTTAGGCAACAGAACATCAAGTGAAAAGCAGGTGCATAAAAATAGTGTGATACAAGGCCAAAAGTTTTATGCATTAAAATTGAATGAGACCTGATTCAATCATCTGAATTACCATAGTGATGAAGTAGCGTGTAGATCTGTCTTTGAAAATTAGGTGCCACTATTCTGTTTGAAGAAAGCATTTCAGCTCAGAAAATAAGTGTTTCTTTCTTATTACCTTTATGAACTGTTACTTGCTGAGCTCATAGAAAATGGTGTTTCTTGGTACTTCAGACTTATCCCATGTTCCGCATTTGTAACATGGGTTACGTGTAGCTTGCTTAGGCTCAGCAGCTTCTACTGTTTGCTCTGCTTGGAATGATTTGTGTTTCTCCTTAAAAGAAAGCCCATATAGTATTAATCTTTTCTGTAATTATTGTTGGAGAACTGGGTTTTCTTATTTCTCCTGTCACATCAGACAACACCTGAATCTTTCATCTGGTTTTCTAACAAAGCAAGGCTACATAATCATGCTGTTTGGGTGTGCATCTGTTTGTTTGTCCTCTACATCCAGCCACAGTGATTTTTTAACTGTGGACTCTTTTTAGTTGAATTTAACAAAGTGGCAGAGATCACAGAGATAATTTGGTTCTTCCAAGCTTTGTAAATTTAAGGATCCAAGTAACAGAGAGACCAAGTGAGTGCTCTGACTGCGGAAAGCACTGCAGCGTGATTCCGATCTGATGAGACATCTGGGAACCCCCTTGGGGGAGACACCTTCTAAGTGCCACAACTGGGGGAGACCTTCAGCTGGAGATGCTAATGAGCCACGAGACTTTGAGAAATCCTGATCTCTGTAGTCCCGCTTAGAAACACTTGCTGCCCATGTCAATCAGAAAAGAGCTGGAAACTCAGGGCTGTCTGGCAGATGGTGTCCTGCATCCCCTCCTAGTTAGCGTCTACACAAAGACAAATCTGACTCCAGCTCTCTTTCTTCTCTTTCAGCACCCTTTCCCCCTCTTCCTCATGACCTCCATGCTGTGACTGGCCTCAGGGAGTTGGTGCTCCTTTTTCAAGAAGTCGCAGTGTTCGGAAACTAGCTAGAGGTTGTGCAGTTTTCAGAGAGCAGCAGGACAGGAGTCCCTTCCTGCTCTGCTACTGAGACAGAAAACTTCCAGGCACGGAAAGGAATTGCAGCCCATCGTCCTGATAGTAAAGAACCTGTGTCCTGATGCCTGTATTTCCACCTTCATAATCAGCAGAGCTGCATTTGAAATTCTCTTTAATTTAACCATCTGCTTTGGATTTTTTATCAATAAGATGCTACCTGTGCATCTGTGCTGCACAGAAAAAGCAAGAGGAAAAAACCTGTGAGTGGCAACATGAAGGTGTGTGGGAAAAGGCAGTAAGGAAGAGTCCAAAGTTACCTATGCTGGAACACTGTGTGAAGCTGAATAAGGGGAACAAACTTGGAGGGTAAAAAAATTTTTTCCTGGTTCTAAATAGACTGCAGAGGAAGGATTTTAACATTCAGATGACTGTGAAAGCCATTTACTCAGCATCATGAGCAGCATGTAGTTTGATAACATGAAATAAGCACCTCATCCTCCACTGCTACTCATGCGTGTACAATTCTTCCCATTTAATTCACCAGGACTAATTATCTGAATTAGTGACATTAGCTTGAAGCTATGGTTTTGCAGATTGAGGCTCTGGCTTTCAGAACAACTTCTTTAAAAGAATTAGTCATGTCTAAATACAACAGAACTGTCACACTGCATCTTCTGGCTTTGTCTGACATTTTGGTCACAATATCAACCTTATGCAAGACTGTCCTCATGGCAATAGGCTTAAGGCAGTGGTTACTCTAATTTTGTGTCACTGACAGCCAAAAAAGTTCATAAAGTTTGGACAGTTACTTCACCAACTGACAATAAATGAGGTAAGATGCACTTCATTTTACCTTCCATCTCACTGCTGGACTTTGTCATCCACACTCCAGTGATGTCTGTTGTCCAATTCGTTTGTAAATCAACTCCTGAACTAATGCCCATTTTGTTTTAACTTACTGTGTGGGCATAAAAACTAGAGCTAATTCTCAAGCAGATCCACCACCCCTGCCTTGGCAACAACATCCATTAGAGAGACAGATCTGAAAACAACAGCACTTCAGGAGCTGATGCACAAGTGTCTTGGACATCTCTGTCTACAGGGCAGCAGTATCAGTCGGGTCAGCAAGGTGCACAGCTGGAGGAAGCAAAATCCTTTGATTTTAACTTACAGTTTTAAATAAGAAGCTGTGCTTACCATTACAGTCCTGGCTTTTTGCTATGAATTGAAGAGCTTCAGTAACTCCGTAATGCCTGCCTTTGTTACTGAGGAAAACAGTGGGAGGATCTGCAGAACTTGCTTATCCAAGGATGGGCGGCAAGAGGAGTGCAACAGCCAGGACACAAACTGTGTGTTTAACTGTTGGGGTCTTTTAGTCTATACATCACTCACCACCCCTTATGTTTAAATGAACAGTTCGTAAATAAGTAGTGTGAATGAAAATGTGAAATTCTACATAGTA
This sequence comes from Apteryx rowi, assembly GCF_003343035.1. Lineage (NCBI taxonomy): Eukaryota > Metazoa > Chordata > Aves > Apterygiformes > Apterygidae > Apteryx > Apteryx rowi. The sequence continues at coordinate 1,242,661 of NW_020447708.1, forward strand.
AATACTGAATTTGCATCTCATTTATCTCTTTCAAGTACTTAATGAATTTCCAGTTTCAGCTAATGAATAATGGAAATTTCAGGCCCACTCTCCTATGCAGGGAAATTAATAATGGCCTGAGGATACTTTCATACCTAGCAGTGTGGTAGAGATAGCTAAGATGTCAGAATACTTATTCCTCCTTAGAAGATCCAATATGTTCTTCATATTCATTCAATTCGGTATACAGTTCATATTCACAAAGGACTTGGGACCCACAACACATACAACCTGCTCTTTGAGGATGAAAAGTGAGAAAAATTGCCTTCCTTCACCTACTCTGCCCTGAGGGTTACCATACATCTCGGTCTCACCAGCAGGTCCTCTTTTTCCATGTGAACACTTTGACTAGGGTTGAAAACTTATGACTCTTTGCTAGGAATTTGTTAATAACACATTGAAAGAAATTTGAGACCCCGCCTCCCTTTCTTCAAAGATGTCCCAGCAGTCCTGAAATAAGTCAGATTAACGGATGGGAATGGGAAAACATCCATACTTGGCATAAAGAACATTTTGTCATCACCTCTTTTATTAGAAAAGGAGCAGAGAATAAATGTTTTCACCAGCTCCTGCTGCTACAGTGTTAGAAAAAGCAGCTCACTCTTGTAGCTGTGGTTTCCATCACTTTTGGCATTCAAGTCCAAGTCCAAAACTTTAAAAGTGGAAAGCAAAGCTTTCCAAATAATAGACAGTGGGATAAGATAAAGTCATTTGTAGCAAATACATAACATGCCATATCCTAACATTGCCAGATGTGTAGGATTTAATTGCTTATCCTTGTCTGTTGCTGGAGGTGAGTCCCAGACTGCTGTAGCATATCCATGTAAGATCTGATGTTGTCCCTAGAAAAGATGGAATAAATTGCATTAAAAAAACCCTCTGCAAAATTAATTTAAAGATCCTGTTGGCAAGTTCAGTCTTCAGATTTGCAAGTCTTTGCAAATATTTTCTTCTAGAAGTACAACCTCTTGAACCAGATTTCTGCATATGCTGTATAGGCTTGCTTTTCTTGGCCATCTCGAAAATACCACTAATCATGAACAATAAGGTTGAAAATCATTATTCTGTGTTATCCACAATGTCTTTTTGTAATTTCTAGCTTGATGTCCTTTCTACCATATGCATTAGTAAAAGCTCCAGATGTTAATTTGTGTCGTATTAGCACTGCGACTTTTATTTCAGTCTGGGTGTTAACCAGCCTTCTGCTGAAATCATAAACATGCTTCAGTGGGAGTGCCTAGTTTTTGTAAACTAGCTTTAATTCCTGTCATATGACAATCATAAGAATTACCATTCTGCAGGCATCTTGCAGTATGTCTGGCACTGTCAGGATCACAGCCTTCAGACACATGTAGTGGACAGCTAATAATTATAGGTAGTCAGGCATTTTCTATCTGAATAATTTTTCTGCTGGAAAAGGCAGGGGGTGAGGGGTTCAGGAAAAACAAATGAAATATCCTAAAGTAACTTCAGTTTTATTGTGAGACAGAAATGACTGCTGCCAGGCAAGCAAGCTTCTGCCCATATCAATTTTGGAAGTTGTGTGATAATATCCTGATGCTTCCTTCCACTTGCCCAAAGACCCTGACTCCAGGCTTGGCAGGAGGACAGGGCAATTGTGCCTTTTAGCTGTTTCTTTTCCACCTTGCTCCTGCTCAGAGTGAGTGAAACTGGCAACACCTTTCAGGTGGGACAGTCCTAAGCAGTTCAATTTGTGACTCCCCAAATCAAATTCTCATCATGCAAAACAGTGCGCTTCAAAAACCACTTTTCAAAATGGAAATTTGTGCTCATGGTCAAAAAGAAATCTACTTTTAAAACAACAAAATTCAAACTATATTCAAAGTATATTATGAGAAAAGGTTTACCCATTTTCCTATTAGTGGTTACAGTTGGACTAATCAGATGGCTATTCTTTGTAATTATTTTAAGCACTGAAACTTGAAGGTTTATGAGTTAAGTGCTACCCACTCCTGTCCTTTCTAAAGGACTGCAGCATCTTCATGTGAAAAGCATTTTTCAGGAGCAGTGTGTGTTTTCTGCATTATGCATGTCAAACTGAATCATTTAGCAATTGTTCCCTAAATTTGACTTAATTATCTCTCAAAAATGTGTGTATATTTTAGCACAGTCCTAAACAATTTCTCGATGACAATTTGAGATACTTTATTTCATGTAGTTGTCTGCCAATCTATAAATACTGGTTTTACCAACTGCTACATCTCATTCTCCATTTTGTTCAAATGAGCTTTTATTCTACATTGAATACAGTTTTGTTAGTGAAATAGATTTTTTTTTCTTATCCTTTTATTTTTCTACTGAGGAATTGCTTTCTGTCAGCATTTTAAACCAACTATATATTTCTACATTTTAACTTCTGGGGACTTTATATTATATATATGTGTGTGTGTGTGTATTTTATATATATATGTATATATACATATATAAAATATTATATATATATATATATAAAGCTTTGCAAGAAATTCTTGCAAAGCATTCATAAAAAAATAAAAATAAAAAGAACTTACCCCAGTCAAGTGACTACATTTAAGTAACTATAAAACTCAGTAAAAACAACAAATCTTCTTTAACTTTTCAAAATGTATAACAAATATAATCATATTTCTTTGAATTAATGTGTCACATTATGCTACTAGCCTCCAATTGCCAGTTTTGTTCTTATGTTCTTGTATTTATCAATTCTGCTTACTTAGAGACCCATACCCATTCTGATCCTATGAAATGCTTTGTGAAGAATCTCCATTTTACCTGGCAACAGAAGGATCAAAGGCAAAATATAACAAGTCCATGTAGTATTGTGCTGTGTTTCTCAAAGACGTCCATGATTCACTAACCTGAAGTAGATCAAAACAGAAATGAATGTTCTTAGCTTTGATACTAAATAACAGTAGATTGAGCAACTTTACCTATGCTAAGACCTTAGATACAAGTAGACTTCCTTGCTTGCCCCAAAGGGTTTCTGTTATGTGTTAATCCCTATTCTGCATTTTTTTTTTTCCCAGTAGATATTGCAAGATCGTGGAAGAAATACCTGCTCAGCCACAGTGTATCCCCATGCATTCTGGCTGCTGCTTGGGTCCCAGTAGTTCTGAGAATATGGCATTTGTCGTTTAAGTCGTATAAATTGATTTGCTGATTCTTCTGTCAGAAATGGTGCTCCAAGGACACCTGAAATGGAAGCTGAGCAGTATTTATAAYATCAGCAACATATTTTAGAATGTGCACTTAAAAATTTTTTTTTTTTTATATCTGCGTAGCATGTCTTTGGACTGGTAGTTTCTTTAAAAGAATTCAAATATGGTCTTACCTAGATCTTCAGAAAGAATTTTTTTATAGCCTGAAACTAATAAAACAGCTTCTATAAATCATTGTTTTCCTGTTGAATCCAAAGTGGATAAATTTACAACCAAATTAAAGCACTACCTTATTTTTAATGCCAATGTTTTACAACAGAAAATATTTAAACTGGACTTGTGCTCGTCTTGGGTGTGCTGAGAAACTTGAAGTAGTGTGAACTTCACAGTAGCTACCTCTGAATTTAACTGCACTCCCTAAACCTGCTGAAAAGGTGAGGTGTAGTCTTTATTCTCCTTAGCAGCAGCACAGAAACTACTTTCATGGAAGTTATTCTGTGGACAGAGGATATTGTACTTGTAATCTTGTTACCACATTGCTCTAGACATCTTTTGATGTCATTCCAGGTGCAGATGATCTTCTTGAAACAAGAATTCCTCCAAGAAAAAAAGCTAAATTCCTCACTAACTTCATATGAAAGGCTTTGGTAGGGGAAAAGTCTTTTCTTGTTAGTCTCCAGTGTTTTAGACTTGCATCCATTTGGGGCTAAACTGGTCTGAAATAGCATCTCAGTCCAAATGGTACAATCTTTAATGAGTGGCTGATTAGGTTTCAACTCAAATGAAGTCACCCAAACTGAGGCCAGTGTCCGTAAACAAGTTTGCTCCAATTTAGTCATATAGGTTTAAATGAACACCTCAGGATGAACTGCAAGAAATTAGTACAGCTAGGTCAGGCACCTGAACTCTTGTACATCAATAGGTCTGGCAATAGGAGTTTTGCAGGCCAGGCTGTTGCCTCCCTGATGTCTCTCTATTGCTCTTAGTCTTGAGAGGGCAAGAATCTGTTCAAGAGGGAAATCAGCCTGACAGCCTCAAACATTTGCCCTTATGCCCAATGCTGAGCAGAATCCAGGTCACTTGCCATTACTCTTGCTAGTTTTGCTGACCAGCTGCAGTGTGGTAACTCTTTAGGTTTTTTAAAAGAAAACATGTGCTGAGGCCGTAGAGGTAGCAGATGTGCAAAGTAGAATATTTGTTACTCCTTTTCACTTTTATTTCTTCTCAGAGTCAAAAAATTCTTGAAAAAAGGTGAGAAAATGCTTGATTGTACACTTGCTTAGCAATTGATGAACGTCTTGGTAGTTCTTTCCTACTTCAGTTTCTTCAGATTCTAGGTTACTACAGTCAGAAACCAGAGGCAGAAATTTTTGGGGAGGGGGTTTCCAAGGAACACTATCTTTACAAATTTTAACTAACATACAAATAAACCAAAGTTCTGACATCCAATGTGTAAACTCTTGTAGTATGAAGTGCTATCTCTCTCTTAGGGAACTAAGGAATAGCTATTTCTGGACTTCAGAAATCGAGTAAGATTTTGGCCTGGGGAAGAAAAAATATATTTTTTGCATTTGTCCATTAAGCTGCTACACCTCTGTTCCATAGCTGCATGAGATAATACAAAACTAATGCCAAATTTCATTATTTCTCTGGCACCAGTAGAAAATCTATAAGCTGTTAACTTCCCTTTAATAAATTTTGTTTTTTTAGGTATTAAATATTTTGTAAAGTCATGATTACTCTTCTGGACTAAGATACTTGAACTGGGATCAGAAATTGGCTCAGTAACATGCTTCACTTTTGTTTAAATATATATACTTAGTAAGGGTCATTAAACATTAAATTTTATCACCGGCGTGTGCTTTGGCCTTCTGGCTTTGCGGTGAGCTACAATAAAGATCATTAAGTAGCTCTGCTTTTTCTGTTTCTTTTCCCCACTGCCAGTGTCTTCTAAGGGTGAGCTTATAGTTCTGCTGCCTGGTGGGAGAGCGAGGTATTATCTTGGCTCCTGTGGTGCACAGTGCTGCATTTTAAGGGTATTAACTTTCAATTTTTAATACACCGTCTGCTTTGACTGCATCTGTATCCAGTGAGAAATGCCATCCCTAACCATGCTGAATATTCACTTTGATTACAGTGCACCTGACTGCTTCAAGGGGAAAAAAGGACCCAGACTAAGTTTATTTGACAAAGGGGTGTCAGCTCTGCTCTTAGCTTCCTCCACCCCTATTCGTGGCAAGCTCTTGTTCTTCTCTGTCTGCCGTAAAAGCCATCGTGAAAAAGAGTGACTGTGGTGCCTCAAATGCTTCCACCTCTCACATGTGCATCTGGGATCCATCTCCACAGGGCTTGTCCTTAGACGCTGAGGCACGCTGAAGATGCAGGAGTAACCAGGAGGACAATCTGGTAAGTGCCTTTAGACTCAAGCTGATCCCTCAGGCTTACCTCGTTCTCTCTTCACCGTACTGTAAGGATCATTGCGTGTCCCTGAATGGGGCAAACTTCACTCATCTGCAAGGGAGCTCTGGTGAAACTACTGGCTCTCCAGCAACGATCACCTAAGTATTAGTGAGGGGTTTCACTGGGACTGCACGGACAAAAGGGAGCACGTGTTTGCTTGTGCCCTGACAGAGTTCAGAGGAAGGCTGGTCTTAGAGCTGAAACGTAGACCTGGGAGAGTCAGACCAAGCAGCGCCTCTGAATACAGCATGTAGTCTTCAATGAATAACCTATGTCTTGCCTCAGCTTAAGTTTCTCCAGCTGGGTATAATTTTTCTCCACCTTTTGAGTGGCTTACTAAAAATTTGTGGAATCGTTTGTTGCTCAGATAGGTGCTTTATAAACATAGAGTGTTACTGAAGGCCTTTGGGCAGCATGCGCAGCGCTCCATCTCGCAGAAAACTCGCACAGAAACCAGGAGAGTGGAATTTTGGAGCATCCACGTGGGACACTGGAGAGACTGAGGAGCAAGGGCATAGGTAAGAGTTAATGAAATTGCTCACAATGCATAAAGTTGAGCTGAGAAGCATAAAGAAGTTCAAGTTCTAGGAAACAAGGTTAAGTCAGTGTTAAGAAGGCTGAACACATTGGATGTGAACATTTTCATTCAATTCCGTTTTTTCTCTTTTCTCCAAGATGAATATGTTATTTAAAAAGCACATTTAGAGATTAATGGTCCAAAGGGAAAATAGGAGGAATGTGTGTGGGGAGTGAAAGTGAAGGCTGTATCAGCTGCTACCAGTTAGAGTATTTGTTTCCTTTCATAATTTCTAGAGATTCACTCAGCATTCTGAAATGAAAATCAAATTATAGAAAAATTGGCCATTTTTCACATGCCAGATACTTAGCTTGTATAATTCCTGCCATTAACAGATAGTTTTGTCTGGCCTGTACACAGTGTCCAGGGGGAAAACTATTAGTTATCATTACTGCTATGATGTCTTCTTAGCATCTCGTTTTAGCTTAGTGAGAATTGGTATAAGATTAAACTTGACAGAGAGGAGATGGTGGTAGCTTCTTGTCATCTTTTGTCAAAATATCAAATGGGTACTTAATCCAGCCTTGAAGGTCAGAAAACCTGATTATGGAGAAGCTAAACAACAGCTTGGAATTCCAGGCTACTAAGAAAAAAGTATTACAGTATAGCAAGCAAATTACACTAAAAAGATAAAAACAACCTGCACAGCTCTTAAGTTACTCTGCATTAAAATCCCCTCATACCAGACTCATATGGAAGCATAACTCTATTGTGCACAGATAGATTTTTAGAAAGCAAAATACTTAGCTGGGTGCAACTCCAAAAACTCTATAGGGAGATATCTTTTTCAGTCAGCTGAATGCATAATGATCCACTTTGTCATACAGACAAAAATGTAAGTATGGGATTAAATTTTGACACCTTTGTCTGTTTAGGCACTCACTTAATTGCTACATTTTTCTTTTTTTAAAAGCTGAGTGGTAAGAGCCATTGTGTGCTTAGCAGTCTTTGGGGAGAATGGGGAAGCCACCATCTGCATATTTAATGAGAGAGTTAAATGATAAGGAGACACAGACAAACTTTTAGACCTGCTTTAGTACAGAGTACACCTGCCCCTGTAAGGAGTCCTGCTATGCAGATCAGCAGTAGCGTGTAAGCAGTGAGGAGCAATCTCAAGGCCTGGGACCAAACTTTAACCCCGGTGTGCATCCACCCCAGGCAAGAACGGATTGTGTCTGACTTGCTGGGCTGTTTATGAAAAATATGACAATTACTTAGCAACACTTCTGTCTCTCTCAGTGTGCTGTCATATAAACTGGAGCTATTTGTTTCTCTTCTTGCTTTCTGAAGACTATTGCATGTTTCAGACAATCTGAAAACTATTGCCAAAGTTATTTATATCAATGGAACTTAAATGTTATAAGTCAGCAGTTGTTCTTGCTCCTTTCCTTTCAGTCTAGTAATTCTTCTAATTATCGGCTTTGGTAGCTGTGCCTGGTCAAAATGTCAGATCACAGGGGTATGCCTACCTGTGTTATCGGATCTTAAAGCTGGCAGTTGGACAGAGCTAAACTTCAACATGCAGCACTTTAAGCTTGTTGAAGTTGCTGATGCTGACGTGTTGGGAACTTTGAAAAGGTAAATTGAATGCTGCAGTTCAGGTGTGTTTCTTAAAGTTAGATATGAGCCAGAATGAACCCCCATGCTTCAGCTATCTGAATTTCTAAATCCAGAAAATATTTACAAAGCCATACACTAGGACATGGTTGTCTTTTTTTTTCCATCAAACTTCCAAGCATATCCTGGACACACATGTTATAGATCATAAAAATACATTGTGCTAATAAAAATCTTATTTTCATTTTTAGTCAATTTATTCTGAAACATGCAAGGATTCAGAATACCACAATGCAATAATATAAGTGCTGAAAGAAAAGCATGGAAGTGGCTGTTTCTATCTTAGTTGGCTTAGCTAAAGTATTCTTGTAGATTATATGACACTCCATGAAAATCAGGATGTGGATATCTGTCAGTACTTTACAGATGTGGACGGATTGCTGCAGAGAGTTTTGGACTTTTTGGATTTTGCAGACCACCTTTGTGTCACCATGTGTTACCATCTTCTCAGTTGAAAAGCACAGTTATGTTAAAATTAAACACCTGCATATTGCCTTTGCCAATGGTGAAAAAGAGATAGGTGTTTGTGCATTGGCTATGTATCCCTACATATCTGGATGGGGACAGGCACTATAATAAAACTAAATCAGATTTGCTAATACCTGTTGACTGTAAAATTTAAGTCACTGATTGTTAAGTGATTAAACATTGTTCATATCACCCAGTCTTTGGGATTTTGGTCTCATATGCTTATGTTTAAAGTTTGAAGTATAGTCATCTCTATTCTTTGACAATTCTTAATTTTCCAGCACAGAATGCAAGAGGTCTCTGGTTCAGGAGATGAGATCTCAGTCATTAGCAGTCATAAGAGATACATCATTCCCTCATCAGCAAAGGCAGACAAGTTGCAGACACTTAATACAGAATCACCCACTGAACATATTGGTGTGATGCCACAGGTCAGGAAAATTCTCAGGTATCAGTAATAGCAAGAAATATGGCAAAATTCCCAGATAATCCTAGGGAAGGAGCTACTTTCTTTGCAACAGAGGATCAAAAACTCTCCACTCCTTGCTGCAGCACTCTATAAAGGCTGAAGAAAAGCTCCAGGAAACATCCCAGAAAGCCTATTCCCAGAGGTGTGCAGATGATGCAGTACTCATTTGTAGTGGCTGAGCTGAGGGTGTGATGAAGTGTCAGGTTCTCATTAGTTGGCTTACAGGTTCTTTACTAATTCACCACCACCTTGATCATTGCTCAAAGGTTTCACAGTTAATGAAAACCTGAACTGCACATTGCCAATGATCAATGCAGCTTTTCAGAGCTCATTAAAAATCAGTAGTAAATAGTTTTTTCTTGTCTTTTAAAGAAAATAACTTTAGGAAAAGGGCAAACAGGCTGTTGTGAAAGACAGGAATAAAAGGGAGATAAGAGCAAAGATAACATTCTTCCAAAGCAGTGTCACCAGGCTGCTTACAGCCTGATTTCAGTTGAAACTGGATGTGTCATCATGGCCTTTAATGGAAAGGAAGTGAGGTTCAGGAAGACAGGCAAGGACCCAGGAACAGTCCAAGCTCAGGTCTGCAACAGATCAGGGAGTGCAAATAAGGGGAAAGGGAGGTATCTAGATGTGCTCCAACCTGCAGCAGAGAGGGTCTTTCTGTCTCCTTCCCTCCCTGCAGAGCCTCACTGCAGCCAAACCTTAGGGGCATACATCAAGAAAGAAAGAGATTGGCCCAAAAGAGAGAGTATACTTGAAGGTGGCCCCAATTCACAGCACACCTTTTTTGTACCATACAAGGAGAAAACCTCCTTTTTAATAATCATTTCTCAGACATCCTCTTCTCCACTGAGAAAAATGAGTGATTTCATGAAAATGTTACTGCTGCTCCTCTTCTACTTTACTGCTCTGTATAAAAAGTGAAATACTTGGGCTGTTTCCCTCATGTGGGAGGGAGGCTTAATTAATTTATATTTAAGTATTGGCTAAGTCTGTCTGCATCATTGCGTCTTAGTTCTTCTTCTCTTGTCTTTACAGTGTGCGTGTCGGAGCACTCAGATCAAAGAAATGCTTTTAATACATTCATGTGGATGGAGCATCTTTCCATGATTTGGGCAATTGCCCGAGAAGTCTATAGTCACTTAGTGCCTGCCTGCTTTGTTTTAATTTAGTGTGGAGTAAATTAGTCTCACAGCATGCGCATCACTGATCATTGACCATACAAGTCTTTATTTCTTTGAAAAGAACGTTCTTTTAGCCTTAGTGATGCTGCAGCCTTGCTCCATCCATTTGCACACTGGTACAAGTTTTACAAAGTGATTCTTGATTTTAGGTGCCCTGGTTGCAGGGTGTTATAAAGGTCCAATGATCAGACAGCCTGAGAGCTCTGAAAAAATCAGTCCCTGRAGCGATTTCAAATCAGACATCCCAGAAATCACTTCCAAAATTGATCATTTTGAGCCTTTATAAATGCATGTGAATTGTCAGTGTTTCTTACAAACAATAAACGATGTGATCAGAATAATGTTTAGAGAAGACTCTAGAAAAATAGCATTAAGCTCTTTTGACAATTTTAGCAGTTCAGGAAGTCATCCTCTAAGCGACTCTCTCAGCCAGGAATGTGTTCTCACCACTGAGAGCTGAAAGAGTTTCAGCAGGAAGAGCTTCAAAAGTAATCGCAAGGAGCAGAATCAAGACTGTATTTCACAGACTTTGCTATGTAGCCGTGTGCTCGCCCACTCTCCCATATGTCCTCGCTGCAGTGATTTCCAGTTAATTCTCTTCCATCAGCACTATTCTGGCTGTAACATGGTTTTCTTGCCAGCTGACTGTTTAACAAGCCAGAAGGGAATGACAGGAGACAGGGTGCCAGGCACTTACCTGTAAACAGCAGAGCAGGCACCAAAATTTGGAACATTTTCAGAGACATTGCAAATTGTCCAGAAAACGTTTCCTTTGTAAAGCAGGGACAGCCATACAGTTTTATGCTTTGCTATCTTTAGTTTTATAAATCATTTACCAGATATCCCTAAAGTGTTGGTGCAGTCAAAGGGCAGGGTACAGTGCTTAGTTCTGATTTGTCTTGTATGCCTCCGTTTGTACACTTTGGACTTTGCAAGCTCATCCTCTAATGAGACACAATAACTCGTTATTGTGCGGATACATTAACTTCTGCTTAAGCTTTATAATGTGAAAACACAGACTGAGCTTGTTCTGTGCACACTGAACATGGCAGGTGTCTGAGAATCAGGCTTTTGCATAACTATTTTCCCCTGGTTGTAATGGACTATAATGTGTTTTATAGTTTGTGAAATGAATGGTGAGAAATGGTTTTTGAATCAACCTGCTCTGAGAACAGTGTCTAAATATGCAGTGTATTGTAGTTGTATAATGCTTTGATTGAGAAAAACTTCTAAGAAAACCTATTGAACGCAGTGGGACAGGGAGGGAAGGAGGAAGTTCAGTTTCTGCCAACTAGGCAAGGATCACAGGGTCTTTTGTTTTCTCTTTCTGCTGTCAGGAATCTGCAGAGGGTCGACCACTATGAGTTCATGCTATCTTACTTTCTCATGTCTTCAGTTATATTTTGCCTTTTTTTTTTAACATAATTCATTGCCTGTAATTGTTTTGTCTTCTGCAGTCCTGTTCATCTTCGTAAATTCATATACATCAAAGAGAACAGGCCCATGGAAAAGCTGAGCTTTATCACACATTGAGGTGAGTTGATCTGCAGTTCACCAGCTCAAGTGTACATACACTCAAAGACCTTTACATCAGAGAATTAGACCTTGTTGACTTTACAGGTTCCAGGGACCAGACTACATGCTCTTGGGCAGGAGTATATCGTTGTTAGGGTAAGGACAACCATGGTAAGAACCACCCAGTCTAGACAGGGGATGGACCAAAAGTTTGCTGGGAAGTAAAATAGCATTTGCTTATGTAATTATACAGCCTTATCATTTTTATTATCATACAAGGGTGGACAGGAGGGAGGAGGGGAGACATTTGAAGAGCAGGCCTAATAGTGGAATTCCTAACTTTGCAGTAGGTCATTTAGCAACTTAAGTATTTTAGCATTGTTCTTAAAAAAAAAAAAAATCAAAAACCCACAGAATCACAGAATAGTTGAGGTTGGAAGGGACCTCTGGAGATCATCTAGTCCAACCCTCCTGCTCAAGCAGGGTCACCTAGAGCACATTGTACAGGATCGCATCCAGGCGGGTTTTGAATATCTCCAGAGAAGGAGACACCACAACCTCTCTGGGCAACCTGTTCCAGCGCTCTGTCACCCTCACAGTGAAGAAGTTTTTCCTCATATTCAGATGGAACTGCTTGTGTTTCAGTTTGTGCCCATTGCATCTTGTCCTGTCACTGGGCACCACTGAAAATAGTTGTCTTCCAAGATTTATCTTCCCTCCTGCTGTGTGCTGTGCAATTTCACATGAAATGATTCCGTGCCCATAAAGCTAAACTTTTTTATATTGAAGAACTTATTAGTCCCTTGTATAGAAAGTGGCTTCCCAGTGCCATTCCCACCCAAGCCCTTTCCTCCTCTAATCCTGCTTCCCACTTCCATGTAGACATAGAGCTGTCAGGGTCGCCACCTGCCAGCCTCCTCCCTAAATGCTGCTATTGTCCAGTCTCACTTCAGCTCAGGATACCTAAGAGGAAGCCAGTGTCCTTCCCTGGCCCTCTAATGAAAGAAATAACTATATTCAGTGTGGGAGTTGTATATGCTCAGCTGTCTCACATATAAAAGCTTTTTGGAGACAGATGTGTTCTTGGCTGTTCTTTGAGGGCATTATATAGGCAATCTGGACATCACTAAAAATCATGAAAAGCCGAATGTTCAGTGTTTACTGAATATAGAATTTTAGATGTTAATCACTAACAGACATGCAGACTGCTCTTTTTTTGGAAGATGTATGACTTGGCCCAATGGCTCAAATCTTCGTATGGATAAATGAATCATCATATCATTCTCATATGATACCCTCCCTCTCTTGTCAAATTTCTGTTCCCTACTTTAAAGCATGGAAAGCTTATTCAAAGGAGTTGTCACCAGAATATTCAGTACAAGTTAAACTCCCCCCCGCACGTCCTTGTCTCATTTACAGAAATAGCTGAGATATTGGCTGAAATGCTTCCAAAAAATTTCAGCCTGAGGCAGACACCTGACACGTTTAAAAAAAAAAATCAGATGAAATGATAAAAGTTTAACTAAGTTACAACCAAGTGAAAGTAGGATTATATAAAGAGACGTGTCAGGCAATCTTAAATGGTACCAGCTTTATCAATGAAGTTCAGGTCAGGCTTCAAACAGCAGAACTCTAAGTTAGGAAAAGATCAGAACATCTTTTCTTTTACCTTTCAGTAATTTTAGACAGTAAATCACCATTTCAGGGGAAAGATCTATGTTTTTCATCTACTGGTATCAAATTAAAGGGTTTTTTTTCTTTTAAGAAAGGGGGTAAAAAACTAAAACAGTAGCTGATTATGGCTGGAACAGTTTTAGAAAGAAGTGGAACAAAAGAGACAGGGCCTGTCTCAAAAGCATACTAGGGAAGAAGATGACCATCGGCTTTATAATGTGGTCTCTGTGTCCTGAAATAATTTTTCAAGGTGTTTTTGACTAACGAAGTAGTTGCAAAATAGCTAATTTATAAAATATCTGAAATACATAGGGGTTGCTTATCTTTAAGATTGCTTGCTGCTTCAAGTTCATTGAGATCAGCTAACAGATGGTGAAGTTATTTGGAAAGGGCAAACAGATAGGAAACCAGTCTACAAAGACTGGGTTAGGGAACAGAAAGGAAGATCCAGTTGAACAGTTTGAGGTCATGAGCTCAAAAATACCACATTCTTTTTCTTGCTTGGCAACTATTTCACACCTGTACCTGTGTCTCACAACAGTAAGCTTAACTCTTTTGGTCCAGTTTTGCCGTCTAAATATAAAGACAGTCTCTCATATTTTGCAAAGTGCTATGTAACTGTGGAAAACTGTCATCTTCTGTGTGGATTTAATATCAAATACCTCATTTGTTTCAGTCTGTCTAACATTTACCAGTTGTGTTTGTTCAACTCCAGGACACCTTTGACTTAAGTGTTTCTGCTTACACCAGTCTTGAACTTAACTTTATATTTTAAAGTGTTTGAAAATGTCTGTTGTGTTGCTGCGATATCTTTTTGGAATGCAGATGAGATAAGTGCAAGTAGTTTTTAGGAGAACATAAAATGTGCAGGGTGTGGAAGGTTTCTCTCTCAAACCAGAGCAGTAAAAACATGTACAAAAAGTTGTACACCATCCTGGGGACAATCTACTATAAATGACTAGAAACAGGGTGTGTATTAGCAGTCTAAAGAGCCTGAGAACTTTTTCACCTTGTCTTGGTATTATGTTTGTCATTCTCTGTGTGATTTGGACTAGCTAAACTGAGCAAGGATGCAGTGCAAAGGTAAACTTGAGCCACTTGAGCAATGCCCTTCAAGAGCCCATGCATTAGGAACACAACGATAGCTTAATGTTTAATGTTTCTTGATGGATTCTCAATACCTTAGGTTTGTAACCAGCTTTTAAATGCATATTAGCTTTCAATATCCATCACATTCTGTGGCAATCCACAGTTGAACTAGTGCTGTGTGAGGCAGTGTTGAACCCAGCAGCTGACAACTATTTGAGGAGAGTTTCTTCTGTCTCCTTTGGTCTCATGGGGAAAGTTGATATTAGCCCAGCTACATAATTCTGTTTGCTGTTTCTCAGCCGGTGGGAAGGCAGGAGTATTGGCATTGGGACTGTCTGCAGTGTGGGCACTGCTAGCAGCTCAACACAAAAGACAGTCCTTGGCAGAAGTTTTGGAAAGGTCCTGGGGGCTTCCCTGCACTTTGCGTCAGTTGCTGATTCCTTACTGAATTACTCCAATTACTGTTTTCTATACTCTGCCCTGCTGCCTCCAAGTAGCGCAAGTCTTGGAAGGCACCTGCTGGGAGCCTGGCACTGGAGATGGGTATCAACATGTGGACTAGGGGCAGCACTCTGGCTCCAGCTGCTGCAAGCAGTGCTGGCACAGATGCCTCTCTGAAGTCACCAGCACCGTGCTAGGATGCTCATGTGCAGCCTGTCAACTCACCTGTCTTTACAAAATGTTCCTGCTGCTGGGGAGTTCATTCTCTCCTACTTTTCTAAGGTGATGGTGTAAAGGCAATTTATGTACCTCTGTGTGCAGCGGGATTGAACTAAAAGCAACAGGGAGATGTAATGTGAGCAAGTTAACAGGCCATTTATTAGCTCCTGTTTCAAATGCCTAGCATGTTTTGAAGTTAGCTTGCTGTCATATGGTAAGATATTTGCCACAGCAAGACTGTGCATTTTATACTTTCTGGCTTGGAAGTGTATTTTAGTTCAGGTTTTTTATTCCAGTCAGTTCCAGCTCTTGCTGAGCCCACATTCGCCTGTGCAGAACAGCACTGCCAATCTGGCTGGTTTTACACTCCAGCACTTTTCTTCTGTTCATTTTTGTGACTCCTGAGTGCAGGCCTGAAGCTCTCTTGACAGAGGGAAAAGGTGTAAATGTTTTAACTGGCCATGTTTTCCCAGCATTGCACCACGTAAAACTTTCACTTTTTTTTTAGGATAAATATTCCTTGGTTTGCAGGACTGCAGGAGCTGGCACTGGGAGCGCTCTGCCACGGTGGGGCCGGGAGCTCACCCCTTCACACCCCAGTGCTGGTGCCTGCAGAGGAGCTTTGCTCCAGGAAAATGCCCCGAGGCAGGAGGTAGAGCTGAGAGCAGGCGACAAAGCCACCTCCTCCTGCAACAGAGGCCATTTAAGGTCAGCCTTAGCTTTTCTCCAGGCAGGAGCACTTTGCATTGCATCCACAAAGCATCTCTTTCACGACTAGCTGCAAGCAACCTGTTGGGGCACAGCCATGGTTCAGCAGTGGGCAGTGGTGGCCAATGCACCCCAGCAAGCACTGGGGTGGCCATGTCCATGTGCCCCTGCCTTGAGACCCTGTGCTGCGCTACAGTACCTGCCTGCCAACTCGTGAGTCACTCTGGGCTGGGCTCTGAGAGCATCTGGGGGCTTCTGCCTCCATTTTGTGGTCACAGCACCTCACCAAGAACTAGTGAGACTTCGATCGCTCTTTGGGTGCCCTGGGTGCTCTCACATTGGGCTGCCACTGTGGGGAGGCCCCAGCAGTTGGTATTGGGGCAGCAGGGCCGTATCTGGGGCACCCAGCAGAGTGGCCACGCTGGCCTGTCCTCCCTCCGGCTACGTTTCCAGGGTGCAGTAAGGCAGTCTCCCCCCTGCGCCCCCGTCAGTCTCGCCAAGCCCCACTAGTGAGTCTAACACCAGCACGTGCCACCCACAGGCCCAGATCTCCTAGCCCTGTTCCTAACACATGGTGAGTGGCCAGCACAACCAGGGACTTCATTTTCCTTCCTTTTTATGGTGTTATCAGTGCAAAGTTTAAGAAGGAATGCCAAAATTCGGTGGAGTGGCCTGGAAACTTTAATAATCATCGCTTTGAGTGTTCCCCTCATTTACAAAGGGAAATTCAAGCTCAAACATGACTGTAATGTCTAAGAAATACTGCATCTCTTTTGTTGCAAAGGTTTTAATAACTAATCTTCTAATGTACTCCTTAGAGTGTTTACTGTGTTGCATACGCATTTGTCTACATTTTCAGCAACTTTGTTATGCTTTACATTATACCTGATTTTGTATCTATTAAGTGTCCTATTTTCAGGGAATTTACCATTGAACTCAAGTGTAGGTCCAAGGATGTAATCGCGTGGCCAGCTCAATCAGTGCCACTGATAACTCTCTGAAGCTGGCCTTGCTCTCAGCTCACCTAAACACAGCTGCCCCAGTGTAACATGCTGGCGTAAGACTGCACAAGAAGCTGGAGCAACGTGCAAAATCTCTAAGAAGCTGTCAGTACTTTATCTTCTGAACCCTTACTTCCTATTGTGCAAAAGATTATGCAGTCTTGGGGCTTTTTTATTTTTTACTTCAGATTTCTGCTTTAAAATCTCCTGCAGCGGCATAACCTGCCATTCTCATGTGGCAGCCAGAAATTGTCACATCTTTCAAGACAGGTTGCTGCTGTCTGATCCTGCTCCAGTGTAGATATTAGCTGACAATTCTTGGAGCTGTTCTAATCTATCACTCCTTATCCAGGACAGAGCAACAGGGGCTTGCAGACACAAAAAAAACGTTCCTCTTGGTGTAGTATAAGACTACATCCAGAATGTCCTGTATGTTTTTCCTTCTTTTCTGCCAGCAGTGCTGTAGGAGCTGAGGTAGGTGCAACTTGGGTAGCTTAAAGCAATTTTAAATGCAGAATTCTTTAAGTCCTCTCTCTTCCAGAAATTAATATATATTGCTCCCAGCCCTGCATTGATTCGTGACAGTGTTCATGAAGTCGGACTGAGCTGGTCAGGACAGGACCTGTTGATTCAGTTTTCTCTTACATGAGCCCTTGGAGAGAGGCCGTGTGCATGTGGCTTCTCAGCTAAGAGAGTAAAGCTGTTGGGAGTGTCTTGTGCTGTCATCCCCTTTCTACTTACGTAGTGCAGCAGTTTCTAACATCTACAAGCAAACAAATGTTTAACTTGCGGTAAAGTCAATTTTTATTAGTTCTTTCTAAAAGCTGAATAACATACAGCCAAAAGTATTGGCTTTGACGTATAGGATTAAGGGTTGAACTGTAGCCTGTATTCTCATAAAACTGGGAAAGTTAGTGTCCAGATGAGAAATATGACAAATTTTGTAACTGGAGCAATATGAGGAGCATTGTTAGTGCTCTCACAGGCTGCAGTGGGAATTAACTGCTATTGGTGTGACTTCCGACACAGGTGTATTTAACACAGTTGAGTTAAATCCTTGTTCTGTGGAGTCCATCTGTTAATCTGGCTTCAATCCTCCTGTCACCTGCTGTTGCTGAATGTGGGATGAACAGATCCTTATGTGCACTTGGAAGATAAGGCCCGGTTTTAAATCTCATTGTAGTGGTAAATCAGGAATAGATCCACTAGGATGGAATTACATAGGTGTGAAAACAGGGTTGATCTTACTAATTACAAATATATGTGTCTGCATAGCTCTCGCTCTTCATAGGTCATGCTGTCATAGTACCACAAAATGGTTTGGTTTTCTACTATTCAAAAAATATATTAGCCTTATATCTCAGTAGGGAATAGCCCTGATAATTGTATCACCACTTAAAATGTTGGAAATAAATGTACAAAATATAACATGGATGAAAGATTAAGATGCAGTGTGAGCAAGGGTTTAGACACCTTGGTCAGCATTTCAGTGTTTAGAAGTCTTTAGCAGAACCCTTCACAGTTGTGTGTTGTATCTGAATCATCAGACAGAGCTGTTTTCACCTGACTCGGGATGTCTGAAACTGAGGGTGCCGCTCATGTTCATGAGTTCATGTTCATGACACAGTTAATTTGCTATTGCTAATTGCTTCTTGTTCTTAAAAACGTTCACAGTTATTTATTTTAGGTCTACTCATGACTTCTTCAGAGCAACTTCTGAGATGTTTGACAATGCCTGGTAAATATCATGCTTTTAAGAACCAAATATTTTTCATTTTTGTGGAATCTGCAGTGACTGCCTGAGTGAGGAAGATATTCTCTATCAGCCAGTTGGTAAAACCTTTGACAAAATCAGCCATACTCTACAAAACTGCTAAGGAGGATAGTAAATGAAACATGATCTGAATGAAGCGGCTGGAATGTTTTGGTATTTTATTTTTTTTTGTTTGTTGTTTGCTAATAAGAGAAAGTTTTATAGAACCAAGCCTATAGTGTTGTCTTCCCTTTGCTACTACAACGACTGATGTCTGGGGCTACTCTCTCTCTAGAAAATATTAAAGCCATTCACTGTATCTTGTAGGAAAATGGAACAAAACTTAATGACAAGCTGTTATAACGGTTTGTCAGATTGTTTGAAAGAAATACACTCCTTAATCAGCACTAAAACTGGTAAGCTATCGAAAGCTGAGATGGCATGATGGAAACCTAGGCTGAAGTCTCTGATCTTTATGTCTGGATTTCTGGGTTACTGTCTATTGTAGGGATAGGAAGTTAAGGTTTCTCTCTCATGTTAGCTAATGGACCATAGTCTAGATCCAACACTTCTAAATGCAAAAACTTATGTTGCAACTAACATGTTACTTCAAGAGAAAATGACATTTTCTCATTAAACAAATATGTTGCAATTAAGTGTTTCACTAAAAAATTCCCATCAGTCGCTCCAACTAGTGTAAAGAAGATCCAGCCTTTAGCTGCCAGTTAATGTTGATTTAACTTGTTTTTTCAGCATTGTTCCTCAAAGAAGTAGTTTTGGCTGACTGTGATTTTACCATCTCCTGTGGTCAGAGAGTATACACTTTCTAAAACATACTCTTATCACACATGCAGATTTATTCTCTTCCATTTCTTTATTTAATAGAACTAATGCTTTAAAATATCTATCAAGGATAGAAGGAAAATCTCACTGTGTGTAAGTCACTAGCCAAAGTTACTTCATAAAGTTAAGCCACCATAGCTCAGCAGTTGTACGTGGGGAAATGGTAATTTTTTAATGTAATAATTTCTAATGATTTAAAAAAAAACAATGAAAAAGTAATTCCCAATACTAGAAACTTTCTTTTTAATCAGAAACCAAGTTACATTTCTGAGACATAAAACAGTTTTTTGTAAAGTTATGAATACAAAGAATAGCTTTCTAGCTTTTAAGGATTTTTAAAATATAAAATGCCTGGATGAAAAACTGAAATACTATGTCAAGATGAAGGGAAATGGCCAGCATTTTCAACTTTTACAGTAGAATCTCTTTATTTAAAACTGGAGGTAGGAGAAAAATTTCTTATGACTGAATGCTTCCAGGAAGCTATTAAGTAAAGCATGCCACAAAAACATGATATAACAGGGACTGAATATTGGCAAGGTGTTAATTCATCAGTGTGCTTCGTGAGCTCAGAGATACAGATTTTGTCTTATAAAATAAGTTGTCCAAGTCTCTTAATGCCTTCTTGATAGGTTGGAGAGCGGTGAGGGAGGAAAGGGTCATTTCAAATGTACTTGTGAGATAAAGGGTAATGTAAGGTAATGTAGTACTAAAGCTCCTCTCTACTTTGCGAGAAACTAATGTTCTTTGAATTACCCATTGGCAATCTGTGTCTTGAAGTTTATAGGTGAGATTATTGAAGTGTAGAATGAAGCAATTAAAGAGAGATTCTCTCTGTACCTTGCCTCTTGTCATTGACGAGGCTGCAGAAAACACCTGGACTAATATTTGTCTGGTCCCTTTGCTGCTCAATATTTGTAATGTCCTATAAAATGCTTCCACCGCCCCCACCCTTCCCCCCAGAATACACGGTTTTGATGATAGTGAGATATAATGGAAAGGTCTGTGACAAGATCTGCTTAACCACATCATTAGAGGATCAAATAGGAAGGGGTAACCGTGACAAAAAGTCAGTCTTTGTGAAATTAAGCTCTGAGATCTGTCATCAAACCCTGTTAGCTGGAGATGTGCAATTCCATCCACATCAGTAGCATTCAGGTGTTAATAAAAATGAGCAATTAACTGACAAAGTATCAGCCTCCGAGGCACTCTTGAATGTCAGATCATACCTAGGTTTCGATGCTGTAGTTGTATCTCAGCGAATTCCCTCTGCAAGTGCTCCATGTCAATGATATGCATTCAGTGAAGTGCTCGACGTCGATATGAAAATCTGATTGAAATACAAGAATTCTAAAAGCTGCAAATCAACTTCTGGAATACTTAATGGCTATTTTATTATTTCTTAACTGCCCCTGACATGTTTAAGCTTTCTGACCTTCCCCTTGCATCAGTAGCAGTCTCAGCTTAATTTCTCCTGAAATATTCAGTAGCTTGCATTCTGAAGCTTTCCACCTCTTAATCCTCTATTGTCTCTCTTGATATCAACCTTAGCTGCTGACATGACAGCTTTTTCCAATATGTATGTGAACTAAATGGTTTGGATAAAAGCCAAGGAGCATCGTGCCTCCTGGAGAATTGTAGTAAACAGATATTGCATTAAGACCTTGCTAGCCAGAGTTAAAAAAAAAAAAAAAAAACTAGCAAACTATTGCCTGAAAGACAACTTAATTCTATAAAGCTCGTGAAGGACACACAGGGCTCACTGCTCTTGGTCAGCTCCATTTGCTGTGGGGTCTTCAGTGTCACTTAGCTTGCTACAAATGGATACAAATGGCTTTGAAGTTTAAATGACATCTCTTCTGTGGAAGGGCTTTATTTCACTCCTGCAGATAACTTGCTGAGGTGAAAACTAATGCTTCTTGCTTTGGGGGGTTTGTACCTTTCTTTAATTCTTTTTTTTAATTTATTTTTTTAAGGAAGACTTTTGTTCGGGAGTCCCTTCCCCCTTGCAACAGTCAGCTACAGAGCAGTCTGGCAAAGCCGGCACAGGACAGCCACCGCCGGGTGCTGCCGGCGTTGCAGCACGGGGGCCCGAATTGCTCACTTGCCTGTGTGATTCGATGTGCCAGATGGTCGTGTGCACACTGAGTCCCAACCTGCTCCCCCTTGCCATTGCCCCGGATGAGGCTGGCTGCTCCTCCTGGTACTGGCAGTGCCGTCACTTGGGCAAGGCAGGTTCGGGATGGCGCGCGGGGGAGGAAGCCAAGCCAATCCCTACCGCTGCTCCTCTCATCCTTAAGGGGGACAGACTCAATGCCCAGTGCTGTGTCTTTTCCCCCACCGTTGGCACAGGGGGAGGTTGTCGTGGTTGTTTTTGTGTGCGTCTGTCTAACTCCTACAGCTCAGACTCCCTCTGCTAAGGGGCTGTTCAGTGCTGCCGTTGCAACAGCTCCTCAGTGATGACTCTTGCCTGTGGCCCATGCAGTGATTTCTAAAAAACATAAAATAGTTCTGTGGATTGCTTAGCGTTTTAAGATGATGAGCTTTGAGGCTGTATACCAAAGCGTTTGTCTTAATGCAGCACTAGGTGACTGTTCCTGCAAGCAGATTTCTGTAGTCTCGGGTACTTTGAGGGTCACAGTTGGGAACTGGCATGTTACTATTATTGCGGTGACGTGGGATGTGTTAGCACTGGGTTGGCATCCCCAGGTTCCTTCGGCAGGACTGCTGCAACACGGTGCCCTGCAGGTTTGCAGGAAAGAGAGAGCTTCTTTCCCTCCAGCATGAATCTAGCAATAGTACAGGAAAGGAGGAGAGAGAAGAAATACATTAAGACAGCACAGAAGCAGACTCGAGTTGGGTTTTTGGTTGCATGAATTTTGCTTTTCCTCTCTGGGAATATCACAAGGGAGAATATAGTTCTCTGTTTCAAAGGACTTTTCAATTAAACTTCTATTAGAGTTGTATGAATTAGAATGATTCATTTCTCAGCTTAGAGGCCCTGTCAGTAACTTTGCTCTGTTAAGTTTCAGAGACTTGGGAGCTACCAGACTTGACATATATACTAGTAAGCACAGTAAGCCCCTTGACAGAGGAAGTCACACTAATTGCCCCAGGTAAACACATGGAGAGTGAGTGCGCTGGTCTGTGGCCAGCTCTTCTGTTTAACTCTCTTGCCTGCACACTGTCTCAGGAGTTGAAAACTCCGCTTTGGAAATGTCAGGTGATGACATTTTCATTTCCCTTTGAAAACTATCCCACAGTCAAATGGATCTTACCTTTTAGGAAGCTTTTTCTTTTTCCTCCTTTTTTTTTTTTTTTCAGACTGTCTTCATGCTTCAAATAAAAGGGATGAAAAATAGTGTATTTTGTATTTGAGTGCATAAACCTATTCCCTGGCATCAGCAGTGCCAGTAAGCATGTTAATGTATTGTCAGTTCAGCTTCCTTGCAGAAAAAATCTTTGTTTTTTTCAGATGAGCTGTTCTCAACTGACCTTTCTATTCTCTGTCACTGATAGAAGAGTTCTGTCTGCTGCACAGGGCTGAGCCTTCTCAAGTTTGTTCTGGCAGCTGATCCTGCTAGAAACTAGAATTGAGCCGGTCTAATCCTCCTACCACCACAGGTTTCTGACAGTAAAGATCCAACCTTTTTTTTTTTTTATTGTTATATGTGGGAAATTTTTAAATAAATCTGTATATAATACTGAGATATCTCAGAAACGAGTGTCTTCACTTGTGCTCCTCCCTTCTTCTTCCATATGTGTTGTTTGCCTCCGTTGCTGCCAGGAGCCTCAGCTGCAGCCTTGAATGGAGGCCAGCGTTTGCATAGCTCTCATCAGGTTTGAAAGGGGTGCCAGGGCAAGTTTCCTTTCTGCACAGCTTGGAACAAAATGAAATGTGTCCATATGTAGAAAATAACTGCAGTAAATGGCAGAAAATTAGAGGTAGAATAGCACATTAGAACATTTTATCAGTTCTTTTCTGTGGGAGTGAACGAAAACTTATAACCAAAAGACTGAACTCTGTCTTAATTTCCAAGCATGGGGTTTTTTTTGTTTTTGTTTTTTTTTTCCAGTGGATAGTGATGGGCTACTTTCTCTTATGCTTTTTGGATGATAGATGTGGCATGACCCCTAGTAAGCTAGTTACATGAGTGCTCAACTGCATAGCTAAAATGAATTTTCTTTAAACTAATGGAATACCATATATGTAAAGTCATTTATTAAAAGGACAAATATGCTTAGATCAATAAAGAACATTTGTACATTATTTTGCTAGAAGACAAAAATAATATTAGTTTGGGGGATTGTTTTTTGTTTCTAAGATGACTGTGCATTTTCTTAGAGGAATAAAATGTGAAATTGATCTTTATAAAAGCCTGTCTGGCTTGCTTTAAGCAGTAGCACCACCACATGTCAGGAAGCAGCCAGAGGTCCAAAGCACAGTGTTTACTCTTAATTCTGTGACTAAAAAGACTCAATAAAACCTGCTTTAAGGAAAATATTGAATCGTTCTTGTTAAACCCATAAAAGTAGGATATTAATCGCAGTGTCCAAGCCAGATTCAGTTCCCTGCTGAATAACCTTCCTAAAACTCTTCTTCCACCTTTGCTCAGTTTTATGACATTTCTCATGCCGTGCCTAAATTGTTTAAGGTTACAGTGTTCTCCCTGACTGCTGCATTGCCGTCTCTCCAGAGCTCACATTTCACTAGTTGGCAGGTGCAGTCCTTGCTGGCTTGAGAATTCCTGTGTTGCCTTTTAGGTTTATCAATACATGTTGGGATCTTCTGGCAGAAAAAAGTAAGGTGAAAATCTAGCAACAAAATCTCCCTCTTGCTGACATCCTGA
This sequence comes from Apteryx rowi, assembly GCF_003343035.1. Taxonomy (NCBI): domain Eukaryota; kingdom Metazoa; phylum Chordata; class Aves; order Apterygiformes; family Apterygidae; genus Apteryx; species Apteryx rowi. Next base: position 1,266,729 of record NW_020447708.1, read on the forward strand.
AAATTGCTTTTCCCTTTAAATAGCACACTGGTAGGAATTAAGTCTGGGACTTTCATGTTCTCTCAGATAGCCACTTAAGATAAGCTTTTGCTTAAGCCACAGGCATTGAGAAGTCAAAAGAGCACTTGAAAGCACTTTTTGCTCTGAATTCTCAAACTTCATTGTGACATGTAGTTAGTGCCATGGAAAGCTGAGGAACAGCAGTGCGGTTAGAGACTCAAAATAATACTGGCAAAGGTGAGTGTATATGAACTTTTGTTTTGAAGCTAATGAGAAAAGAAGCTTGCAAGGAATACTCATTCATCTCCTTAAAATATCTAAAATTTTAATTAAAACATGATTTAAGCATAAAGTACTATATACTATTTGTTATTTAAGTGTGGTGTCTAAATCCCCAGTCCCAGTATTGTGCTTAGGCCAGGTAAAGAATAACCATTGGTGATCAGTTATTTGGATAAGGCCATTTATCCTCTAAATTCAGTATTTTTAAGAAAACTCAACTCAATGCCATCTGCTCATGAGAAAAGAGTCAACATATACTCAGGTCTCTGCATAGTGTATTTTCTTATGTGGTCCCACATAGGCATTTYCTAAAAGTTTTTTCTTGCAAGTGAGTGTAATGGTGGTAACTTTCATTGGTTTGAAGACTATGTGGTATGAATTTGCATGATTTTGCCATTGTGTTTTACAAGTCGACATAAGGATAGCATTAAAGTGTTCTAGTACAAGAATGCTCTAGCTTATAGCTTATTTCTCTCAAGGAAAGTAAGTAGAGCATTTCAGTGGGGGAGTTCTTAGCTCTCTCAAATTGTTTTCTGGCATTCTCCTGATGTGTCTTTTTTGAGACAGCATTTGCCTTTTTTTCTGAGTAGCCAAATACCTTTTGATGACAAAGCTATCTTTGTGATTTTGTATTTTGGTTGTTTCATGTTGCTGCCAAGTAGATAATGCAAAGTCTATGTCTTGGTATTTTTAAGCCTGACACATGCTGAAAATAAACTGTTCCCAAGATGATATTGCCAGGTATTCTTGCAAGCCAGCTCTATGTATTTAATTCTTTGAAAGACATCTGACAAGTCAATTTTCCCTGGAAGCAGAGCTCTTCATTACCTACTGAAGCTATCAGTACATACCAGATCTACTGGTTCTGTAATTAAAGAAAAAAAAAAAAAAAAACAGCTTCCAAAGAGCATGTGTGTTTGCAGTAGTGGTATTTTGTGATGGAGCAGTGAATCTCAGTCTAGTTTGTAATTTTGACATTGCCAGACTGCTGATCCCATTAATGACAAGCCGCTGGCTCTTGTGTTTCTCCTTATATTGGAAAAAGGAGAACTGTTCTTACCTCTCCTGAATACTGAAAATCAATATACTCATACTTTTGAAGTATCTAGATCCTCATATAAAACATGATTCAAATATTGGTTAATTTGTAAATAAGGTTAATATTTATAGTTTAATGCAAAATTTGATATTAATAGTGATCGTGATTTGGGTAGAAAATGAATCAGGCCATTGGAGTCAGGCCATTTGTCTCTGAAATACAGTATCTTGATTCTGCCAGTGGCTAGAGCCCAGTTTTGGGCCAGGGAGAGGTGTTTGTGTCAGCTGGACTGAGTTAGCTGAGGAGGGAAAAAATGTATTGGATTCCTGTTAAACTGAACAACTAATAATATATACTTGAGTTCTCATAAATGCTTTGTTCTGAAGTATCATGAATGATAATGGTACAAAGAAAATACTGTATGTTTTTGAAACTGCACATTGTGCAAGTTAGGGTATTATCTAATGAGTGCCTCACAGGCACAATTCAGTAAATAAGCAGTCTGTTTGTGTTTCAGAGGAAGCAAATGATTTTATTTGTTCTGGAAGTTTTTCTAAATGGACATGAGGCTCCAAGATGATTAGACTCTGTGACAACAGACTGAAGTCTAAGGGTTTGCTTTTAAATCATTGGCTCATAAGCAGAGGTCTCTGATTGATTTTTAAATAGTGGCTCACTTTATGGTAAGTTCCAAGAACTAAATGGAACACAGTTATATAATTATGAATAGTGAAAAGCTAGTGAGTTATCTAACACACTGTTTAACTTACAGTTGTTGCTAGTAATGAAGATGAAGCTCCTGAATTCTAATTTTCTGGCTATCTCTAAGGTATATTTCAGATGTGTATTTCTTTATCATTCTGCCTCCCATTGCCTTAAAGGTTTTCAGAAGAATGCTGCCAGTTGTCATTCGCATTCTTGCTTTGTATGGATATAGTTTCCAACTGATCTAGTTAGGAAGTATAGATAACTACCTGGGTCTGAAATGATTTTTTCCCCCTCTACAAACTGTGTTTATCCTCAAATTATCGTGAACACAACAGCACTAGTACTGCAGATTTAATCTGAGCGTGTTAGAATAGGGGTGTCAGATGTGCTTCTGTCTTTTTAAAATAGAACAACATCTTGACAACAAGCTATTTGAAAGTAATTGGCTCTTTTCTAATTTTATTGCATGTGAATAGGAAAAGATTTCATATTATTCACTGACAAAGAAGATGCAATGACATGTTCACTTTTCAAATGTTTTGTGCGAAAGAAGGTCTTAATGAGGTAGGTTTTTTTTTTTAATTGTCACAAAAGCGCTTTCGGTAAAGCTTTAAGTATCCTTTCAATATGATCAAATCTAAAGCTCTTAGATTTTTAAGTGACTGATGTTTCTAAATCATCTGTTTATATTGTTTTGAATAATAAATGTATAAAAAACATACTTAGGAAAATTGAAATTTGTCCTTTTTTTTTCCTTTAGAAAGTATGTCTGTGAAATACGATCTTCATTCAGAAATCACTGCCTGTGTTTTCTAGGATTACTTTTTTATAGAAAGGTCAGTTTGTTATGTGGAGTCACTTGCTAATATCTGAAAATCAAGAAGATGCCTAACTGTGATCCCTGCCCTGTGGGGCCTGGTGTCATGCGGTGAACTGCACCTCCTACGAGAGCCCCCGGTTTCATCCACTCTTGCTGCCCCTCTCACCAGACTGGGTGCTGCTCAGGAGAAGCCACATGTGGTCGTCCTTTCTAGGGTGAGCAAAGCAGCTTTCTAGAGCTGTGGTTGAATAATTAACTTCTGATATAACTGAAAACAACTTTTCTAGAGAAATGGCTCATTGGTTTGCTTCATTAAGAGGTACCACATCAAGTCTAGTGCAGCTGACAGGGTAAGCAACAAAATAAGGGCTGAAAAACATGAAAAAGAAGTGGACTTGAAAGCATGAGTGAGAAAAAGAGAAGGAGGGAGCAACATAGTAAGAGCTGTCATAATAAAGCATCTAACTCATAAACTTTTATTTGGAGACCCAAAACATTTATTAAAGCAGCAAGAACTAATCAGAATGACCAGAGAGAAAGTGTGTGGTCTGGGCTTGGCTTTGGGGCAGTGCTCTGACTAATAACCCGTCTTATTTAAAGGTTGGCTCAGACCTGTGCTGATTGAGGAGGGAGACACAAATGGAGTAAATGGGCTGTGCCAGACCTTTGCCCACAGGAAGAGATGGCCAAAGATGCATTTATACGACAGCAGAGCTGCACTCTTACACCTTCGCATAAAGTCTTCTTGCCCCCGTGAGCAGAGGAGAGTGGAGCCCTCTGTGGCTAAAGTATAACGACACCCGGAAATACCTGAAGAGCAGAAGGCCACCGAAGAGGGACTGGATATCTCCATAGGTGCAACACAATGCTAATTTAAATGCTAGCAGTTCACATCCTGATCTGTATGAAGGACTGTTAATAGATACTCACCCCCAATAACTAATGGACATTTTCTCATACGCAGGCCTCAAGTAAGAAAACTGAGAAATCTTCAGCACATGCTTTTGCTGTGGTAAATATTAGCTTTGCATCTGATAAGGATAGATATGATTCCTTCATGACAAAAAAAAAAAAAAAAAGGCAAGCATCTTCATGCTGTAAGTATAAAAAAACAACATCAAAAACATTTCAGGTGTGTCGGGGAAAAAAACACAAGCGTGAGTGCAGCGCTTGCATAACATGATTACAAGGGATGAGGGATGGGGAACCGCAGCTGCAGCAGAGCTTGCTGCTTCTCCTCTGGGGTTGCTGCTTCTGCCCTACTGCGTTTCCTGGACTGCAGTACACCAAAGCATGGACTTCAACTTCAAATGTGTTTTTTATGTGGTTTTATGTTTTATGTTGCCTCTGATAACTTTTCTGCTCCAAATATGTAACTTGGTAATGAGGCTGTTGATATAAGAAGCCCTCATGATAGAGGGCTGTGGACAGCAGCAACAGTCTGATCCAGAGTGTTCTGCATGATTTTGTTTTAGTAATATGTGTAACAACAACACACATGATGGCGTTGAGTACCAAACAGAATAGTAGATAAGGAATGCTGTGCGACTTCTCTGTATGTGAATGTTTGATCTTATTGCTCTGAACACACACTATAGTTTTCCTGTGTTTCTCATAAGAAAAAAAAAAGTGTTTTTGTTGGAAAAGTAAATTATCCTTCTCAGCTGTTTATTTAGTCATTTCTCCTTGAGCTCATGAAGCAGTTCAGCTGTTTCAGGTGTTATAGGTCTCCTTATCTGAGGCATTGATTTACCTATTTTGAGAATTTGGCAGTGAAGGCCAACTGTAGCATTTGAGTTACTCATAAATTTTAGTACAGCCTTCCAAAACAGCATCCCTATGAGAAGTATGGTACTGGTAGTTGATATTTAGTCATGCACTTGATTTCTTTCTGATAGGCATTGAGGAAATACGCGGCAGAGAATGGAACTGAACACAGTTCTTCAGAGTGCAAGATTACGACAATAAAACAGTTAGGGCAATTCCTTTACAAGGTTTATAGCTGATTTTCATAGATTGTTAGCTGGGTGTTCAGCCATTTTTACTGCTTTTTCTAGACCTAGTCCTTGAAAAGATCTCTGCAGAAATAGGAGTCACAATATACATTTTAGAACTACTTCCCAAACCTAAGATCAATATAATGAAAACTGTAACTGTCACCAGATCACTTCTATGATTTTATTTCCCCTAACAAAAACTCCTTACAATTCTTTCTTTCTTCTGTAAGGCTAATTATCTTGAGGGTAATTCTCTCATTTATGACTTCTCCCCCCCCACCACCCAAAAAAAAAGTCCAATAGCAAGAATTTTTTTTTCCTAGTCTTGAAAAAATACTTCAGGGATTATACTTTTTATTATTTTAGATAGTATTCCCAATACCTTTGTGGTCATCAAGTACTAGAGAGCCTATCACAGATTATCATGAAAAATGTGTTGTGGAGATGTCAGTCATTCTGAAATGCTTTCCTTTAAAAAGTGAATTAATGCAACAGTTTGATGACACCTATGGTGTAAGAGGTAGGTACAAAAAGCTACCATTTTAGTGCTGAAATTTTTACAATGATTTTATGGTAGCATACAATAGCATTACTGCATATAAAGACTATTGTTACTGCACACAGTAACAACAAAGTGTTGTTTGGGTTGCCATACATTCATGGCTTTTTATAGAATTCAGTTGCATAAATTTCTATATGGTCATGCTTAACGCTGGTAAAATACTTGAGTCAAAAGCCAGAGCAGATGACTTGAGCTCTTACAAAAGAAATCAGACCTACTATATTCTGAGAAGAATACATGTAGACATAATTGTTTGTGTCCTTCACCTGCCTTTGGTGTGGGCTTTTCTTAGTGTCTTTACAGAGCCTAACACATGATGCAAGAACCCTTTTTCAGCTTGTGCCTTACACGACAGAGGTTTTTTGATTTTGTTTGTTTGTTTGTTTGTTTTCCTTTACAGGTCTGATTTTCCAAATACTTTGAAGTTCTCCATCATTTTCCTCAGCTCCTCCTCCCAGTGTCTTGGTCTGAATCCACATAGAAATGTAGTATTCCAGTCATGATGGTCCAGGAATCTAAAAGAGGCAAGATTTGGAAAGAGACCTCAGAGTGCATCCCCCCACCACCTCTTCATGCTTGTTTAAAAGATGAATATTTTTCTCTAGGAACTTTAATTTTTATTTAATATTTAAAAATTAAGCACAGTGGAGAGCCCAGACTATATCTGGAAACCAATGGAAGAGCTATTCTAAACGCTGGGCTGCCAGACAGGTGGCACAGCTTCACTGGTATGCTGGGTTAATATCTCTAGCAGACACAGCAGGAGGAAGGATCTGTTGTTATGGCAAACTAGTAACACCTGTGGAGGTGAAAAATAGCATAGAAATGACTGTGCTAATTTTTTTTAAAGGCATATGGAAAGGTAGTGAGGAGACTTGGTTGTGGGAATGAAACAGGGTGGCATTCTGGCAATACTCTTACCTATTTCTTAATGTGTTGAGTGAACAGTTCAGAAAATGTGTTTTTCTAAAAAAAAGACATCTACTCCTGCCTGTGTTAGCTAGGAATTTTTGACAAGCACTAGCTAGAGGAAAGAAAGAAAGAGGCATGTTCAGCTCTAAAAACAGAGGAAGACCCACTGGAAATAGGGTATGCTTTATTTAGGGCAGAATCTTTTATTTATTTTATTTTTTTGTGTTTTCAGTATAGGCCCATGAGAACTATGCTTTCAGTTAATTTTTGTAGAGCATTGTTAACTCACTGCCTTATGTATCATCCAGTGACATTTTTTTAAAAAAGTTTAAACTTGCTGGGATTTTTTTTTTTTTTTGGTGACTTTTTTTGCCATTTAGCCAGGGAGAATGTCAGGTATGACAGTGAATCCTGATACAGTACTGAATTTCTAGAAGGGATGCCTTAGAAATCTTGATCCTACAGGGAGCAAAATGGGCTGAACAGAAAGAAGGTATCTGGAGGCCAAGGGAAGGTGTGAAAACCCACAAGGAACAGAAGTTATGAAAGAAGAATCCTGCAGAGAAACCAGGATAGTTGGTGGTGGTCTCTGAGCACACTGTCCCCACTTTTATTCCCTCATGCTTTTGAGCAGAATTCAGCAGCAAGTACTGGTGAGCACAAAGCACTGGGAAAACAAGGCAGCTGAATCTCTGGTCATGGAGCAGAGCTCCCAGCAAACAGGAGAAGGAAGAACAGGCTGAAGATATCATTGTTTTTTACTATTTTGAGGTCAGCTCAATGGCTATTGGATTGAGCTACTCTTTTGTTTGGCATGTGGGAATATTTCCAAAATAGCTTTTGTGTACCTTAGGTACTGGTGCATCTTCAGTGATGCTACATGCTGTACTAATGGGATCATACAGAGAAGGCAACCTTCCTCCTTGTGTTAGTTAAATGTCCTCTCCCTATGCTGGGCTGCCCAGCTTTCTCCTTTTCTTTGACCTAAGCAAGGGTTTGCTCTCTCTCAGATTAGTGAGGGAGAGCACCAAGACGATTTACAGAAAGGCCCTTTTCATTCCCTTCACTGGAGACAGGCATTCTCCTTCATGGGGAATCTTCCAAGGGCTTCGGCTGGAATCTGTGAGCCAGGAAAGGGAAGAACTAATAAAGCAACATAATCAGGGTAGAGAAGCAAGACTGCCTCTGTATTTCCCAGCTCCTCAGGCTTACTTCCACCTTGCTCTTTGCTCTGATTTTTTTCAAACTAGAAAGGGTTTCTATCTACACTGTCCATACTAGATGCTCTAGAGGATCCTGCAGTACAGCATTTCCTGGTGTGTGATTTCATAACTTTGCTGGACAGTCATGTCTTGGGCCTACATCTGTGTGTCATTAAATCCCACTGATTGTTAAATTTGCATCCTGCGTGGCCACAGTATGCCATTATAAAAATTGCTTATAGCCAAATATTATGGGTGTTTGGTTCTGTTAGCTTCAAGTCTAGTGGAAATGTTCAAACTGAAGCTTATTTGTAAGGGTCTGGCAAAGTTACTCCAAAGAAAATCCACAAAATCCTTTAATTTCCTACAAAGCTCACTGTGAGAATCCAGGACACTTTAGTCTAGTGACTCTGGGTTGGCTGTGTGTTCTTTGCTTATTATGCATCTGATTTTCTCCATATGGTAGAGTTCATGTTTTGTGGTTTGCAAATAAGCTTACTTGCATGTCGAATATTTCGGCCCTCCAGAATGATGGTCATGAGGAGCCTATGGAGCTATATTGTGTTTTGACTCGTGAATGGGAATATTTATTCAAGCTGAGAAGGCAGAGACAACACACATGCCTTATTTCTTTCATAGACCCAGGTGAGCAAGGCCACATTATTGTTGCACTCTTAGATATTTTAATTTTCAAACCAATGCACTTGAAAGCCTAAATAACCTTTTTGTCATGGCAGGAAATTGACTTAGATGGCAGGGCGACTTGTAATTTAAGCAAAGTTCAAATCACATTGGCAAGCAAGCCTGCTTTAGTGTAATCATCTGTAACAAAAGCTTGGCAGTCACTGCAACCTAGGGCAGCAGACATGGTACAAAATATAATCACCTTAAAAGGTCCTTTTTTTTTTTTTTTTCTTGAGTGTCTCCAACATGTATAAAAGTTGCAATGTAAGATTATAGGTCACTTATGTAGCTTTTTTTTAATGGCCCCTTAATCTTTTAACACATCATTTATGCAGAATTGCTCCTAAAGTAAATCTTTCCATGCCTAATTAGTGGACAAGTTCCCATTCATGTTGGGACCTGATCCAGCTCTCTCAAATATCAGCAGAGACACTCTGACTAAGTGTACAAGCTGAAGCAATCAACTATTTAGCAGCTAAGTTGTTAACACAGGATCTTTATGGAAAGATTGATCATTGGTTCTGTAGTCCGTAGCACAGGTGATAATATATAAAAGGCTGCTGAGTCATTTTTCTTGGCTGGTGTTGTAGATGAGCTGTAGATACAAAGGCTCTGGTAAAGTATCCTGCCAGCATGTAAAATAGTTTTTCTGAATAAAGATATTGGAATCACCAAGTGCTAGTGGTTAGCATAGAGCAATCTGGGGTTTCCCTGGTGTTCAGCCTACATCTGATAGACTCTGGTTCAGCACAAAAAAAAAGTGTTATCCGAGATAATCTTGCATTACAGCCGGTGGCTGTGGCAGATAGATGCTGGTGCCGTGGCTCCTGTGAGTAGAGGAGCTTTAAGCAAGTCCTTAGTAATACTTGGTTCCAGTTGTCTTAAGGTGTTGGCACTGATGAATTACAAATTTTGGCATGCTTGTTCCATGGTTGATGTTCCTTGGATGATAAGCTATGTTTTTCATTTTGCGCTGGTCTGTCTTTCTGCAATTTTATCAGATTTAAGCTTACTGCTGCTTAGCTGCAATTCTTCTTGTCTTGTTTCCTTTATGACATTGCAGTATGGAGCCTAAAAGTAGATTTTTCAGAAGCACTTAACCTTGACCTTATCTCTGTCTTCTCATGTAACAGCATTTGGCCAGCACAGTGCTCCTGAAAATCTTTCTCTACCTGTTGCTTGTAATGTGTTTGTTTGCCGCAGTGTAAGATGCAGATTGTACCTGTCATACATGCAGCTGGATATCATAAATGATTCACAACTGTTTTTAAACAAGGGTTCTTTTTGGAAAAGGCTTTGTAGTAAGTGCTTTATAAACTCAGCAAACCGCTACAAAGAACAACCTAAATAGGACAAGGCTGGGGGTCTGCTGCATGCATCGGATGATGACTTTACCTTTCCTTAATACAAAATTTTAACGTCACTGAATCAGGTGCTTCAATTCAGCTTTCTGAAACTGTGGACTACAAATGTGTGGCTTCTCTCTACTGATACAGTCGTTTTAGACTTGCACAGTGGCTGCCTTAGTGGGTCACAAGTAACCTTTGCTCTATGCCTTTGTTTTAATATCCTGCTGAGCCTGACTAAGGGCTCTCTCAGGTAATTCACTTTTCTTAGATACCTATACTAAGGTGTTTGGGGTCATGATAATTTTCTTTCCACTGCTGTTACCACTTCTCCTACTTCTTTTTCTAATTGTGATAACTGCTTATTTGTGATAACTGTTCAACAAGAGTAAAGTAACTGATCCTCCCTGGTAAAGTTTTCAAATCTGACTGTAAACAATTTGTTTTGACACTACAAATGTTTAAGCAAATTTATTACCTTACCAAGTATTTGTGTGAATTTTGCAGACATTTAAGCTGAAAAAAAAAAAAGATATATATATATAGTGAACTGCTGAGCATAGTAGAAGGCACTATGCATAGAACTGGAAAGGGACACTTGGTAGGGGGAAAGATATCAAAGTGGGGGTGACATCTTGCAAAATGTTAAGCATGAAGTCAAGATGAATAAAGAGATGCTAAAGAGTGCTGGCTTGAAGGAAAGCAAATGTGGCAGTGTTGTGGTATTAACACAGTGAAATCTTTAGCTTCTGCTCTCAGGAGTCACTTGCTGTTGCTTGAAGTCTCAAGATGCTATGCTGAACCAGAAAGGTGGCTGCCTGTTAAGTCATGTCAAGAAATCAGTTGCTGCAGGTTTCCTATTTTAAATTGGAAAACACTCTGGATCAGAAAGGATTGCAGGAATATAAGCATTTTAGTTTCTTCTGCAAAAAGCATACATGCTGCAAGTCAACTGCTATCTTATAAGTGAACTCGGGAAGTCACTTACAATTGTTCAGTGTTGGGAAGGGAGAGCCTGTGAGACACAGCGTTGCTGCAGTGCCACAGTACACACCACTTTGTGATTGGAATCTCCTGCAACATTATTAATCGTGTAATGCCACCTGCGTTGCAGATGCTAGATAAATACAAAAATCATTTCTGAGGCACCAAAAATATCACTCCTCCTGAAAATAAACTATGCCTATTCTATTGTTCTAAATGTGTGTTTAGTGATAATATTCACTTTTTCCATCATTTTCAGTGTCTTACCACTTTTTAGTGCTATATTCATTTCATTTGCATGTCCCTTCTTTGTCTGATCACTTTTACATATTAAGCCCATTATCCTGGTTTTCGGTTATATTTAATGGACTTTTCTGTGATTTGTTCTATTTTAAGTACCAATTGCCATTTCTCTTTGTTAATGCATTATATTTGCTCTTGGTCCTTTTTTCCTGTGAAATCCAAATCTCTTCAGATCTTATAATGTGCTGCCACATTCTTATATTTGTTACAAATTGCAAACGTGATATTAGAATATAATGAAGTCTAATCAATTCCATAYAATAGCACTCTCACCCATGAGATCAGGGCATCATGCAAATGGTATATGACTGCTCCTTTTTACTCACCCTGCTAATTTCTGCTGTTCCAAAATCTTTTAATTTATTTGAAGGCGGAGGATGCGGAAGGTGGCTGAAAGGTGTCAAAGAAGGATCAATCTTAGTGATTCTGGATAGCGCTGCCTTTAATTCGTGAATTGATTCTGTACCCTTTTCAGTCACGGAAATGGAGCAAACAGTCAATTTGGTTGCGCCATTTGGTGCTGGGGAATTTCAGCCTCTTGAAACCAGGAAGAAAATTTTGTCTTTTGTTTTCTGCTGCGAGTAAGTTGGTGCTGTATATCTTACGTCTGTTTCAAACCATAAAAATGGAGACCACTGTTTGTGACAACGGGGTTGAATTAGGGCATTTGTGATCTGGTCCCAGACCTCCTAAGGAGATCTCTGCTGCTTTTTGGTTCCTTTGTCAGTCTGTTCTCTGCAGGTGTCAGAAGTCTTCTTCAGACTCATTTTGCTTTTCAACAATCTGGACAGTGCAAGGCCTGGACAAGCCAAGTCCTGGGGCCAAACTCCATCACAGAGTTGTCTGCACCCTGGTTTTTCTTCCTTTGCTTCCACTGAACGTTTTCTCAGGGACTGAACCTCTCTCTGCTTTCCTTTTGCATGACATGCACCATCTCTTATGCCTGTTGTTCATGTCAGCTAAAACCTGTCTGCTCCCTCTGCCCTTCAGTTCCTCCACCAAAAACATCAGTTCTGAAGACTTCAGACTGAATGCTGATGTCATCACTGTTCAACAACCTTAATGTGGATGTTTGGGTTTCTTCAGGTTTTTGCTTTTAAGAGATCACAGGTTTTATACCTCTTTGTCTTCATCGACAGAGCTCTTAAGAGTCAAGGATGAAGAGGAGCTATTTATGCTATAAATCTTTGATTCATAATTCTCGTCTCTTTGTGTTTATGGAAACTGCCATCTTCATCCACTCTTGGCTTTTTCAGGACTGGCCCCTTGCCGACTAGCTTCCTCCGTTGTCTGGACTAGGATCCAAAACTGCACTTCAGACTGGATTTGTCAAGAAAGTTCCTTTATACAGACAAGTGGCAAGTAAAACGCACTATATGGGGGACCAAGAAGCACACACTTGAATCTACCTTTCAAGGAGCCTGACTCCAAATTCTTTACCCATTGATTTAAGTGTTTTTTCTTTTGTGTACCATCCTTCCAGCAATTTAAGCTGGTTGATTATTACGGGCAAACATCAGGCAYGTGTTCAAGCTCCCATTATTATCGGTGTCATTTTTTGTTTGGTTCTTGCTTGATCCAGATTATTTTTTAAATTTCTTTTTGACGTTTCAGGTTCTATATGTTTCCTCTTATGCTATTGCCAGTGTCCTGCAGGTGTCTGGACTCTGGTAATCCTTTGGACTAAATGCCCATCACTAGTATTATATCTGTCATACTGTTGAACACTACACTGCTTCAGGTGCAATATTTAAAGTTCCTGTCTTTCAGACTTAGATAGCATAACTCTTTCTGGTCACCTGAAAGATCCCTGCAATGGGCAGAAATGGTGCTATCTGTACTGCTCTTTTCTTATTCCGCTGTGTTACCACCTTCCTTTGTGCTTTTCTTTGTAAGCATTGAAGACTAGTTATTGATTAAGAAGTAATGTTTCAGCATGTCAGCTATTTCTCCTCAGTCGCCATGGTCTCAATGTGTAGGAAATACTTGGTTGATCTGCTGTGGTCTTAGAAGTTTCCACACTAACCCAAATTTCTGTCTGTGAGCCACTTTTTGAACCCATGAGGCATATCTTTGAGACTAGCATTCACTGAAATAGCATTTTTTGACTCATGATTACTGCTGGCAGATTAAGGAGGAGAGCTGTCTATTAGCTAAATCTGTAGCTACATGTTTATTTTTCTTTACAAGACTGATTTTCTTTTAACCTCCCAAATGTTCCTCTAGATTTATGTGAACTTGATGTTGACCAGCCTTTTCTTTAGTTTTTGTCATACACAAAAAAAGGCAGAAAAGGGCTGCAAAATGGCTATTTATTTCAGTCCTTGAATAGACAGAGCATCTGTTACTTCTTCAAAACCACCAGAGTGGCAACATCCTTCTGAAGCAAAGGCTGTGCATACAAAACTTGGCTTTTGTGCTACCCAGGAAATAACAGTAAATGAAGCAATGGGTCTGTTGCAAATCATATGAGTTTCAAAAGCAGGTTGCTGATTCTAGTAGGGCAAGCTGGTTGCCTTGCTCTTTTTTAATATGGCTTAGTGTATCTGACACTGCATGATCTGGAGTCCAAATGCTGATCTGAGATGGCTGTGACAAAAAAAGACAAAATTCAGGGTCTGCATAGAGCCTCAGTTTCTCCAGTTCATTACAGTGACTAATTATACCTCTTCTGATCCTTTCTTCTTGGTTCAGTAGGTGGAGCTGTAACATCTGTTCAAATTTTCCCTTATCTAAGATGCAACATTGTGGGTGCACTGAACAGTATTAACTTTGGGTTCCCAGCCCTGCACATATTTATCCATTTTATACAAGTTGGCATTTTGCATCCTTCTGAAATTGTATTTAAGAAGGAATCTCCAGTTCTGTGCTCAATCTGCTAGTTGAGAGAACCAAGTAGTCTCTGTTTCTAATATAAAGTATTCAGCTCTTGGATGGCTGCTCTCTGCTGCTCAATAGGACACAAAACATGTTTCTGCTTAATTTTAAAATTTGGGACTTTGAAAAGAAATCATCTCTGATTTAGTTCACTTTGCTCATCTTGTTAGTTTCCAGTTTGAAACAAACTCTCTGGAGCAATCAAGAATTCACAGACTCATCTCATTAGTTGTTTTCAACTTTAATATCATAACAAATCCACTGACAATTGTTAGTTTTCATGTTTGTGAGTAGCTTACGTTTTATACTGTCAGTGGAAGCTTTTTAAAAGAGCACTGTTAGATAAATGGACATTTCTGGTAATTTTTGCAAAATTACTCATAAAAATTCAGTGTTAGTGGGGGAAAAAAGGAGCCTGGTAATGAAACTAATTCACTCTTCAAATGTTACAGTATTGTTTGAGCATTGTCCCATCACCTTAAATCATTCTCAAGTCTAAGAACCCTTTACCATTTCAATTTTCTCTGGAAAGCTTTCTGTAAAAGCAACAAGAGTATCCAAATTAATTTGAAAGATCACAAAATTGCTGTTTCTTTTTAGAGGCAGAGCTGTCTTGCACTGATCTCTTGTATGCAAAATTATCTTAATGATATCTCCTTTCATCTTCACATTCTCCCTTGAGCAGTTTGAGTGCTTTCTGGCTCTCGGTGGTTGCAGCTAAACACTTAAAGCGTGCGTCAAACGCTGCAGTCTTGAGTTTGTCTCCTTTTCGTTCCAGGAGCTGCTTTGATAGAGAGCCAGTGACATCTTCTCACCAAGTATGATATTAACAGGTAGTTCCCAACCTTTTTTTCCTCACTTTTTTTTTTTTTTTAATTTTACAGTATATGGGAGTTCCTTCCTAACGTGAGGCTCCCCTTTGCCGCTGCTGCCTTTCAGTACCAGGCTCTCAGGTGCCACAGCCAGCTGACACAGCCACGTCCCATGGCTTTGCCCGCTCCTTGGGCAGGAGGGCAGTGGGGAGGTGGGTTCGAGGGATGCAGAAAGCCAGGTTTGTCCGCAGTGTGAGTGCCTCAGTGCCTCTCTTTCACCGTTGGCAGTGCCACTTCCAGGAAGGCAGTCAATATGTCCTGCAGAGCTCAGCCGGCTGCATCCTGCGCAGCGGGTTACCTTGTGCACGGGGGTGTCTCTTGGCTGAGGTGTGCGCTCTGCCAGTGACAAGAAAGGGTGAGAAAATCGTGAGCCATTTATAAAGTTTTTTCTTTTTTGTGTTAACTCTTGTACAAGCTTTTCCACAGTCTCTAGCAATCTGCAACTCTATGCTCAATTTCAGCTTAAAATACTGCTGTCCCACTTGGCAAATGTTACTGCCAACACGAGTGTTATCCAAGAGACCTTGTCTAATCAGTTGAGTAGTCAGCTTGAATTAAGCAAATCCATTTGGATGAATCAAAGAGCAGCCTATGGGTGTGGTATGTTTGTTTAATGGTATCTGGTAGGTGTGCATGCGGGATACCTTGGATGCAGACATTATGATTTCTTTCCTTTGGTCTCATGAAATTCAAAAGCACATCAGTTGGACTTCTGAAAGCAATACTACAAAGATGAGTCAAAGGTGACTTTTAGATTCTACATTGGTTTTGGGTGGCAGATCATTTTTCAAGAAACCTGTTTAAATTTACTGATATCAAGGTGCTGAGCATTGCAGACCCAGGTATTATTGCTCTGTCATTACATAGCCCTCAATGTATTAAAAAACATTATATATGATGTAAGTGTTTTGAGAGGTGTAAAATCTACCCTTTGAAGAAATGATTTGTTATACTCCCTTGCATGTATCCCTTCATCTGCTTGTCATTAAAAAATGCCCCAATGAATGAAGCTAAAAGGGAAAAGCATAGCTCACGATTGGTATGCAGTATCAACCTGCTGGCTCTATTTTGTTGAAATGTGTGCATGCTCAAATTGCTTTTCAGTACTCACTTGTGGTTTACAAAGTGCTAATGCTTACCTGCCACTAAAAAGAAGTGTTTTGTATTGTTTAACTTTGTCATAAACTTTCTCTAAACTTGCAGAATCTTAAGACTTTATAGAAACAGCCTCAAGTGTCATGGATGGGAGTACTACCTCATTTTAAAGAAAAATCTTGCTTGGCAAGCAAGACAATGATTTAGTTGCTCTCAGCAGTGATAAACAGAAGAGGAGTAAGAAGGGAGTGGTTTTGGGAAAGCTATCAGCAGCATAAAGAAACATTTTCAAATAAATTAGCCTATTAATATATACAGTTCTCCTGCACCTCTTCAGTTAAAAAAAGCATATGCAAACTTCCTAATTGGATCATCTGATTTCTCCATGGCAATGGACTTGAATTTTAATAGTGGCAGGGAAAAACTACTTTAAAAAATGGAAATTCTTCTTTCTATGATAGAATGTTTGTTTCCTTCTCTTTTTCCTTATTTTCTTCCTCATTCCTTAAAAATAAATTCTTCCCAAAATGCGAATGTACTAATTTCAAACATATTATTACTGCAAAATTATCGCAAAAGGTCAACATTTCCAGGTTTCCTGCAAGAGAGACTTAATTTGAGGCTAACCAAACTACATTTTAGTTATTCCCTGAATGTCTAGGAACTATGAAATCCTAACTGCGGGAAGCAGCCATCCTTTTATCTGTACAGCTTCAAGCCTACATCCTGCTTCCCTTTTTGATTTTGTCAAAAAGAGCCAACAGTCAACATGTTCCTATAGAATATTTGGGGTTTGTTGAATAAGTCTTTTCTGGTTGTTGCAGTTTAGGTCATTCTCTATCCTTCCTGCATTCTCAGGTCTGTTACTGACCCTCATTTTTTCACCCAAAATGGTCTTGTAACCAGAGTGGGTGCTCAGCCCGAGAAACCTCCGGCCGATAAACCTGCTCTGAATACTTTTTGTGAGGCTCCCGAAGGTGACTCAAGATGTGCGGCTGAGCCCCCTTGGGGGCTGGAGGCTCTGCACCCCCGGCGCCCTGCGCATGCCACGGGGGCTGCAGGGGCACGGGGCACCCACAGCAGGTGCCTCCGGGTGGCTCCGCAAGCTGCTCGCTGCTCTGCGTACCTGCAGGCGGAAAGCACTCAGCGTCTCGCAACTGTAAAACGTAATGGTTTTTGAATCCAACGTGGCCAAGTTGTCATGGCAATTATCAAATAAATGTTCTTATTTCCTGTAAAGATGTGTTTTATAATGCTCTAAGCTACACTTTAAGCAACTACTTTGTGTATGCCGTCTAGCCAAACAAGCTGTAAAAGAAGCAAAGTGCCAATTAAAACATTGGGAAGAAGCTCTCTTGCATGAACTCAGCGAGGTACTGTAGCATACATAATCTCTCTTAAACAAATTCAGAAATGTTGCTTTTTATTTCCAATATGCTATAGCAACACCTGGTTTATAGGACCCAGGATAGCCCTGTAGAAAATCAACAATGGTGTGTTTTTTGAAAACTACCCAGTTTATTTTTATGTAATTGTTCCAGACCAAGTTAAGAACAAACCGAATGAAAGGCTTTTGAAAATTATCCCACTGGTAGCATTAGACAATAGAGAAGATCAACGAAACTGCTTGCTGTTAATTACATATTTACTGTTACCAAGGAGGAAGTACTTAGTAGCTTTGGTATCAAATTCTATTACTCTTCCAAGAAAAGATTTGAAGCAATTTGGCTGATTATACTTCCCTAAGTCTACACATTCTGTATTGTTTATACTTCCTTATGTTTACATCAATTGTACTGTGGGCGAAAACAAATACATGTTTTTTTTCCTATTTATTTCTTTTCACAATCTTCTGCCTCTTTACATGCGCATAGACTTGAGTTTTTTGTTATTTCTCTGGGGGGTTATAATGGCAAAGCACCTAAATATATGCAGCCTTGCCAAGGTAATAAAAATGTGGAAGAGGAGAACCAGCAGTAGATGTAGGGAAGTAAGGTACTAGCCATTGAACTTAAATTTCTTTTTAAATTATTATTTTGACAGTGCACACATTTTCTAGCATTTGGAAGGGATCTGCTGTTGATACCACATTCCCCTGTTTGTTTTATTTTTACTTATCAAAGCCAGGGATTTTTTTTTCACCTCACAGGATTTTTATATTTTTATTGTACTTCTGTGGAAAGTGAAAGAGTAAAGCACTTCAAGAGGCCAGCATTTGGGTATCCTGCTGTTGCCTTCAGCTCCATCTCCTCTGCTAAACAGTGGGAGTGAAGGCTTACCAGCCTTTTAAGCTTACTAGGATTCAGTTTCCAGTGCGCAAATATTAAGCAGAAGCACCAAGTCAGTTCTCAGATTAAGGGACAGCTTTGGAAGCAGCATGAGATCTATGCTATTTTCTTCTTCACAAGAGGATGTAGTTTGCTCTGCTTTACCTGATGCAAAATTAATTTGATTTTCCTCTTCTTTCCTCTGATGAAATTGCCTGCTCAAGTTTTATTACTGAATGCTCAGGAAAACATTGAAAGAATGTGTCAGATCCTTGGAGACAAGCAAAGGCGCGATGTGAGATATATAAAGGATGGCTCCCGCGTTTAAGAGACAGAAAAAACGCTGTAGGAGATTATAATGCATATATGAAAACTGCATCTAAAATGCTGGTTCCCTTTGTTAGAAATGTTAGAGAGAAATTTCGTCTGTTCCTAGCAGATCAAATCAAACCCACATGAAACCCAGTGTCCTGGAGCCCATGCCAGTAGCTGAGGCACTCAGGAAGGCAAGTGCACAACAGATGAGGTTGTTGGTAGTTTATAAAACTACATTTTTTCAAGAGGGATATTCTGCTGTCAGATTCCAGCTAGTATTTGCCTGCAATGGCTTCTGGGAGCAGCCTTCAGTTGCTTCTTTGTGGTTTTCATTTAAAACAATTTGGCACATACTCCCTCCTTTTAGGAATAATTGGTCTCTCTTTTATCCACTTCATGTATTCTTTTGGGAAGTGAGAAGGGAATACTGAATCTGGTTGTCATCTTGGTCAGATCATGTTCGGAATAGCTCTAAGATATTCTTGGAAATATTTTCTGAGGAAACTAGTGCTCTCTAATATTTTGTAGGTATTCTGCATCACTTTATCTCCTTCTCAACAAATGTGTGGGTTTGTGTCCTTTAGCAGAACACCTGAAAACTAAAGTTACCTCAATTATCTATTAAAAGCTCTACTTTGTTTAAGCAAAGTGCTTTGTCTTCTAATCTTGATGATTTCAGTAGGAAATTCTTTTGCAGCTCATATTCACTATATGAGATGCCAGTATTCATTCTGTGTTTTCTGAGAGGATCAGTTTGAACAATTTTTTGGTTATTTTGCTATTGCTTTGTCATTTACAACAGTTCAATTTCAGTGACCAAACCCTTTCCAAATGCAGCTTGGCAATGGCCATTAAGCTGGCAATATGTTAAGTACTTAAAAAATAGAAAAGTAACAGTCTGTTCATTTTTCACAACTTAGAATATTAAGAAAGCCAAAGAATGGCTGGATGGATGTTTCATTTATAGCAGCGGCCACTTGATCAGAATGTGTGAAAAATTAGAACCCAAAGAGAAGCCAGGATCTTAGCAAGTATTCTTTTATTTTTTTAAAAAAGGCCTAGTTTAAAACTTTTCTTGTACATGGTTGTCAAGGAAGCAGCAGTTTTTGATGGAAGCAAGACCTCTGTTGGCATTCAGGGTACCTAAAATCTATGCCCAGGATGAACACTATTGTTATTGTGGGAGTGCTGTTCCTGAGATGATGAAGAATTGACTTGTTCAACATTTGGTCCTGCCTTTTTCAGAGTCATCCTGCCTGTAAAGTTGTAACCCTTAAGTTATTTCGAGTTGGACTTTTTGCCTGGGCAATTTAACAGCTCGAGTAATAACTCTGTTACTCTTACAAACTCTGAAGTCTCTTCCTTTCTCTTGTTTGTGATATGTTTTCAGGGTCTTGAAAGTAATGTTTGAGGTATATTTTAACTACGCCAAGTTAAACTAAGTTTAACTATGCTTCAGGTTAAGATGTCATCCTGTCTGATTTGCCACACTGTCACAATCCTACAAGATTCATGTTGTATACCTCTCAATTAGATGTTTAATGCTAATTTCCAAATTAGGTCTGCAGGCAACTGCAGGCAAACCTGTTGTCTTATTTGTTGTTCAAAGTGCTTTGGGTTTTGATTTTTCTTTTTTTTCTCCAGGTCTGGTGCTGGTGCAGTTGGTACAGTGGATGCACCTTTAGAAGTAGTGAGGCCAACTCATAATAAATGGGGTTTTTTGGGGAATATGACTGTTTGCTGGCATCCATGCTATGTTGTCTGGTCCAGTATTGGAAAGAGGCAGGAATAAGCAAGCCTTCACTGCTTAGCCCAGCTGAGCAGGGTTTGTTTGCTTTTTGCCCTTTCATGGCATTTTTTTCTTTCTGGATGTCATTGCTAATCCATCAAATATACTCAGTAAAGCAGAGGGGGAGCACAGGGAGTGGGCACAGGTCAGAAACTGTACCGGTGGCAGTTTCTGGAGACTTTTTGCATGCTGAGAATAAAAGGTAATGGGATAACTGATGCACTTGCTGTACAGCTGTCACTTTGTCTGGGAACATATGTGGGAACAAAGATCAGTAAGTGCCCTGACACCTCTTAAGAGGCAMATGTTATAAAGATCGATATTAGGGATTCAGAAGCTAAGCTGGGATCTTGGCGAGGTCATTTGCTGGTTAGCCAGCTTATTTTTGACCTAAGCAGTGTTTAACTGAAGAAGCGGCAGAACTGGGATAAGCAAGTACAAGCCTAAATGGGCAGCTGGCTGCAGGGTGATGCTGAAGCCAAGTCATCCTAAAGGGCAGCCTGTCTGTGCACTTCCTCGGCTCGAGAAAAAGATGAAGCTCAGGGTGAGAGAAAGGACCCACCCCACCACCAAGGTTTTAGTAACTGTGTACCTGAGCCATTTTTGTTCCACTAGCAAGGAGAGAAGAAAGAAAAGGCTTACAAAAATAGGTAAATCTTTGAATAAAATATGCCTACATGTACATGCAAATTAGGTGAGACCCTTGGTGCATCCCAGTTGAAGCAATGTTTTAAAAACTGATCTGCTTTTTGTAGAATTTTGTAATTCCAGTGTGTATTACAAAAATACATGCAGTATGAATAAAACCTGAGCTTTTTTCGTAAGAACTTAATATTGAAAGTAATAAACAACCTTAGTATGGCTTTCTTACAAATAAAACATGCTGCCCTGTTTTGTTCAGGGTCTTTAAGTCCTCAGTTCTGTGCTGGTGGCTGCAATAATTAGGTTATGTTTTGAAGGTAGTCATTTTTTCCAATATAAACATGAATTTGTCAGTTCAGACAGAAACTTTCTTCTAGTTCAGAGGGTTTTTTTCATAGTTTGAGCTGTCTTGTGTCATTCAGCTCTGCTTCTTTCCAAGTCTAGTTTCCTCATCCAACACTAACACCAAAAGTGTGATTTGAGGGGGGAGGGGTTTTAGGATGCCCCAGAAGAGTTGCTGTCTTTTTGTAATTCAACTTGTGTTTGCCTGATAGCACTCCCTTTTCTGTCTTGGGCATGTAGGCGCTGTTGCAGTACTTAAAAGCAGTACCAAATAGATCAGGTGCGACAGAACTCCCCTAAGTCTCTGCAAAAACCTTTTTGCCCAATTCCCTCCTGAAATATCACTGAAGTGATGTTTGACAGATTTGTGTAGCTATAAAAGCTCTCAACTGCTATTATTATACACATCTCTGGAAATATACTGATAGGCTTAAGTCTCCACATTTCTGATTCCAGCTGTTAAACAATCTCTGTCTCTCTCCGGCTAACTATCTTTCACCTCTTTGTCAGATTCATCTGTTTCGCTCTGGAAGGAAAAAAGACAATTATTATTGCCTTGGCCTCAGCACTAGCTGGGGAGGAAGGATGGAAGGATAAAATACTTCTAGCCCTTCAGTGTGTGAATGGCTACTCATAAAAGTTAAACAGTTACTCCCTTATTCATTTTGGAAAATGAGGAGTCATCTGAGCATGAACCGAAGCCAGCAGTTGATCTCCTGTATAATGGGAGCAGTAGACTTGACTTCTGGTAGTATTTTATGTGACTTTCCTTCTTCTTTCTTCTTTCCATTGGTGTTTCTCTTTCCAATGGCATTTAATTTAGAGATGGTTAGGCATAAATAAACCACTTGTCCTAACTTCGTTTACCTGAGCTTTTGGGACCACAGCAGTTGTGAAGGTCATGTTCACACGCAGCGCACAAGAAGCTGTCCTTTGGCGACTTGCTTCCCACAGCTCTGGACGTCACTCGAGAGACTGGAAGTACAGGGCGAGGACATGCTAGGTTATCAGTAATGTGGTGTAGAGGAGAACAAGGTGCTGCTTGATATTTTAGGATGCCAATATCTACTGTTGCAGTGCTAATGCTTGTTTGCTTGTTGCTTATGGGATTTAGAAAACTGATGATAGTTCCTAAGTCACATGGAGCACATGAAAGGCAATTTGAATTTAGCTCTGGCAAAGCAGAATATGAAGCCAATTTCCTGCTTCTAAAGATGTATTTGAAGCACATGGCTAACTTGGTTAGATGTTGGAGGTGGTGGGTAAAGATGTCTTAAGAGAAGAGAAACTGGATCAAGGCATTGGACTGCCAGTTTTTTTGCAGTCACGATGTGCAAGGGAGGCAATGACAAGGGAAATGGTCCCTGCTGTCAGACAAGGCCCTTCACCTTTCCCTTCTGTCTTCACCCCATTATGCCTCTCTGCAGTTGTACACTTTCTGTGCTGAACAAAAACTGTACATCCAGATCACTGGACATGTAGTCCTCAAGCCCACTCACCTGGGAGCATCAGAGCACTTCCCCCAGCTTCCACTAAGCTTCAGACCTAGAGTAAGAAAACAAATTACACCTATGTGTGCCAGGGACTTTTATTAATTCTTTCTGTACTGTGTGCTCTGCCTGCTTTGTCAAAATAGAAGTGTCTCTCTGTTCGTCAGAGACAAGTTGTGTGGAGCACAATGAGAGGGCCAGAAAAACCTTCTGGAGGTTTTCTTAGCTCTGTATTTTTTGACGGCGCTGCCCTTATACACAACTGTTTTAGCTCCATTTTAGCCAACTCCACATTCTTTCTCCTTTCAGCTATGATGGCTTCCTCCTCTGTGCCCTGTCATCTCTTAAAAAAAAAATTGCAGTCTTTCCCCATGCTGTTGTTGCATTTCCCATCCTCCCAGGATGTGACTACAGTATTTGCATGTTTTAGTTTCATCAGCATGCAATCCATTTTAAGTTTGCTCACTTACTATCCCTACAGTGTGTTGCAATATGGGCTCTTTTTCTGTGCTGCCTGTTCTGCTGTTCATAGAGCCCTAATTTCCCATGTTTTGAGCACCAGGAGGGCAACAGATTCCTTTTATATATGTTTCCAATGTGAGGTAGCTTGCATTTATCTGCATTTACAGTTGGATCAGTTGACTCATGTGGACATGCTGGCTGGCCATACCAGTGGCCAAGAATGGATGGTTAGGGCAGAGTATAAGGACAGGACAGGTCTATAAGGACAGGCACCCCAGACCACTCTTGTAGCCTCTTGTGACTTATGGCTCAGGATGCACCTGAGCAGAGGCAGCGTGTTTGTGTTTAACGGCTTTTTTAGGAGCTTCCTTTCATCAGTTTGTCCAAATGTCCAAGACAATTTGCGGAAGGGAGTATCCCAGCTTAACACTTCCATGAAGAAGTACCTCCTTTAGCTTTTTTTTTCTATTTTAGCTTCATTTGAAGTCCATAGTTCTTGCAGTTCTTCCCCATGACTCTCACATTTTTATGGATTTTTCCTCCATCACTTGACTGTTTGGGGTAGAAGAAATGTGGGAGCTGTTCCCTGTATGATGTAAGCAGTGATTGTCTAGCACTGAATGGGATGAGATGGGCTATAAAATTCACTAGCACACAAAGTGCCAAGAACTTTGATATTTGACTTGGAAGAGAAAGGCAAAGACAATTTCAGGCCTTTTCAAAATTAGCCTTATTCATCATACCAACCATACTTATTGTGTGTTCTTGATACTCACATATCAAGAACATCAGACTGTTTTTGTATCAGTCCCATGATGGGATAATCCCTGTAACACTGTCAAGGTAAGAGCATTGTGTAAGCATTTGTTGCTATCTATCTGCAACAGTTCTGGGAACCTGGAATTGGATGAACCATCTCTGGTGTTCAGAAAGGGGAGCTGGAGAAAAGCTCAGTTATTTCAGGGTTCATACTACCAGAAGTGAGGAATCTTTTACTGAATTTTATATTGTAAATGCAGTTCTTGTTGAACCAGAGCTATGTCCAAGTCATACTATGATTGGAAAATCCAGAATATACAGAAGTGCCAACCTTGCCAACAGTCGATAGAATCAAAAGATGCTATAGGCCTATTTGTACTTACTTGTGACAGTCTGATTTTGATTCTGTTTTTGTGTATAAAAAAAATTGTTGAACTTGAAAATATGTTGAGACTCTCATGGAAATAGATCTGGACATGTGAACGTTGGTTTTTTGTTTTTTCTTTTTTTTGTTTGTTTTTTTGAGCAGGCAGTTCATCATATATGACAGAAGTTGTTTTAATAACATCTTGAAAAAAATAGCATGACCCAAACAGCTCTTTTTATTATTTGTTCATAATGTGCTTTTTATTTTTGGTTACTCTTTGTGGATTTCTTTGGGTTCTGGGTTCTTTTACTCTGATTACATGTTCATATACTTCTGCTTCTCCGGGAGCATTGCTCAGAGCTTGGATAAAGAAATGGCAAGTCAGCTTTCCTGTTTTCCTGTGACCTTGATATTCTCAACAATTTATTTTTCAAATCTGGATGCCAATGGGTAGGTTTCTAAATTTGTAGATTTAGAATCTGTAGAATTTTAGGCCCTAAAATTAAAAATACAAAGCAACTAAATAATTTAAGGACTGCACTATTATTTGCTTTTTATAATGGTATTGCTCTTAAATTGATAAGAACTCCTATAAATTATATTTTGAATGCTTCAGTAAAGTGTTTAGAACTTAAAGGCCTTTGTGTTTGGAAACTTTGCCTGTTCTATCACAGTTTTTCTTAGCAGGATATTGGAGTATATTCAGCCTCTGAAAAAAATAATTTAGTTAAAGTATGGTTACAAAGCTTCAGCAACACTGGAATTTTTTTAGGGAGTGTGTTTTACAAATACGTGCTAATGTCTGTTCTTTTACTACAGCTGTATTTTGTTTTTTGGCAGGTGGGAATGGCATTTTGAAAAGTATTTATGCACAGCTGCCTCTGTTGAACAGGTGACATGTCAAGAAGTTTTGATAAGTAAAAGAATTAATTTCTGCAGTGCGCTCTAATAACTGCACATCTCCATTTCCATTTGTACAGTAAGCACCTTAAAAGTGTCTCCAAATTGTGGGCATGCAGGAGTTCATAACTCACCTAAAGCTTAACAAAGATCTACTTCCTATGCCTTTAATGCCTTTATATTTTCAGAGGACTTCACAAAGATGAGGTAATCCTCACTGCAACCCTTATATCAGGGTGAGTAACTGAAAGGAGGCAAAGGTCTTTTCTGAAAAAAAAGGTCTTTTTCAAGGCAGTGCAACATCACTTATGCCTGTGTCCAGACAGCTGCTTGCTCCGGTTACCTTTCTGCCCACTTGGGATTCTTGATATAGCAATGATTTGCTTCCCTGATATACATTCTTGAGCTGCAAACAGTGCAAACTAGTCAAATGTATTGCTCTGGCACAGGATAAGTTTGGCTGTATATTTTTTAAGCTGAAAGGAAATAGCATTGCTCTGGAGCATGTTTAGTTATCTAGGTGCCAAATGGCCTGCGACATCCTCAAAGGCAACTCATTACAAATACAGGCAGGCAGCAGAAGTGCCCCCATTGCTCAGAGTGGTAAGCCAGAAAACTTGCAACTATAGAAAGTGAAACAGAGCTGGGATTTAGCAGGATAATACCAGAAAAAAGTCATAAAAATAAAATACCTTTGTTTCAGCTAGTTCCCTCACCTTGAGAATACACTGCTGTGCTTTCATTTGCTTCCTTATGTATACCACACACTACTTCTTAACATGCATTTGTTTCATTTTACATCTTTGCCTAAAGAATGTGTCAACATCTTGTAACTGCTGATTTGCTGATTTCATTTTTCATCTGTTTTTGTTTAGTCATTTCTAAAGAAACATGAGAAAGAATGCAGCAATTTGGTGCATTGGAGTAGTCCAAGCTGTATTACTTCCAGGAAGAAGAATTGAGGCAAACCTTTCAATCTGAGTCTGTAGCTTAACCACTATTTTGCATTAACTCACTAAACTTTTTTTACAGATATTATTATACAGTAGCGTGCTCCCATTTAAAATTTGCTTGCTCTTCCTCCCTGGTGTACCAGGGACATACAAGGCTGAATCCTTTATGCTTTACAGCCTGGAAAGACCAAGCCTGAAGTTGGCCAGCTGATAAGGTTGTTTTTGGTTTTGTTGCACTCTTTGTATCAGCAGTATCCTGTGGAGAGGGGTCTTGCCAGTTTAATTCTGGTTTATAATTCAATTTTTTTTCTCTCAGCATCCTGCCATCCTGTGGCAATATTTGTTTTACAGATGGCCAGCATGAGCTTCTGACTTTCTGACATGAAAGTGATCCCATGTCTCAGTTTATCATAATGCGGTTAAACAAGTGCAGCACAAGTCATTCTGAAGAACTGCAGGGACAGGTGCTCCACATCAAAAGCTTAGTAACAGGTTTCTTCATGGGAAAGCTCCTGTAAATAGTTTTTTCCCCTCAACAGCTCTGAAATACAGTATTTTCTTGATTAAGTTCTCTGTTCTCGTGAGAGAGACTACTAGTAATAACAGCGAGAGCAAGGAACATGACATTTAATTTGCCTTTAGAGTTAAAAAGGAAAAATGTCCAGATGGTATATGAAATTGGAAGATTTATCTGTCTCAGATATACTTGTTTTGATGTAAAGTCAAAAATACCAGCTAATTTTCTTTCCCCATTAGGTAAAACTCTTCATACACTGAAGATTGCAAAACGGTTATAGCAGAACTAAATCTTTCACTTGCATGAGCAACAGCACTTACTGATTATCCTGGTTTAGTGCCAGAAAGTCCCCACTGTGATACACAGAAACTACTGACAAACATTGAACTAACAGGGCTCATCAACACTTGCTTTAGATCGTCAGAATCTCATGATGCTCCACTTCCAAGTAGCACGCCAGGTACTCATTCGCAGCCTCTGCAATGCACGATGTCTTTTAAAAAAATAAAAATAAAAAAATAAAAAGTCCTAAAACTTCCCCTGCGAACCTTTTGGAGCAAAACCCTGTGGGACAGAAAGCCAGCTGGACCTGAAGTCATCTAGAGCTGCTTCTTCCATAAAAACATACTGCTCTGCATATTCTGTAGCTGCTAACTAAAAGTGTTAGAATTCAATGGAGTGGAAAGGAAAGCCAGAAGTGTGTATTTAATATATTTGTATTCGATTATTTGCCCTGCCTAGTCATAATATGACATTTTGTAAGCAGTTTTATGGGTTAGCCATTTCTTAACTATCTTTAAAATGTTGGACTGATAATGAGAGAAATATTGACTTCTGTAATATAGGAAGCACAATGATTACTAATATTTAGAAAATATTCTGCCCACTTTATTACTGCTTAAGTCACACAATACTCCCTAAGAAAGAACAAATTAGGTCAGTTTTCACCAAGTAGGTACCAAAACAGTCTGTACCTTCAAACTGCTGCTAGATGATCAGTAACCTTATAGAAACTGAACAACAAACATTACTGGGAAAGAAAAATCACATGCTAGGCTTTTTTTTTTTTTTTTTTTTGAGGGAGGGGGAAAGATGATAAGGGAGGAAGATGATAGCTTCACAATACTGCTATAAAGAAAAAGTCTCAATACTACTACTAGTAATAATAATACAGTTTAAATTGTCATACACATACTTCCTAATTTCTGCTCCTTTTCCTGACACTACGCTCACCCTTCCACTGCCCCTTGGGGTCCTAATGTTGATGGCTTTGAGGGGGGAATGGGGGAGCATATGGCTCAAACACTTAGCCAGGAGGTACACAGTGCTGACGATTTCTTCTTCCTTACCATAGGATCTGCCTGAGGTAATTTTTATATGTTTGATAACATGCTTTATACTTTGCTCTTTCTTCATTGATTAGTTCACATTACAACTGAATTTTCTTTATATGGTGAATTTTATGCAAGTTGGATACTTTCTCTTTGTTCTCTTTGTTACCCCTAAAAGTGATTTTGCCCAGCTCCAGGTCTACATTTCTTCAAATGACCACTGGTGAGTTGTTTCTAGTCCTGGGGCCTCCAGTGTGCCCCATCCCTTACCCATATATGTCCTGTGCCCCATCCCTTACCATCCCACGCCTGCACTTCTTTACACCATGCCCTGTGTCCCCCTGTTCAAGGCCTCTGCTATCACACCATATCTTCTACAAAGAATAACTATCTATATAAAAGTATGTTTATACTATGCAGAGATAAGTAAAAATAAAACAAATCAGGCAGAACCACCTGGCCACGACCTAAATTGCTGGTATAGCTAAGCTGGAGAGCAGGGGAAAGCCCCAGGCATGTCAAGAGAAGTTTGGACAAAGTAAGGTTGACAAGCCACCATCCTGACACCTCGCAAACTCAGCACAAAGCCTGTGGCCTGTTATTAGCAATGGCAATATTGTATTTACTGGGCTACAGGGCTACACCATACCAGCCATGAAATGATATGTGCTGTCTTCCTTAGCAATGTGATGACAGTTAGGAATGTTACTCTAGGAAACCTTTTGGAACTGCTTAAGCTAGTTTTTCATACGTCGTGTCATTTCTACGGTGCCACATTTTCTCTTCCAGTGGGATTTATGGGCCCAGCTCCTGACTTTTTAATAAGAAGGATGACAGCAGGATTCAGTCATTCCTGCTGTGGATGGGCCGTCATCTATTACACTTCGAGTCCTGTCATTTCATCTCTCCTGAACACTACCCAGCGTGGGATCTGGAGTTAGTTTAGGAAATATGAAAAGAAAGCTCCTCTGTGACAGGCTACTTTGAAAGTTTGCTTCTTTTTTTTTTTTTTTAATGGCAGCTATTTGCTTGAATTTCTCTGAATACATTACATTTATAAAAGCCTTCAAGGAACGGTTGGCAAAGGGGCATGAAGAATGCAGTTAAACACAGCATCCACAAGAAATGTGGCACAGGGTAAGACATCAGGCCCCATGTTTACTGTAATGTGCCGATCACTTTGGTTCCTCTCTCTTGTCCCCTGTCCCCCGCTCCCCAGATGTGCGCCTTGTATTGGAGAGTTCAAGCATAGTCCTTCATGTAGAAAGCAGAGACTCTAGGGGTATACGGATTTGTACCAAAATCCTGAGGACTTAGGAAAAAGTCAGCCTTTCAGTTCATCAGCTGTTTCCTCACTAGTTACCTTCAGTGTTGCTACAGTAATAAAGTAGACCTGTAGAAAGCAAAGGCTGAATGACTTTTTATGTTTGTGATCGTGTTACTGTGTATTATTATGTAGGTATCTAAGTAGCTAGAGAGAATAAAATATTCAGTATCTTTTTGCATAAGACAAGCCAGAGTTATCAGCTAGTTCCCTAGGAAAAGTTCACTCTAATGATCTACTGCTAGCGAACATTTTTGATCATCTCTGGCAAATATTTGCAGTTGATGAGATGCTCCTATTGGGCCCAGTCTAATACAGGCATACCTCGGAGATATTGCAGGTTCAGTTCCAGACCACCTCAATAAAGCAAATATCACAATAAAGCGAGTCACACTAATTTTTTGGTTTCCCAGTGCATATAAAAGTTATGTTTACACTATACTGTAGTCTATTAAGTGTGCAATAGCATTATGTCTAAAAAACAATGTACGTACCTTAATTAAAAAGTACTTTATTGCTAAAAAATGCTAACCATCATCTGAGCCTTCAGCAAGTCATAATCTTTTTGCTGATGGAGAGTCTTGCCTCGATGTTGATGGCTACTGACTGATCAGGGTGGTGGTTGCTGAAGGTTGGGGTGGCAATTTCTTAAAATAAGACAGCAATGAAGTTTGCTGCATCGATTGACTCTTTCTTTCACAAAGGACTTCTCTGTAGCATGCGATGCTGTTTGATAGCATTTTACCTACAAGAGAGCTTCTTTCAAAATTGGAGTCAATCCTCTCAAACCCTGCTGCCGCTTTATCAACTCAGTTTATGTCATATTCTAAATTCTTTGTTGTCATTTTAACAATGCTCACATCATCTTCACCAGGAGATTCCATCTCAAGAAACAACTTCCTTTGCTCATCCATAAGAAGCAACTCCTCATCCATTCAAGTTTTATCATGAGGTTGCAGCAATTCAGTCACATCTTCAGGCTCCCCTTCTAATTCTAGTTCTCCTGCTATTTCCACCACCTCTGCAGCTACTTCCTCCACTGAAGCCTTGAACCCCTCAAAGTCAGCCACGAGGGTTGGAATCAACTTCTTCCAAACTCCTGTTAATGTTGATATTTTGACCTCCTCCCATGAAACATGAATGTTCTTCATGACATCTAGAATGGTGAATCCTTTCCAGAAGGCTTTCAGTTTACTTTGCCTGGATCCATCAGAGGAATCACTATCAATGGCAGCTATAGCCTTACAAAGTGTATTTCTTAAATAATAAGACTTGAAAGTCAAAATGACTCCTTGAGCCACAGGCTGCAGAATGGATGTTGCGTTAACAGGCATGAAAACAGCATTAATCTCATTGTACATCTCCATCAGAGCTCTTGGGTGACCAGGTGCATTGTCAATGAGCAGTAATATTTTGAAAGGAATCTTTTTTCTGAGCAGTAGGTCTCAACAGTGGGCTTAAAATATTCAGTAAACCATGTCGTAAACAGATGTGCTGTCATCCAGGCTTTGTTGTTCCCTTTATAGAGCACAGGCAGAGTAGACTGAGCATAATTCTTAAGGGCCCTCAGATTTTTGGAATGGTAAATGAGCATTGGCTTCAACTTAAAGTCACCAGCTGCATTAGCCCCTAACAAGAGAGTCAGCCTGTCCTTTGAAGCTTTGAAGCCAGGCATTGACTTCTCCTCTCCAGCTACGAAAGTCCTAGATGGCATCTGCTTCCAATAGAAGGCTGTTTCATCTACACTGAAAATCTGTTGTTTAGTGTAGCCACCTTCATCAGTTCTCTTAGCTAGATCTTCTGGATAACTTGCTGCAGCTTCTACATCAGCACTTRCTGCYTCACCTGGCACTTTGATGTTCTGGAGAYRGCTTCTTTCCTTAAACCTCATGAACCARCCTCTGCTAGCTTCAACCTTTTCTTCTGCAGCTTCCTCACCTCTCTCAGCCTTCACAGAATTGAGGAGAGTTAGGGCCTTGCTCTGGATGAGGCTTTGGCTTAAGGGAATGTTGTGGCTGGTTTGATCTTCTGTCCAGACCACTAAAACTTTCTCCATATCAGCAAGAAGGCTGTTTTGCTTTCTTATCATTTGAGTGTTCACTGGAGTAGCACTTTGAATTTCCTTCAAGGACTTTTCCTTTGCATTCACAACTTGGCTAACGGTTTGGCGCAAGAGGCCGAGCTTTCGGCCTGTCTCGGCTTGCGACGTGCCTTCCTCGCTAAGCTTCATCATGTCTAGCTTTTGATTTAAAGTGAGAGACGTGTGACTCTTCCTTTCACTTGAACACTTAGAGGCCATTGTAGGGTTATTAATTGGCCTAATTTCAATATTGTTGTGTCTCAGGGAATAGGGAGGCCCGAGGAGAGGGAGAGAGACGGGGGAATGGCCATCTGACTGCTCGGTGGAGCAGTCAGCACACACACAACATTTATCAATTAAGTTCGCCATCTTATATGGGTGCGGGTCGTGGTGCCCCAAAACAATTACAATAGTAACAGCAAAGGTCACTGATCACAGATCACCATAACAGATATAATAATAATGAAAAAGTTTGAAATACTGCGAGACTTACCAAAATGTGACACAGAGACATGAAGTGAGCACATGCTGTCGGAAAACTGGCACCAATAGACTTGCTTGATGCAGGGTTGCCACAAACCTTCAGTTTGTAAAAAATGCAGTATCTGTGAAGCACTATAAAGTGAAGCTCAATAAAATGAGGTATGCCTGTAGTGAATTTGGCTTTTGAGCCACACCACTCTTTCTATTATGTTTATGGTTTTAGTTCCCAAAGCCTCATTCAGGTGAGAGCAAATGGATATATGAGAGCCAGGCAGCAATGGGATCTCAAAAAAACCTAGTTGTGTGGGGGAAATAGTGTAGACATGCATCCTGATTTCATGTCCATGGAGATGTGAACCCTTTTCTTTGGACAGAGGATGTGAAAACATGTTGGGACCTGACTCCTGGTACCGTTCTACTCTGAAAAGTGGCTTTGTAAAAGAAATTTTAAAAAGACACCTTGCTTCAGATTGCTCTACAGAAAAGAATTAAGCAACAGGGAGAAGCTGCTGGCTCTGGCTCCCAGTGAGGCTCTTAACATTGTGCTTTGTTCTAGCCACATGGTTTTAGCATAATCTTTTAGAGAAAGTGGGTTTTACCTGCATTCTGTGCATTTAACAATTGGCAGGTTTTGCAGATGTAGTAAACAGTCCTAGTGTACATCCAGGGCTTTTCTCCAAGCG
Organism: Apteryx rowi; assembly: GCF_003343035.1. Taxonomy (NCBI): domain Eukaryota; kingdom Metazoa; phylum Chordata; class Aves; order Apterygiformes; family Apterygidae; genus Apteryx; species Apteryx rowi. The sequence continues at coordinate 1,299,116 of NW_020447708.1, forward strand.
GTGTACGCTCTCTAGAGCTAACAGCTAAAATTAGCGGTGCCTGTTTTGTCATTCAGTGTTAAGAGGAATGATACAGAGTACATTTAGAGAAGAATCTATTGTATAAGACAAAGCATCTCTTATAGTTACTCTGAAGAATAGCCCAGTGTGTGAATAGTGCTGTGTTTTAAAACATTAAAGATAATGTCTTGCCAGGCAACGCAGGATAGTGATAGAATATAATATGCTTTCTTTGCTGATTCTTTCTCTCGTATTGATTAGTCCTACACTGTAGGTGTGATAGACCAAGATGCTTACCCCCCTCTATCCCTTTGGGAACTCTGAAGAAACTAGTGCGTTTGTCAAATGACAGAAAGAAGTGCCGTAGTGAGTTAACTGAGAGATGTCAAAAGAAACAGAAAACTTGCAGTCCCAGGTGAGCTGTTACCTGAAGTTTATCTGGCTTTCACATCATCTGTGGTTTGTCTTCACTGGCATTTCTGCTGAACTCTGTATGGATTTGAGAACTGAATATTGTAGGGGGTTCGATTGTTTGTTTGTTTTATTGGCCCCTATCCCTCTTCACTTCCTAGGAAGAGCAGATATACAATATCGGTAAAAGCAGCAGGTACCATGTGGTAGTTGTTCCATGGCTGCTATGGGGTTACAGTTGCCTAATTAATGATCATTTAATTGAAACTGCTTTATAAAAAAATCATAAAAACAACAAAAATCTCCAGGATGATCTATTTTTAAAATAATACACTCCATTTGACAGGAAAAGCACGGAGACATTCACAGCTCCGTTCTAGGTACGAGTGTTTATGAGTGTGTCTTGATTCAGCTTTTTTTTATATTGGCATTGGGATTCTGGAATTCACTGTGATCTCTTATCCAAATGCAATTGGAAACTAATAACACCAGAAATAATTATATATATTTAGCTAAATATCACATTTAATGGGAACGAAACAGATGGTGATTGGTTTGAAAGATGTAAACTTTCCTCTGCCTTACTTGGAATATAGAAACCATTGCTTGCTTTGATGTAATAAGAAGTTTAGGAATTGTAGGTTGTTAGGAATACGATGTATCAGTACTATACAGGCAAGATGTTTTCTAAATGCTCTTAAAAAAATTATCTACCTTAATCTGTAGAAACAGTGGTCAGAAACAGTGCAAAGGCAAGTAACTTTTTCAGCAACTTGAGCCTCAGCCCAGTGTTTGGTTTCTGAGGACAAATCTTGCCTCAAGAATTGTTGGATTAGATGGAGGGGCAAGGGGTAAATAAACATATGCTGTTAGCAAGAATTTCCATCACAAAGATGTATGATATAGTACTTCCTCAGATGACAAAGTGCTTGTTCTAGGAAACAAGCTTCTAGTAGTGTGGAACAAGGACATCTGCTTATTTCTATCATATTTTCGGAACAGAAAATTACTGTTTGTTAAAGCTATCGCTTCATGTATGTCATTTATTTCATCCCGATTTCTAATTTTGTCTTGCCTTAAAGGAAGAAGAAATCATAAGACATCTCTTAACTACATTTAATGTTCAATTGCTGTCTTAGCAATTTGAAAATTTCCTTATGAAGTAGATTTTCAGTAGTAGTATAGTTCTAAAAATTACTTAGCATGTTCATTTTTAGGTCATCTCATTCCACCTTTCTGTCATGTCATGCTCTTCATCAAATTATTCTACAACTTTCCAAGAAAGTGTCTTCGTAGAATTATTATTAATGGTCAGAGATGAAGACAGAGTGCTGTACATGTTGGAATTTCTATCCTTTGCTTTGCAGTGGTAAAAGGACAGGAATTGGTTTCATGTTTTATTTGCCTTTATATCAGCACAACTGTACACTAAGTTGATTTCTACATTTCTCAGACAAATAGTTTTGCGATGTCACCACCTGCCTAAAACATGGAGGATGCATTGTGCTGTTTGCTTGTGGGCTGCAGAGCACTGCAGCCCACGTACTGTTCTGCTCCATCCCCGGCAGCCAGAGCAGGCGGCGGCACCGATACCTGTATAGCAGGACTGCCTGCCTGGCAGCCGCCCGGGGCTCTGCAGCAATTGGTCTCGGGCTCTGACCTCCCGGCATATCCTGAGACATAGGGCTGTCTGCCTGATTTTCCTTCTGAAAGTGGGACCTTGTCCACCCAAGAGTTTCCAGAACAGTACATGTACCCTTTTCGACTGCCCTATTCTGTTGCTTGTGCTCCTTAATGCGCTATCTTTTTGGGCACCTGTGATAGTTCCAGAAGACAGGTTTGCTTTGCAAAGGATTTCTGAGATGTTTGTTCTCTTTCCAGCTCTTTGACAAAGTGCAAATTAAACGGTGCACCACCTTGCCTCTGCTCCTTCACCGCTTCCAGGGCTTCTGCGAGATGTGGTTTGACGTGTTTGCACAGTCATTTACTTTCCCCACTCGAACCCTTCTATTAAATGTCACTCCTGAGGTTCAGGTTTTTCTTCTAAATCACAGAGTCTCCTCTCTGTCTCGCTGTTAACTGTATCTTTGGCTGACCCTGATTCTTGCTTCCCCAGTTCTCCCTTTTCGTCTGTCCTCAGCTTTGCAGCCAATGTGCTTTCTATCTCTGTAGTGACATCTGTTTATCTGTTGCTTCATTGGGTTTTCCAGGCAACTCGTTCTGTTTTGGGGAAGTTAGTTTTGTTTCGGGTTTCACTGTTGCACTCTGGGCAAGGTCTGTTCAGTTTATTAAGGATTTCTGACCACAGTTTATATAAGAGGCAGATGCTTGGACACATCTCAAGTTTTGCAAAAGCTACCAGCCAAAAGTATGATCACACAAGAGTGGTCAGTACTTGTGTGGATTGCTTTAAATCTGTTTTTAATAGCAAAACTGAAATCACTTTAACTACAGGAAAGTAAATCACCCACACGTCTTCTGACATCCTTTGCAAGCTTGGCAGTAATCTTCTCTTTTTCCCTTTGGCTATTATGCTCATCAGTTATTTCTGATCTGTTTTCCTTTCTTCTCTAGAGGATTACAAACAAGTTCCCTAATATCAAACTTCAAATTTTCTTTTCATATTTCTTTCTTTTCTAGAACAAATTATGTCTCCCTACATAGTTGACAAATTGAATAGAAATTGCCACAGAATTAAGTTACAAGTTAAGTTCTTTGTGATTCAGCATTTCTCAGTATGGCAAATGCACATCTCTTCTGTTCCTAGCATTATTTTCTTAATATTACTTCTAGGAATATTGCTTTGCAGCAACTTAACCAGCCAGATTACTATTATCTTCATTGGTACAGTTCTGTTTGTTTTCAGCAGCTTGTCTGTTCCAGTGTCGGGTATGCAGGCTTCTTTCTATCATCTTCTTTACCTTGGTAACTAACTGCCAGAAAACATAAGTCCTCCCATTCCAGTTTAGCCCAGTGTTTGCAGGTCTTATTTAATCCATCTTCACTTATGCTGTTAGTTGTCCCAAAAGGAGTATGAGACAAGGATTTATTAAAGCTAAGCATTTAGAATGTATAGAATATATGAATTCATTTACAGTACATAAATGGGGCAAATAAAGATTTCATGAGTCACCATGTACCAGCTACCATAGAAATGCTGAAATTTTACTTGAAATTTAACACAATTTCCTTGTGTTATTGCATTACTGTCTCTTTATTTCTTACAAAGTCTCTCATTTATTGAAGCTGCTGGCTTTTCATCTATGGGCAATCTTTAACTAGCTCCCAGAACCCCCCCTCAGGAGGGTAGAAAGGGTGTGGGCAGTGGAGCCATCTCTGCCAAACTGAAAAGCTTCCAGCTATGAGGCTTTGCCTTTTGTTCTTCAGTCAGCTTTTTTACCCCATATTCTATTGTGCCTTCTGTTTCTTTGATTGAAATCCCTTGTCAAATGCTTTTGAAAATCTAAATATAACTACATCCTCTGAATTTGCCTTCACCTTGGTTGTGAGACCTTCAAAGGACTCTTGCAGATATGATAAATGTTCTTTCCACTGGCCAAATGAATCTTGGATATCACTTCAGTTGTGCACAGATCCTATGGAATTTTGAAAAACCTACACATTTTTACTGTGGCAGCTTTATACTAGCTCTTTATACTGCAGTCTTTTCAAGTTAGAGCATCAGTGCTATTGCTAGAGTCACTTTTTAAAAAAAATTTTTGCTCAAACTACAGGAACTTCTGAGGATTTTCAGACAGCGAGGAGCTGAACTCTTTTTGGATATTTCTTGCACTAAAATAAGCTGTCGAAGAATAATAAATGAATTCCTGAAATTAGGTGATAGGATGGTGCAGAAAAAGGATGCATAACATATACTTTCCAAAATGTAGTACAAACTTGTTATTCTTAAAAGAACAGTCTTTGTTATACACTATTTAAGTCATACTAACACTTTTCAGGCCTGGAAGTGTAAATGCATACAAATAACAATGATGTTATTTGTTTTCATGCATTAATTTACTTTGTCTATTTATAGAAAACATGAAAATTTCATTTAAAATTTTTCAGCTTAAAATAGCTGGAAGCTAGGAAAGTATGTTGCAGAAGTATCACATATGCTTGTCCTATTCTTATCCTCCCCTCAGCATTCACTTACATTGCTTCTGGGAACAGAATATGGGACTAGATGGGCCCTTGGTCTGAACCAGGTCACCAGCTTATGTGTACTAATTTGGCCTGATATTTATCAAATTGATACATCTACTTATTCCACGAAGAAGGTCCAAATATGATATTATGCAGAATGGCCACTCAGTATAAAACCTGTCTTCCTTGTGCAATGAATACTATACAAATAATTTTCTGCGCATAACATATTTTGTATATGTTGAAAATGCATTAAAATAGCTTTTAAAGAATCACCAGGTGAGCTATAATTTGGATGTTGAACTAAGGTTCTCTATGATAATTTATTGTGGAAGCTGTTTGTATTAAAATTGATTGGATTACTATTCCCATTTTTGATAATAAAAATTTTTTTGAAGAAAAATATATTTGCCTTCTGCTTATCTTGCAGTCTTCCAGAGATTCTGGTTAACACCAAAACTCAGAGCTTTTGAAAGTAAAACATGAACGATCATTTCAGATTTCCATTTCTTGAGTTTCCTACATCAGAAAATGGAGTTGAAGTATTCAGTAATGCCCATTAATGCTCCCCTAAATTGCCAACAGATGGTAAAAATTACATGTTTGCAGTCTATATGTCTGCCCTATGTGGTGGAGGGGGAAGTTGATATGGTGTGCCCTGAACATGCCCAAGATGTATCTTCTTGGAAAGAGTAGATGCCCATAGATGAAGTGACCTTTTTTCTCCACAGGCTTATATTTAGAAGTTATTTTGAAAGGGGTTTTGCAGCTCATTTCCATAGTTGTTTCTTTGTGCCACTACATCGGGGGGCATATTGAATCTGAGCATTAACTTAAAATGTCAGTTACTAACCTTTGGAACAGGCATTCAGTGAGCCTTTACCATTTTATGACAGGCATATATAATTAAGTGACTAAATTTCATGCATCTTTTCCATAGAGGACTTTTTTATTAGGACCACAAACAGCTCTTTGTTCTGGAGGCAGCAGAAGTCCAGGAACAAATCTAAGTATTTCACTGTTCAGTTTCATGCTTTCTGATGAACACCTACAAAACAGAGCTAGAATAAAAATAAAAAATAGTCCATGCACATAGTCAGCTCTGTGCAAAAAAGCTTCTGTATGCAAAGGAGAAGTTTGCCCTTAGAAAAAGTCTCATTTCATCTTACAGAGACCTTCTATCTGATCAGAAACCCATTTAGAGTTAATGGAGAACTAGATAAGGTCAAACTTTACACTTATTCATGAGTTATACTGTAAAATAGTGCATGGACAATCATTAAATGGACAAACCAAAATGTTTAGTTCAGGTTGTGGTATACCCAGTAACTTTCTTTCTTTAAGGTAAAAGGGATTGGTTATAAAACAGTGCACCAAAACTATTTTTCTATGAGGAATCAGTTCTGCCATTTCTGCACCTAGACATCTGTAGGGAAAAAAAGCGTGCGTAAAAAGTAGGCTCTAAAAGAGTGCTGTATTTCAGAAGGGAGACTTGCATCCCAGAAGAAAACTAGAACATCTCAATGACAAACATGCTCTCTTTCCTTTTTGGGCCAGGTGGAGCATCCCAGTGCTCCTGAGGTGTAGTGTTGCCTTTTCCTGGTCTCTCTTCTCCCTTCTTAAGTTCTGTATTTTTGGACGGTTCGTTTTGTATCCAAGCAATTTCAACTGTGCATTGAGAATGAAAAATTAAAGATTGTGCAAATTCTATCAAAAATGATTCATCAGACCCCAAATGAAGTAAAATACTTGTCCTTTGTTAACTTTGTGTGGTGACTAACACACACGTCTAGTCCGAGTGTGTGCATGGAAGAGACTCGCACAGGTAGGTGTTCATATAGCAGATTGGGTGCCCTGGGTACTCTCATTAGTAGCTACCAAGTTGTTTTTTCATGCTGCTGCCTGTGGGCTCTTTAGTAACTAGCTGATATGCCAACATGGTAGAGACCGATTTCTTCACCAAAGCTCTGCAGACTAAACAACAAGAGATTAAGGTAAGGCTACCACAAAAAAAGGTTTAGTATCTAGCAGGAGCTGATGTGAGGGCACACCTGGTGCTGAATCTTGCTTGCTTTAGACACATTACAGAATAAGTTGCTTGAGGCAGGGATTAGTCTTGATATTTTTAAAAAGATCCTTGCCCAGCAAAACCTAGCCTTAAAGTGCTGTTGTAATATAGACAGTAAAGAATTTAGTGGGGCTTTTTCCAGCTGACAGATACTAACATGAGAAACCTTATTTTGGTTTCTGAGCCAGTTTTTAAATAAGTAAGGAACTAAAGACTTTTCTCTAGGGAAGCTGCAGTTGCGCATACAGGCCATAGTGTCACTGAAACACAAGCATTACCTTTGTCATTTGACAGCCAGAGGCACACAGAAGAGGGGACAAAAATTCTGTCCTGTTAAACGCTACACAGGAAAGGTTCAAAAAATGAGAATAGGCAAAGAACAGCCTAAGGTGCAAGACAGGTCCAGAAACTGGTGTGCACCCTAAGTGGCTTGTGATTGTGCAGGAAGAACTACCACATGTAACGTTAAGCTGACCTGGTTTGGTTTTACTGCATAAATGCCTAGCATTGCTCAGCATTGCTCAGCATTGCCCAGATACTAGCTTCCCTGCAATAATCTCCAAGAAATCTGCCGGCAGTAAGTACCCACTGTTCTTTGCTTTTTTTTTTTCCACCCCCCCTTTTTTTTTTTTACTGCCCTTGTCACTGGCTGTGTGAAATACCAGGTCCAAGAGCATGCATTTGGTACATACAGGGTAGTCAGTAAGCTTTTTGGAAAAGGGCATTCATATCCCAAACCACAAATATTTCCAGTCATCTTACAAGTCATGAATGATGATGAAGCTCATCTCCTGCTCTGGTAGTTTTATTACAGAACCACTCAGGATTCATGCTTCTTCGATCTGGTAATAGCCTCCTATGCCGCGATATTGCAGGTCATGTCTTTGACAGGAGGACTCATTACACTGCTTTTGTGAAGGCTTGTTCATATTTACAATTCTTCATCAGAATACCTCCCAATCCATTTTTCAGACAGTTAGCTCACAGTACTTTGCTGCAGTTTTTATTCAAAACAAAATAATAACTTTTTTGAATTAGATTGTTTTCCCATTCCCTCCAGTGTCAAAAAGACTGAGCCACTTTTATTTCTGCCAACTGCAAATTCCACCCCCATATACATCTTCAAAGATTTAAAAAAAAAAAAAAGTGACCTAAATAAATGGCTTTGCTTTGGATAGAGACCAGGCCTCTAGCGCTTCAGACTTCATTCCCAAAAGGAAGGGATCAGAACATTAATGTATATACAATTGGGAAAATAACATTCTGGCATTATAGCTCCTATAATTCAACTTGCCCAATATTTCTGTGTAGTGCCAAAAGAAATAGAATGTCAGAAAGCAATAAACAAAGCTGTAAGTTAGTACGAGTCTAAATTATAAGGCGCCGCATGACTAATACTTGTAGTTAAACTGGCTGGGATAAAAACTTATCGGTGCAGTCAGTCTTCATGCTTCAGGACGTAAACTGATCACTCACAAAGGTCAGGAAGAATTTCTTCCTCTCACAGCCCGTTCTCCCTCCTTTCACTGCAAATTTGTTGAATATGAGTATATTGATTGTTTGCATCCTGGTTTATTTGCTTTTCCCTGGTGTTGGCTCTTGCTGGAGATTAAATGAAATATTGGTTTAACCTAATAAAAAGTAATTCCTGGTCATATTTGCAGCAAGCAGTAGTGAGGAAATAGGTTGCCTCATGTGAACTGATTAGCATTTTATTTGTTTTCCAATAGCTGGAATAAGAGCTGTGTCAGATCTCTGTCTTTGGAAGATTAACCTGCCATTAAGCTAAGTGCTGTCATCAAAATAAAGGGTTGTCAACCAATAAGCTGTTAACTGAAAACCTGTTTTTTATGTGACAGTCAACCAGAGAAAGGTAAAAAAACAGTTGCACCCAGTTTCCTGCAAAAACTGCAAGCAGGATGTTGCACAAGAAAATAGTGGCACCTTAAAGGTGGAGGCCACTTTCTTGAAAATATAGAAATTTTAGAAACTGTACACCAGTATACATGTGGTTGTTTTAACATGGCGATACATTTCCTAGGCAAGTGATTTAACACTGTATCTTCGGTTCTTGTAACTTAATCTATGACAGCAGTGGTTCGTAGGGTGATTGTTGGGCAATTTAATAATATTTCTCTAGAGAGATGAATCTTTGTGCTGCTGAATGGGCAGGAACGGCGCTTTGTCTCCATGGCCCCACACAAGCTTGAATGCAATGGTGATCCTAGAACATTTGCTGCTTAGAAACGATTTCTAAAGCCAGTGGTTTACAGAGGTGTACTGTCACTGAGGACTGAAAACAGTTATGTTATAAATATAAGTTTACGAAGTTTCTTGTAAACCATGGTGAAAGGCTTTGCGTGCGGCAGGAAAAGTAGCATGGATGGGCTTTAGCATGGATGGACTTTAAGTGTTTTAAAGCCCGTAATACTCTTAACTGGGTGACTGAGCACTCTAAATCTCCTGGCTTGGGATATCACTCGCCTTAATTACTTGTGGATCATCTGTTTTAAAATGCTGGCTTATTCTTGAAAAGGTTATGTTGCTGACTCAGTGAAAGTCAACATACACCTGCTAGATAGGTTCAATTAATGCTTCCTTACAAATAGTTACACAAACATAATTAACTCAGAATAGTACTAAAGCCTGTTAAAAGCAGCTTTATCAGCTCAGGTGATTCTTTCTCTTCCTCCCTCTCTCTCTTCCTCTTGCTTTCTGAAGAGGAAAAAAAAAAAGAAGAAAAAAGAAAGAAAACCCAGTTTGGTAGTATACAGGAGGTGAAGACATCTATTATTTATTAACTTTCAGAAGTGGAAATTTGATAGCCAGAGGCTAATTACCAAAATTATAAAGAATTACAGGAAAAGTCATTTCCTGAAAATAGTGTGAATTCAACACTCCAGAATCAAGAGGGTAAAGCACAAGCAGAAAATAAATCAGGACAGGCTTAGAAGGTATTAGTATGTTATTTAATACGAATTTGTTGCAGTGCTTTGCTGCAGTGCAGAATGGACTTTTAGAATACAAAGAGTATAACAAAAAATTATTAATGCCGTTTGTAACTGAACAAAAGAAATCTGCACCGATTTATGACACCTTTGGTGGAGGAAGAAAAGGACTTGAAAATTAAGGAGTAGTTTTAATAATTGCAGTAGGGATGGATTGCAGGCTTGCATTAGGAATTAGCAGTCAATTTAAGAGCAGAAAATTCCTGAACTGATTGAAAGCAAAATAATTTCCTTCCATTACACTAAATGTCAGTAAAGTTTTGAGTGCTTACAGTGCACAGCTATTTCTCGCAGAGGAGAGGAAATCTAACATTGAGCAAGTCACCAAAATGTGTGTCATTTATTGGCAGACGGTGAAACTCATCCGTTTTGGGGTGGCATTGCAAGAAGCTGTTTAGGTAGGTATCCTTATGGTCAAGACAAACCATAGGTGTGCTGCTTTCACTGACACTGTGTTTCATGCTTTTCCTGTAAATAAATACCTGGTTATATCCGAATAGTGTCATTTTTAGGAGGCAGCATGTGTGATAGAACTGGAATATGAGTTAGGATTGTTTGGTCTGACTTTCCAGGTCTCACCAAGTCATTTTACAAGTGGAAGTGTCCAATAGCTGTTTCCCAACTGTAATAGAGGGGCCATGCTGCTGTCATGCAGACAAAAGTTGAGTCCATATTTAGTACTTAATACTGTCAAGCCAAATATATTTTGTGAGTATGCTTTCTTGTGTTACTCTGAAGTTTTTCCCTTATTAACCAAGAATTCACCATGATACTAGTTCTTCTCACCCTTGTCATCTCATCCTTATCTGTCTTTAAGCGCTGCTTAAATACTGTTCTGATGGTCCTGTAAATGAGGAGCGGCTCCGAACTCCATACAAATGCTGATACTTTCGTCATGCTCATCTTTCTTGATTCTTTGAAAGTTTTGTTCAGCCCTTATGCCACTTTCTTAATTTGTTTAAAACATATCTACATATGTTTTACATTATAACTTGCCCAAATCACGATTGTGCCATCATCACAGCCGGCAATCTAGTCTCAGGTTGTTGGTGAAAATTAGGTCAGGTGATCACTAACTTGTGTGCCTATAGTTGCTTTTCTATTATGCTGTTTTGTGCTAGAAAATTAACACGAGACTTAATTGCTTTGTGCAACCTTAGCAGCTTCTGTTGCCCTAAAGCTGACACTTCTCAAACTGCTTTTGTTCAGCTTACCCTTACTTCCTTTGCTTACCTATCTGCATACGGTTCAAGCAATGAAACTTCTGGCATTTTGGCAGAATAGAAGAGGGTAGTAATTTTCATTGATACTATGCTCAGGCTCTTTGTTTGTGAAAACTGGCCTGATTCCTCTTAAGTTGCTGGGTATCTGGCAGTTTTACATGCACGTAATCAGCCATTTAATCTGTCAGATGGAATAATGTAGGATAGGCTTGACGAATGAGTTGCAGAACACACATTAACCCTGTTGTAGGGGGTAGCTGAAATGTCTGATAACCATACTTTATACCATGCTCTACCTCATTTTTATGTGCTCAGATAGGTAGTTCATTATTTTTAATGCCTTTCATCGTGCCTGAACTTTGACAATAGTAGCTTCAGTTTTGCTTTCTATTTGTAGGAATGTAATGTCAAGAACTGGAGTAAGTTACATGTCCTGATCATTTCATTCCTTGGAAAGCATGATGTCGCACCCTTTCCTCATCTTTTCAATCATCTGTTGGACCTTGTTATCATTAGCTATGTCAACATGTTTCAGAGAACTAGTGTAGCTAAGGGGCTTGTCTGCACTGACTTGCGAACTTACTGTGGCCACAAGAGTTGAGCAAGAGCACTTTGCACTGTTCCCCCTGCTGTCCCAGCCTGGCCCACGTGTCCAGGATACTAACATTACTCTGCACTTCAGGGGCTTTCTGCTCTCTTTCCCTACAGAGTTCTTTAATTCTGTTTTTCTGACATCTTTTTTAACCTAGAAACTTGCTCGTCTCCTTTTGTGGGCTGATAATTCTTGGCTTTCCATGACATACTTCTATACCAGACATCTAGACCTGGGATTAACTTGTGGCCAGTCTAATTTGGTCACAGGTGATAATCAATTTGCTTTTACTGCAAACTAAGTTACAGCACAGTACACGGACACTTCATAAAACCAGCCTTCACAGTGCGTCTGTACTGACAAGTCTGGCAGCACCCATGGATGGGAGAGGATCAGTGCCAGTTATTCTGCAAAAGAGCCTCTGCTCTTCTCAGGTGGTACCTCCCATCACCTCTATAATAAAGGTGTGCTACTAGCTCTGTTATAAATCCCTGTTCTTCTGGAAATTGTAACAGCTCTAAAAGCATACTTTAATCTAAAGCTTGGTATAATAAAACTCATATCCAAGAGCAAGTGTGAAATTATCTAGTCATTTTTTAGTAGGTAACAGAAGAGGGCGGTTGAAGCAGTTATATGAGAGAGATGACAGGAAATTGTAGGACAGTATGAACCGATACCTCTGGTCAAACAGCAGCTTCAATTTCCCTCTCTGATAGACAGCCTGCACCTAGCTGAGTGCTTTCGCTGCCAGGCCAGCCTTCCTTCTGCTTTTTCCTTTTGGACTTTGCATTTAGGGAGGCCAGCGAGCCTCTACCTTGGTAGTCAGTCGGAGGTCTGGGCTCTTTGGCTCTTTCAGTTCCGCCAGCAGTTGTTAACAGGGTACCCACGCTAGCATTATTTAGTAATTATCAGGAATTTACACTGGTAAATTGGGGCCTTTTTCAATGAGGCATTTAAGTTACAAAATATAAAATTAGAGATTAGTCTTATCTGAGGATTTATACAGCCAAGAGTGTCCTTCTGAGTCATAGTTTCTACCTCCTCATCCCAGAGTCAGCTATGTCACTTAACTGTTCATAAATTGTTCAAGGTCCATCTTGCAGTGCTGCAGGTGATTGGCAGCCTTTCCTTCTACTGAAAGTAACAGAAATTCTTCTGTTTGCTAGCAACCTATTTCTAGATTTCAGGATTAACTTTAATTAAGTCTAGTTTATGGAATTTTGTCTTTTATACATGCTGAAACTGTTCTTTTGCTCTTTTAAAGATTTTAATCATAATTCTAATCAATTTTGAAAAACTAATAGTGTGTAATTATACATGCAGCATTTTTCTGTAAATAAATGCCCCTTGATGTAAAAGATATCTGTAAGATTCTTGTTTACATTTCTCTTCATTTCCTGGTACTTTAATTGTTAAACATATGTTTAATAAAATAAATCTGACATTCTTGTTACACACATGCTTCAATTATTATCAGAAAAGAAGACTTTAAAACCAGCGTTTAAACACCTATTCCCTAAATTGCCATAAAATAGCAAGGATTCTTTTTAAGACCCTGCTGGGAACAGTTCACCCACTATATTAAAGGCAAGGACTTACCCAAGAGCTCAGATCCCTTAATCATGCTAACTTAGCTTCAGCTATACATTTTTAGCATATACTTAGACCAGTATAATTGCCACCTTGTGCAGCTGTGAGAAAATATGTGTAGCATTGCAGTTGCTTAACTACAGTGTGCCAAGCACAACACGCAATCTTGCAAGGCACAGAGCCACATCTATTTGCTATAATAAGACTTCCCAGACTGGAGCTGTTACATGCCTGACCCTAGTGGTGCCAGGATGGTCAAATACATTTGGCCAACTTTCTTGACTTTGTCGGTTGAAAGAGTTTAAAAAGTTGTAGGGTGCAGTACAGAGGTAAGATAAATGGAAAGTACCCATCAGTAACACTAACACAGGCATTCAAATGACGCTGTATCAAATGGAAGTAGTTCCTGGTAGTTCCTTTACACAGTGAGTAATGCAACCATTTATCCTTATGTGGTATCTTGGCCTGCAGTGCACAGTATTAATTTCTGCACTTTACAGTATGTGTCAAAGCTGTGGGAATTGTTGCTTTGAACTGTCTCATGTGCTTCTTTTAAATCTCAGTGAAAAGAAGCCCACTGAATTATTTTAGCAGATCTTGCAACATGATTTAATTTTTAACAGTCAGACTATAGGTCTGTCAGTACTAAAATACCAGACTTTTTTGGCGTAAAAATCCAAAATACATCATACTAGCTATTTATTAAATGGTTTAGTTTGTTTCCCATCTATATTGTTTCTTTGTAAAGGTACATATTCACCTGTTACTAGTTTGAGTTTGAGCTTGCAAAGCTCGTTAAGTTCTGGGTTTCACACAACTAAACACATCTTGTTTACTTTTTAGTAAAATTTACAGCTCTAATTCAGTTGTCTTCCCAGTACAAAAGTATCTGTTTCCCATTGGATGCCAAAATAGGCAGAAAGTTGTCTTCTGTTTAACCTTGCCCAATATTATTGAACCCCAATTGGCAAAACAGCTGCTTTAAGCAATATTTTCCTGGCTTGCACTGTGTGTATCAGCCTGCCACCCTGTGCAGCCAGCCTGTCAAGGAGAACATATTTCTCCAAGCATTTTATCTTCTTGCTCCCAAAGCAAAAGGAGATTTTACCCATTCCCACAATGTTCGCTCAAAAAAAAGGACCGTATGGTCTCCTTGAATTTGAAATTTTAGTTCTGCACTTACTGTGGCAGCTTCAACAGGTTTTGAAGGTGAGAGAGTGATAGCAAGGACATCTCTGACTCTCTTTAAAGTCACTTTGTGTTCTGTGTTATTTCATATGCCGAAGACACCCACGCCATTAGGCAGGAAACCAATGCAGCATCCACAGGATCTTCCCTATGCCTATGTAGGAGGACACCAGAAATATTAACCTGTTACTGAAGGTCAGCTTTTTTATGGCAAATACCTGAGTAATCCCAAATTCTTTGAGCCATGCCTTGAGTTCACTTGCTGTTCCACGACCTTATGCAGAAATCCAAAGTTTGAATGCTGTGCAAAATACCCAGAACATCTTAAACTTGGGTCAAATTTTCACCAGTCTAGGGCATGTGCCCTGCACTTTTACACCAAGCAGAAATTCCCAGATGGACATAGTTAACCTTGAGGATGGTCATGTGAGCGTGTGCATGTGCAAGAATCACAGTTTGAGGCCTTGGTCCCTCGGTTTTGTGCCACAGGGCTGATTGTTCACATTGGGGAAATGCTATTCAGCTGCATTAGCAGTGATTTTAATACGGAACGGAGCTGACAGATTCCTCTCTTCACAAGTTGAATTCCCATTTTGTGACATTATATAACTCTAATCCTAGTTTCAGCACTTCAGTAGGATGAAACTGGCAGGTATTTGGTTCTTTCCCTTCACATAACCATAGTGTAACACTGGATTTAGCAGGGTGAAATGAGGATTTTCATCTCTTACTACCTCCTGTGCCTCTCTCTGACGCCAGTAATAGCAGCACTCTCTGAAGGTGTTCAGGGCTGTTATTCAGGGAGTGAAAGACTGTTCCTCTTTCTGGACAGAAAATTGAATTAAGAGTGAAGCTGCAAGTACTTTGTCCTTGGATGAGGGAGGAAGTCTTTGGTTTAGTGCTGAACTCAGTGGTCAGGAGATTGCATAAATTGAATACTTAAGTTTTTGGCAGGTGCGGTGTTTCTACCAGATTTGGAGGAGGAACGGGAAAGCACAAGAATAACTCTGAAACATTGCATTTGGAATGAAATCTAGATGCATTGCAATGATAATGCTATCTAAACTTCTTTTGCAACTGTCCTTTCACTTTTTTCTGCATTTTATATTTGGCTGGTCATGCACTACATGTTTCACTTAAATACTAAAATACCAAGCTGTTTCACTTGCAGATTTGGCTTCTGAATTTGGCTTCTCTGTAGTAAAAAAAAAATCAGTGTCATGTCAGCTTCTGAAGATAGAAGCAAAGAGTTTCAGATAATTTATCTCCTGAAACAAAAATAAATAATGTACCAAGCAAATGTCAGAATTAGAGGTATATTCCAGACTCCTGCTTTTATAAATCAGTCTTTAAAACTGAGCAGCTGTAGGTCATAGACAGAAAGAGGACCTGGTCCCATAGTAGGTTTTTGCTCCCCGGGAATCTTTTACATTGAACAACCACTGGATAAAGCATAGCTTAGCAGACTCTTCCTAATGTAGACAGGTACTAAGATTAAACAGGCAAAACTTTATCAGGCTTCAGATTTAAGGATTATCAACTTGTGAAATGATGAAGTGGAGATAAGAAGAAGCTTTAAAGAGGTATTTATTAGCAAAATGATGAAATCTCTGTATGAGTGAATATATCTGCTCTGGCCAGGACAGATTTGTAAAATAAAAAGATTAAGTCAGTTTCCAAGAGGAGAAAAATAATTCCTAAGTTAAAAGAAATGTTGAAGTTACTCAAGAACTTTTGAATAACTTTGTCAGAGAAAAAACTGCTAATGTGTACAGTTTTGTTACTTTTTGGTGCAGTAGATGCAGTTCATAAAAGCATGTGAGCATGCAGCTAAATGTTAAAATACACCCTCTCAGCAAGACAGTTCTTCAATCTGTTATTTTATTTGTGACTACTTCATAATTAAGTTAGTATTCAGAGTAGAATAACTGCTGAAGTAGAACTGCATTAGGTTTTAGTTCATGCATTAAATAATCTATTCAAGATGTCTGTTATAAAAGCACTCTAGCAGCTTTCTCATTATCATGTGTCTGAAACTGAGCAGATGTCCAACAAAATTGCGAAAAGTACCAGTGGTTTCCTAAGGCAACATTTCTGCCAACAGCTAGAACTGCATTAAACCCATCATTTCAACAGGATTCTACTGGAAAGCATGGCTGCCTTAATATCAGAAGTAATTATCCGTATGGACATCTGATATGCCATCAGTGTCAGTTTTTACAGTCAGACTTTTTGCAGATAAAATGAAGCTCGTAAGAAGCCTGTTTCTCTTACTCCGTAAGTGTGTTACACAAGAATTGAGGGTATAAGGCAGGGTCTCACACAGGCTCACAGTGGAGTTGCCGGGTGTGCTAAGCCCCTGCCTGCGATCCGGGATGCACCGCATTTACCGAAACAGCAAGTGGACTTTCAAAGCCGTGATTGGCTCATGTTCATCTTAAGATATTCAATAATTCAAGCAGGGTTACTGAGCAATGCAGACTTGGCAATATGAATATTGTCTCTGAAAGAAGAGCCTTCTTCATGCCTTTTCCCTGTTGCAACTTACACTCTAGGTACCAAACTCGCAGCCACTGTACATCCAGCTAGAGATCGCAGCCAATGTGCTGTGCCTTGGTCCGTGGAAGCTGTTGCGTCCTCCCCCGGGGAAGACAGCTCTTCACTGCTGTTTCCAAGGGTCGAGTGAACTGACCGGGAGGGAACCTCATCCCTGTGATGCCAAGTGACTAAAGCAGGTGCCGGGTCGCCACGTGCCGTTTGTGACCCAGCGCCGTTTCACTGCAGCTCTGAGCAAGCCCTCCTCTCTTGCTGCTGTGCTCCAGCTTCTTGTCTGAAATACAAGGAAGCATTTTTGTTAAACTTTTTTTTTTTTTATCGTTGGTGTAAAAATAAAACTAAAAAAGCTTTCTGTCCTTCTGCTGGCACTGTGCAGAAGACTCTCTTGAAAACTGAACTCAGCTTTCGTAATGGCAATAGATAAGCACAAATAGTTGGCCTCCAGTCCAGTTCTTTAATTTTAGACCCAGCAAATCATACAGCATGCCTGCCAGATGGTTTAGTATCATCTTATACAGCTGGTTGAAAAACAGAATCAATTTTCATAAAATTGAGACATTTCTGCTACTAAAAACTGTACTAAATTGAAAACTGCCCACTAAGTAAATTTTCTGCTAGCTCCTCTAATGCAATGGTGTGCACTGAAGTCTTGTAAGAGCAGTTTGCATGTGTGGCTTTAACTTTTCTCCATAAGTCCTTTTCTCACTAAGCTACAAGAAGTTAAAATCCTGCAGCGTTTAAAAGCATAGTTTTATTTGTTGCGTACACTTTGTTTCACCCCACTGTACCAAGGGGAAGCTTCGCTGCAAGTAATGGTCCTTGCTAAAGGTGTCCTGAGTTATCAGGACATGTCTTTCCTGGCCTTGTTATTTTACGAATCTTCATCACTGATGTACTGTCATCAGTGTTGTATTGCCATCACATAAAGTGTTTTATTGTCATTGAACTTTTTAGATTTCTGCTGTATTTTCTGCAAGCCCAAATGCAATCAAGAGAACTGCTAACTGTGGAGGATCTTACATCTGTGTTTAAGGTAGGTGAACTTGTAGTCATCTGACTGTATTCATTTAAAATTAGAGTATCTTCCATTACAAAAAGTCCACACTGTGGTAATTAACAACTGACACTTCCTTACTCTAAATAGGGGGAATATCCTGCTCCCTCAAGTAGTTCTGATTTATAGATACAGGTTTAGATATAGGTTATAGATCCTGTTTCTTTGGAAACCACAGCGACATTACACCTGACTTGACTTAACACATAGACTTGTGGAGACTTTATATAATTGGTATCAATGCATACATTGACGTAATTTTTTTCCAGCAAGTTATGTAAGAGAAGTGATTCGCCTCTCCTGTTTTTAAGTTGGGTGATGTCTGTTTTGTTCCCACCCTTAGTGGTATTGAAATTGTGCTTGAAGTAAATACACGCTGTGAGAGTAATTCTTGGTAGGTGCTGGTGTTGAACTTGATTATTTCCGACTGTGAGCTGAGTTGCTGTGCTCTGCGGACAAATTATCGTCCACCTGTTTTTAAAGCTCTGCAGACCTACAATGAACTCAAAAGGAAGAACTAGTACCATTCAGGGAAGTTGTAGCTCTGTCCACCCCTGTTAGTAAGCTGCTTTCCTTTTGCTTCTAAATATAGCTAATTCACTTTGAAAGGGAACAGCTTGCAGGCAGCCATAAGGTGAAAGTCAAAGATCAGCTATTTTCATGCAAAGTGTGAATTGCTTCCCTACCAAGGACCCAAAAAACATATAGTTATGTTTTGGGGGATCTTTTTATATTTTGTCCTGTGCCATCTTCCAGAATCAGGAATGTTTACTCCCTGTGCACATCTGCTGGGGGTTTGTGTTATTGAAGGGTCCCAGTGGCCGGCTGTAGGACGTGCCCTTTCCCGTGGTGTTCTCTAAGGTTTGTCACAGCATGACTCTGCCCTCAGCATCACCAAATTTTCCTAGAATTGGCCCACACAATTCAACAGCCGGTTATGGCTGTTCTGCTGAGCTTCATTTAGATCAAAAGATTCAGGATTTCTGTTAGTATCAGAGGGCAGGTTTCTCAGTTTTCCTGGCATTTACTCCCCAGTACTTGAGAATTTTTACTTTTAAATACCCCAATGTCACCTTTAAGGTATAGGAGGATGACTCAGCTGTGAAAATGCCATTATTCTCCAGCTGATGGTAAAAATTTGGTTTGCTCCTCCAGGGCCTCCATATCCTCCTGAACTGAAATGGTGTTGGATGATGCTCCTCTTTTTTCCTCTCTCTTTTCTCTATTTGCTTTTGTTCAGCTGTTTCTTACTTTACAAATTTCTCTTGGTTCCTTTTATACTCTTGCATAATACTGATCTCCTGAATGTAAATACTAATTCTTTTTCCTTGTTTATAAAAATAGTCAGAGAGTCTTTCTGAACAATTAAAGAAGTCAGAATTGTGCTGCGACAAGTAAAAGCTATTATATAAAATTCATTTATATTCTAAGCTGATATACCATAAGATAGAGGTAATTATTCATTGTGTATGCTACTTTCCAAGGAAAAGAGAATTCTTTGATTTATATTCTTGAATTTATTAACTGAAGTACATTTAATCCTCCAGAGAGCCTTCTCAATTATGTAGAGTGGACAAAAAGGTTAAGCCTAATTCAGAAAATCCGAGTTCAGCTTCAGCTTTCAGTTATTCTCTTAAAAGATTGAGGCAGTTCAGACCATCAAAAGCATTAATATAGGAAGAATTTAGGTCACTTAATGCAAGGGTTTTTTTGTTTGGGTAAATACATTAATTTCTTTGAAGAGAGGCTGAAAGATTTGGCCTTAGACTTACTAGTGCCCAGTGCAAAACAGGAGTGGCTGATCTTTGAGTAAGCGTTCAGCTTTGCAGGCACTACGCCAGAAGGTGTATCTCGTGTCCTAGGCAAATGAGATCAGTGCAGTGATCTTCAAGAACTGTGAGAGAAGCAAACTGAGTCTGTTCCAGCTCAGCTTTCCAGGCTCATGCAGACAGCTCTTGCTGTCAAAAATAGTTCACAAATTTCAGTGTGATTTGTTTTTAAAGGGTGAGGCTTGGTCTTGCAAGTAAATGAACTTGCAGTACTTTTCCCCTTACTGTGTCTGCTAGGGAAAARAATTTGGTAAAGTGTTCATGCTTGCCGTTGCCACCGTAAATAAATGTCGAACATGTGATTTGTAGAATGACAGGTTTTTTCCTTCATCCCATATCTTCCTGGGACTTTTTCCAGTTCAGTGGATATCGGTATTCTCTAAGAAGATGGAAGTTTGGGATAGATCAGAGCCTTTCTTAAAATGCAAGGTAATGAAATTGGCCGATCAGCTGAAGTCTCTATTTGCACCTGAGTACAGTGGCTGAGGAACCTTCTTGGTGTCACAAACTGCATAGGTAACTTCCACTTCTTAAACTAGAGAACATTTTTCTTTTTATGAAATTAAACCTGCAGACAGCTTTGGAACTCAAATCACTTTTTCTTCCCTCTGTTTCTTTTCAAATGTTTATTGCAAGGCTGCCTCAAATTTACCAGAGATTTGAGCTTAGAGTTCAAGTGGTTTACTCTTCAACAGTGAATGTTGATATGCTGACCTATTACATGGTGATGAAAATGGCTTAAAAATGCAAAAAAAAGAAGTCTGTAATACATCAGCAATTGTCCGGAAACACTAATCTTTACTTTCTAAACTTTACCAGATTTCCTGTGCCTTCATTTTAATTGCATGTGCTGATTAAGCAACTTTTAGTCCATATGTTCTTTTTTAAAAAGCACTGAACTTGTGCCTTTCCACTCACATAGAGTGTAACTTTTTAGTGCAGAGTAGGTTCTCTAAAAAATATTTTCTTCAAATTTTTCAGACTGAAACACAGAGGATTTCTCTCTATCAATACCCAGTCAAACACCACTAGAATAAATGTTGTGCCTGCTGATATTTTTTCATATCTTAAAATTTGTTAAGAGTTACAGCAATCAAGGACTATCTTTGAGATTGCTGTGGTGTTGTAAGATAACTCTGCAGTATAGTTAATGCTGCATAACACAGTGGTGATGAAATATCTCTTGAGGAATATGAAGTATAGAGGATTGAAAGGTTTTCCCACATCTTTCTTTTACATTAAATTCCATGCTGATTTTATTTTTATATATTGCCTCTCAGGCTGTAATGCAGAAAGCTGATAGTGAGATAAAATCTCATAAGTTTCTTCTTTGGTATCTTTTTCCTACTTTGTTAGCAGATCTTACTGTCAACTATTTGGGGTCCTTCTCTGATAAAAATGGGAAGGAATAAACAAAACTTCCCAGCTTTTTTGGTCTGATCTCACTATTGTAAATGGCTGGCATTTGGCTAGCATCTGCACAGGTTCAGATAAAACTTTTAGGATAGGCTATAAAGGAAGTCATCGTAATCACCTGATTTCTTTCTGACTCAGTTACTGTTGACTGTATGTGAACCATGCATGTATCTTACAGGCCCTTGTTTGCACGTCCTCTGTTAAGTATGATGAGCTATTAGCTAGTAATTCTCCAAGTATAAATGCGTATGTATTGCAGTTCTTGGCAGAAATATATTTTAAAGGGGGTGCAGTGTTGCCTCTAGGCATGACGAAACAAACCAGTTTCTTCAGGGTATGAAGGAGTATTTTGTTCAGTGAGAAAAATTCAGGCCCTCACTCGCTGCACCTACAAAGCGGACCTGCAGCAAAGGAGCTGCAAGCTGCAATCGTAACTGTCCAAAGAAAATTTACAGCCTGGGGGGAAAGGTGGCAGAATTCCTGAAGCACCTTCACAGGGTAAATGGCATGCTAGTTCAACAATGTATAGTTAATGAGTCAAAGAAGAAATATGTGGCCCGTCCCAGGCTTCCAGGGTTCGGTGGGCACCTGCGTAGATGTACAGATGGATGGTGTTATCTGGAGCCTGGGAGGCGGGGCCTCGGGGTGCTGGAGCCGAGCCTGCTCCCTCTGCACCCAGCGGGTCAGTGGGGACGCGGTGGGTATCGGAGTGATTTCCCCCCCCAGTCCTGGACCCTGAGCACTAATTGCACCGCTTAGGTAATCCCTGAATCCAGACTCTGCCCCAGCTAGGACTGACAGATCAGATGTGATTACTGCTGTCAGATCGAATTATGGCCTGTTTATTAAACATAAGGTGGCTTTTCAAGCCTAGTGGTGCTAAGCTTGGTGTAGTCTTCAACTTTAGTTTGTGTGATCACTTTATAGATATTGATTGTAAAATTAAGCAAAAGTCATTAATGAAACTATTTAATGATATTTAATATCCTTCTGAAGGAGGGATAGCTTTCATTATTTTTCTTATCTCCTTTTCCCCCTTAGTGTGGGGGAAAGGGGATGGTTTGGGCAGATTTTTGTTTTTTAAGATAAAGTGCTTTTCCATTTGTGTTGCATAAGCCAATTGCAGGAAAACAATGAGGCACCTTAATACTTTTTATAAATGGCTTTAGTAGAATTAGGATATTACCTATGTAATCTTACCAATGATTCAGAAAGAGCTTATAGAACTAATTTCCAGAGGCATGTAATAAAGTTTATGAGACCATTGCAAATTAATTAATAATAATTAAAAAAACAATTAATATAAGTAGAAGAATTACAGGTTAATTGCCATCTAGTCATCTCCTTGGTGCAGGCTATCACAACTCTTTTGATTTTGTTTTTTTATTAGCTGACGTCAGTGGCACCAGGTTTTGTCCCTGTAAGCATCCTGGTTCTGGTAGCAGGCAGATTTCTGCATATGTATAATTTTTGCCCTTTAGAGAACAGAGGTAGTACATAACACAATAATAAGTCACTAATTTACAGGTTTATTCCTGTCTATTCAGAGTTGCATATTTTCACACATGATCATGCTGGAAAGTTTATAGGCAAATTACAACAGAAAGCATTGTAGCAAGGAAGCACTAAGCCTGTATGAAAAAATGATGGGAAGATGCAAATAAAACCTTAAGCAAAAAAAATAGATTTCAAGGCATTTCTAATAAATGTGCAAATTAAAAATAAACTGGGTTTGCCTTGCATTGTCTCTAGACATCAGTCTAAGACAGGACCTTCTTCAGAAATAGCTTTGTTTTTCCAAATCATTGCTCTTTGTTCCCTCCGTCTGACCACCAGGTGAACAAAGATAAGCCAATTAAATGTTCTTTGAATGAGGCCTGGAACACAAGAATAGCCATACTTCACTAGTCAGACCCAAAGTACTTCTGGTCCACCATCCTGTCACTGCCAATAGCCGGTAGGATATACCTAGGGAAAGGGTACCCCAGTCACCTGCCCTGCTTTGAGCAGCTGATGCCTTCTCAACCAGATAACAAGTTCAATGGTTTAATGGGCTTTTCCTCCATGAAATTGTCTAATTGCCTTTTGAACCCATATTTACCTGTGGCCTCCACACCACCTTGTGGCAATTACTTTCACATTGTAACGATGCAAACGTTTGTTCTTTAAAACTTCTGAGTGATTCTGTCACAAATCATTTTGCGGGAATATTTCAAAGAATCCCAGAAAGCCTCTCCTAAGACTGTCTTTCCTTTTCAAAGGAAAACAAGACTTTTTGGATCGGTGATCTGCTATTTTTATGGCCACAGTTAAGATTGTTGCCTGTCACTGTAGCAAAGGGATCAGATAAAAATTCAAAGCGATGCAGGCTTTCTATGGCCTTAAAGTTTGAGCGTCTTATTCCCATGAATTGCAGAGACTGATGGTGCTAGTATATAGCACTTAGAGACACTTGGTGAGAATTTTGCTGTGGGGGAAAAGCTTAGTCCCTTGAAGCTTGTCCATAAAATGGCTGTTGATGTCTCTTGCCTTGATATCACAGGCTTCACTGTCTGCAATTTTTAGGTTAGAAATCCTTCATTACATTTTCTCACCTATTTCACAGCACTGCAAAAAGAGGACTCAAAGTCTCCTAGACACAATTCATAAGAGCCTCAAG
Organism: Apteryx rowi; assembly: GCF_003343035.1. Classification (NCBI taxonomy): domain Eukaryota; kingdom Metazoa; phylum Chordata; class Aves; order Apterygiformes; family Apterygidae; genus Apteryx; species Apteryx rowi. The sequence continues at coordinate 1,322,856 of NW_020447708.1, forward strand.
GACCTTCATTTTATAACTTCTGTTAGTAATCTTGAGTCACTTCCAATACATCATGCAGGTCTAAGTGCAGGTGCCATCTGGTACCATTCTGAGAGGCTCCAGGTGACCTGGCTTTTTTCTCACCATGTTCAGAGGAAACTAAACACATGGTTCATAGCCACTATTCAGGCGATGGGTTTCTATGTAGGGCTGTTGATGCTGGGCAGGAGGAACTCTCTGGAATTAAAATCTCTTTTCCACCCTGATGCATATGTTCAGCTTCTTGTTTCCAGGCTGTGTGCTACTTTTATGACATCAAATTCAATTTTTTCATCCTTTCTTGTAAGGTCTTACCTTCTCAAATTCCTGCCAGGCTCTCTCATCTGTGTTTCTCTTCCTCTTCTAGCTTTTTTTCCCTTCTATTTTATTACACTGCTTGCAGACCCAGCGTGCAGGTTCTTCACCACCTCTGCTTTCTTCTGCATTCTCCCTTACTCCATTTCTGTTTTCTGGACTTTGCTTGTAGGGTCGTGCATGTGAAGAAATCTAATCCCTGACTCACCCAGGTGTGCAGATACAATTCTAAGAAAATTGTGCTATAACTAGAGAAGTCAGTTTTCCCCAGAGTGGTAGTATTAAACTGGTTTAAAAAAAAAAAGAAGAACAGTTTTTCCAGCATAGCCCTTCTAATCTGTGTGTACTTCATCATTATAATCCACCTGTACAGCACTCCTAGTAGAAACATGGCCTATAAGAACTGCTTTGGAAGCAATTTCCTCTTCTACTTGCACTTAATTCTGTTTCCATGCTGCTATTTTATTCTGGATTGTTGCACTGCTTTTTCCAATTTTCTCAGTATTCTGTCTTATTTCTTTTTCAATTCTGACTTTTTGCCAATAAGCATGTCTTGTTTATTCATATGTTTGTTTATTCTGTCAAATGTTGCACTGTAAAATTTAATGTTTTTCAGATTCCTTAAGCAGATGATTTGGAACGGCTTGATGATTATCTTTGAGAGTTACTTAAACAAAATGCAGATTTCTTTGGCATGTTAATCTTGTCTTCTGTAAGGACAAACACAACAGAGGTAGGAGATCCTTCCATGTTATATGAAGGAAGTATGTTTTCAAGGACTGAGATGGCTTAGTCTTTGATATTCACATTTATGCTGTTTCAGTTTTCAGAAACACATTTGAAAATGACAATGTACAAAAATTACTGTCAAGTCGTATATTCCAGTCTTGTATTCAAAAAAAGAAAATGCCCTTGGCTTCTGGAATTTGAAACCTTTGGTTTTTCCTTCAATTGCTCTTGTTATTTATTTCTGGAGAAATAGAAGTCTAAGTTACATCTGAGTTTTAAAACGTTTACTTGCCTGAAGCAGAAATTTGGTAGGTAGACACTTGAAAAATTCTGCATTGCCATTTCAAAATAATAGCTATTGAAAATTCAGACTTGATCAACAAAGATAAAAGATTGAAGATTGCTTCTGCAAGTTACTTTTCCTTTGTTTGCTGTTCTTGCTTATTATAAATACAGTTTCTTTCTAGGGAGTCTGCAAATCTTTGCCCGTCATTGATATTTTGAAGTAGAGCATTTCCAAAGGGCAGTTCACACATTCAGGGATTTATTCTGTTTTATTCAGTATTTTACACAGGTAAAACCTGCTGCTTCTCAGTACTGAAGGCTGTGATCCTGTATCAGGTAGCATATTAGCAGACAGCTACTGTTGCTCTGTAGACTCTTGAAAGGGCTGCAAGGAAAGACTGGAGCTCAGAAAAATCCCCTATTAATGACAGACACTGTATATGTTGCTACCGAAGTCCTCCAGACACCCAGGTGTGCTTTTTTCCCCATCTCTCTCTCCCCAGCAGCACTGTCCTGAGTGGCTGCAGACTGGTTTATGCCATTAGTACATGCAGAAAGTCCTCTCCAGTCACAGCCCAGGTTGCTGTAGCCCTGCTGCCCTCTGCGGCGAGGGCTTGTACGCATTTCCAAGAAGTATTTTGCAATTCTGATCTTACGTGATTCGAGTGTCCCAGCTCTTCAGCTGTCTTAAGAATTAAACACCGGGTGACCACGTTAGCCTGTACGCCACGGCACACCAGCTGCCCTAACCCTCTGCCCTCGCCAGAGCCCACTGGGGCAGCTCAGCCCAGGTCCTGCCACATTGCCCTCACCGTGCCCACCCAGCGGGTGCGCAGCCGCTCAGCTCCTGTGTCGCTTGAAAACTGGGTGCGGTCACAGGACTATAAGGCTTTTTTGTGGTTTCAGGATCCAAACCGTAAGAGATTTGTGTCTCGTGACTGTCAATACCGCTTTCACGACTAACCATGTCCGAACTTCACCCAGAGGGAGATCCAGCTCGTGCAGCCCAAGCAGTTGTACGTGGGCACTCCACAGGCAGCTGAACCTACAGAGTGAAATAGAAATGCCGGATGTTTCGTGCTCACCTTTCCTCTTTGGAGACCCCATGACTATCTCATAGGTGTAGTATACCTTTATGGTAGGTCATTCTTAAACATAACAACCATATTTTTATTTTCCAGAAGCTTGTGTGTGCCATAGTTTATACAATAAGGCTTAAATATACTGCAAGATTGTAAACTGCTATATACTGCTATACAGTATAGACATTATAGTATTACACTATAAGTTTCCACAGTCTCAGCCAGCAAAAGCAGCAGTCCTGCACTCACTCTGCTGCTCACCACTCTTTTCCGTGCCCACTATCTGCTCTCTTGTACAACTCAAAGTTTTGTGAGACCAGGCAATGCAAAATTTAAATTTAAAGCTAACCATTTTTATTAGTATTTTATTTTATTGCAAGCTTTTACTTGGGCTAGTTCTTGCAGTTGTTCCCACATGCAACCATGCAAATACTCCTGCTGGCCTAAGGGAAGGGAAGGCATGGGACTGAATGAGCAGTGGCAGTGGGGGAGCAGCTTTTAGGACAATATTGGCTTATGCCAGACTCAGGTGATTGTACGACTGCTGTCTAAGGACAGCAGAGTATGTTTTGGGCTTAGTGGATATCCTCTTTAAGTTGTCTCAGGTTATCCAAGTCAAATCATATTGCAGGTTTGGCCCACAATGTCTGCAAGCAAAGATTTGAACCATGGTATAAAAAGAAGTAATAAAAATGAAAAGTCAGAGAAGACACATTTGTGCTGCAAGACAGCTGCCCAAAAGGTATTCAAATATTAAAATGAGGATAGAGGGCATGTTCTGAGAAGCTTCACTTGAGGGTGGTATTTGAATACCACTTATGTATATGCCTTGTACCGTTTAAAGCTCTAGCAGCTCTTACAGCTGTGTCTTCAGGTCTCATAGTGGGAATTTGCTTCACTTCTCTTGTTCTTTAACATACTCAGCAGCCTATCTTTTTCTTTGCAGCTCTTGTCCCACGAAAGATACAGTGGGAAGGGAAAGCAATTGCAACTCAGTCCACCCTTAAGAGTGACAATATGCTGTGCAAGCTACTGTAAAGAGTGTGTGCATTATCGTTATACATATAGCCCCTGCAATGGTGAAAGGACATTTGGGCTGGAGGTTTAGTTAGATCCTTGTGAATTATTAAAAGGTTTAGAAACTGTCCTCAAAGTCTCTCTGTGTTGCTTATTCAATAGGCAGACAATTTACATAACTTCAGCACTGTAGATGCCATTGCAAATTGGGCCACCATCTGCAGCAGCATAATTTGTCCTCATGTCATGCCAAGGCTCTGAGAACTGACTGGGCGTAAAGACCGTGATCAACTTATAAAACCTTGTTGCTCTAAAACTGGGCACTGGTAATCTTGCCAAGATGCTATATTTACTTAGTCTATATCTGTAGTGATCTGTAAGAGGTTTAATGTAGCTCTCAGAAACAGAGTTGGTGTTTGAATGGTTGTTGTTGGGAAGCAATTAGAGCAAAGGAGAATGAACATTTGGATGAATAAATACTGAAAAAGGGGTTTGGGAATGTTTGACACTAGGGGTGCCTCTGGATCAGCAGATGATATTAATGCCATGGAAATTCATCACTGACTGGTACACAAAATTTGTGAAGGAGTGCCGATCTGGACAGCTTTGTCTGCATGAATTTAAACATGTCCTGGATCTGCCTGGCCTTACTCCAGAAGCTAACAATTATGTTGAACAAGTATTTCACACATTTGACATGAATAAGGTAAGAATTCATTCTTAACTCCATGGCTTTCTTACAGCTGTATAATTTGATCTATTGGATATCACGTCTCAAAGCTCTGAAAATGCTGAGGTGATGGAGGTGATTCAGAGGTGATTAAATAGAAGACTGCTGGCAAAAAAATGTGAATGGCCAACAAACAATTTTGAATGCTTTTCTTCCAGTAAATTTTGCCTTTCTGAACATTATTTACAGTCATTCCAATACATGTTGAATAGTTTCTCATCTTTGAAGCCTGAAATTCTATTATTATTTTCAGTGTGTGTTTGCAGTTGGAAGTTTTATTTACACAACCCTGATTACAGTGGGTTTTTTTGTTGTTGTTGTTTTTTTTTTTAAGCAGTAAGTGTTTGCCTGGCTCCACAGGTATTAAAGCTTAGGGAATATGCAGCATAGAAACAACATGATGCCTTCCCTCACCAAATGAAATATTTCGGCATTTGTTCTGAGCACTTTGTATGGCTTAGTCTGGTACCAGTCAATCCCCCTTTTCCAAAGACATGTCTGCCTCGTTTTGATCTTTCATCCCAGTTTTACTGCTTAACATCCCAGGTGAACCCAAAGGCATCCAATGGCTGTTACTGGCATTGCTGTCTCTTGTTCTTCCAGCTCAGTGTTCGTACAAGTTTCTTTCAGCCATGAGACCCATCCAGAAGACCATGCCTTGTTATTTTCCCCTTGGGCCAGAGTATCACTTCCTATCAAATACTGCAAAAGAAACGGAGAGTCGTACGCAATTCCAACAGCAATGTTTGTCCTTGACTGAAATAAGGTTTAGGTTGAATTGCCAATTCCACATCAACACTCGAAGTCAGCTTTCAACTGAAGGAACATGTGGGCACATCCTAATATAAAAAAACTACTGAAAAAAGAAAGCATTACTGCTCTCTACCCATGTCTTGACCTTAATGAATTCAGAGAGTGGTGAAAAATGTGCTATTACATTACATGCATGACTTTAGCAGGAGGTTAAAACTGATGATCCAAACTGTAGACAGAACTATTCCAGATAGCTTCAGTCTTTAGAAATGACCTTTCTGTCCTTTATTATGAAAATTAATTATATTTGTTTCACTGCTTTTCATTTTTCATTTGCTGAAAGTAGACGATACCATGTGTGCATCCTTTGCACATCCAACATTTAATTTGTTGCATGATGCCCAGTAGCCTAAGAATTCCCAGAGCCAGCACTTTTGTTATATGAAGTATTCTTGTTATGCTAATTTTCCCCTAAAATTTAGCTCGTCTTTTTTGGTATTACATAGCTCTCTTTTTAAAACAATTTTCAAGTACTGTTCCTGTAAAATCATATTCCACATGTGGTGCTTTCTTTCCAGACAGTTATTAGATGATTAAACATGCTGGAATGTGATTAAGTAGAATCATGTAACTCAGTAAGCATGCTAATTACACACTTACTGCTGGCTAAGTTGGCCAGCAAACCTCAAGTCCATTAAAATGAAATCTGATTGGGACAAAGCTGTCACTTTATTGTGTTATTTTCAATTAACAAATAATGTACTCAGGCATTGTGCTCCCCAGTAAAACTTTATCAGTGTTTACGTCCTTAAGCGCTGCATGTGGACAGTGTCTGAGCTCCCGAGAGCTCTTTCACTTTAGCTTTACTGTGTGTGCCAAAGGGCCCTTGATGGCTTAGTGCTACCGAAAATTATTTTCCAGAATTTATTTTAGACTAATATTTTCAAGGCAACTAGTGACCTGAAGTGTTTCAGAAAATTGAGCCATTGGTTTGTCTTAGTTACTTTTCAGAAAACTGGAAAGGGAAACAAACACTCCTTGAAAGTCAGGCCTCTGCCAGGGTGATAGCGCACCTGTGCACAACCAGGCACAGGCACAGGCAAACTCAGGATTTGCCATGGCGTGACTGAAGAGGGAGAGGGAAGAGGTAAGGATCCTTGAAGTAGCTTTGCACCAACAGAAGCGCTCAGGAGAACTTGTTGCTCCTCTTGATGTTGGTCTATATATTTTCAAAATGTCTCTTCTTCTTGGTAAATGGAGTATCAAGTTCAGGGAGCTAGAGCAGAATAAGCTCAATCGCAAACTTGCAGGGTACGGTTAGTCTTTCCCATCTTACCCTGCTCATCTTTCTCTACATTTTGTAGTCCTTGTAATGTTAAGTGTATTTAAAACTGTAATGGTTTTCTTCACTTTTTTATAATATTTTTAATACTGAGAATGTGTGTATAGATGCTGCTGTCTGCTTTTTTTATACATTTCGAGCGTTATGATCCAACAGGTTAAAGTGCTTTTCCCTTTCTAGGTTATTTAGAGTACCTTTCCATAAGAAAAAAATTATTTTGCCAAGGTCAGTCTGTGTGAAGACAAGCTTTGTGTGAACCTGGGGCTTGTCAAAAATAGGGAAATAATAGGGAAATAATAGGGAAATAATAAATAGGGAAAGAACTCCAAACTAAAAAGGTGGGGACCTTCTTTGGTTTTGTCTTTGTTTTTTTTTAAAGTTACTAATCACAGGCCCTGCCTCCTGGTGCCTTAGCATCCAGTGAGTAGCTTACTGAAGTTATCAGATAAGAGATATGTCTTAAACTTAACAAGTTATACGCAGATCGAATACACAGGTCAGATATACACACGTAACACAGGCTGTTACATGGTTCCATCTATCAGTCTCTGATCTCCTTCTTCTGTCACCCTATAACTGTTTAATCAATTGGCGCATTTCAACCAAATTCGAAGGTACAGGAATTTCAGATACTTATTTTCTAAAGGTTTCATGAAAATTGGCAGCTGGGTAGCAGGGATACACCCAGAACGACTGCTCCTCTCCAGCAGAATTCAGCTTGTATTCATTGTTTAAGGCAGCAGCTGGCTGGCAAATAATCAGGCATTTGTTTTCTTTTGCCTGGTGAGGATACAGGGTGGAGCTGAGGTACCAGAGCAAGGAGATTTAGGAGACAAAAGACAAAGTCAGTACAAATGGAGGCTGCTTTTGTTTTGCTGTTCCCAGAAGAGCTTGTTTAATTAATGTTCCATGTTAGACAGAAAAAGATGTTTCAATGTTTTATCCGTTTGGAAATCTTCCCCCCATTTTAAAGAAATTAAACAACAATTTGGCTTTTAGGGCTTCATAAAATCCACTGTAAACATGTTACGCCAGGCTTATAACTTCATTATTTAATAATGAGTTCCCAGCTAAAGATCTGATGTTGTTCTGATGCTGCTTTTCCCGTTCCACAAGATGTTTTAACATTCCTCCATTAGCTACTGTAATCCGAGGCATAGATTTTATTGCGTATTTTCTTAATTGAGCTGTTGCAGCAGAAAGTCCAGGAAAAGTTATTTAGAAGGCAAGATTGGAATGGTATGTTTAGAATAGCCATATATTTGAGATTGTATGGTCAGTATCCTTTTGCAGCCAGTGATCATATGAATTATGTGGCATCTACTCCCAGATAAAAAGCTGTCAGGTTTTTCCCCTTGTCCAATCTGTTTGTATAATTTAGTGGCTGGAAAAGATGGAATGCTTAGAGAAATGAGTTTGCTGAACTAGAGTGTTTTACCCGAATGTTTTACTTTTTCCTTTTTTATTAAAAATCTGACTATTTTTAATGAAATGACAATGGTATAACTACAAGATTCAGATATAGCACACAGCACCTGGATGAGTTGCAGCTCAGTTTTATTTCTCCCTTGCCTTGGATAAAGTCTTGTGAGAGCCTTACTGTAAAGCCTGTGGCAAATGAGAGCCAGGATCTTTTAAGCCACATGCCAGGGATTTTATTAGCTTCTACTCTGGGATTCACTCTGACTCTGCTTAGTTTGATATGATATGTATATTTTTCTGTTGTAATGTAGGTTTCCTGTGAAGCTATTTGATGGGACTGCAGTCAGGCTTAGCAAACCAATTCAAGTAAGAAAAAGTGATCTGCTGGCATTTTAGCCATCTGAGAGTAAAGTGTATGGGATTTTTACGGCTTGATACAGGCTTTCTCAGTAACCATATCCTCACTTTGTACTTGATCATTCTGACTACATCGACACTTCTCTAACCAAAGTAATGTCTGAGCAATGAAGAAAAGTCAGTCGTGGCAGGAGGAGACAGCTATAACTGCCAAAGATGGGTATAGCACAGTTGAAGCCTTATGTTTGGGAAGAGTGTTGTTAATGTAGAACCTGCAGGCATTTGAAGCAAAAAAATAGTTCATAGCAAAATTTGTCTCAGTATAGGGTAAATTTAGTCAGAGGAGTCCCCAGGCAATGTCACCTCAAAGAAATGTTGGAATTTTGTCCTGAAACATTGGCAGATCAGTGAAATTTCTTAAAACTTCAATGGTACTAAAACCTCTTCTTGTGACCAAACCCCAGAAAGGTTTCAGCCCTGATATTCATGGAATCACAGAATGGAGGTCATCTAGTCCAACCTCTTGCTCAAAGTAGGTCCAGTTAGATGAGGCTGCTCAGGGCCTCATCTGGTCAAGTTTCGATCACCTCTCAGCAGTGAGGTTCCTCAGTCTCTTTTGGCACCTGCTCCAGTGCCCAATCTCCCTCATGGAGGGAATTTTTTCCTTGTATTGAGTCATAATTTCCCGCGTTCTAGCTTGTGCTTGTCTCACACCTCTGGAAACAGTCTGGCTCCATCTTCTCTACACCAGTCCAGGAGGCAGTTGCAGGCAGCAACAGGGGTCCCCTCATCCTTCCCTCCTCCCAGCTGAAGGAGCTCAGCTCTCACAGCCTCTCCTCCCACGCCCTGGACTCCGGCCCCCAAGCAGCTCGGTGGTCTGCAGCTGGGCTTGCTCCAGCACAGCAGGTCTCCCTTGTACTGAGGAGCCCCAAACTGGACACGGTGCTCCAGGGGCAGTCTCACCCGTGCCAGATAGAGGGGTATGAGCACTTCCCTTGATAGACTGGCGGCGCTCGTGCTAACGCAGCTCTGCATGTGGTTGGCTGCCTTTGCTCCAAGGACATGCAGCTGGCTTGTGTGCAATTTCCTGGTCACCAGGACTCCAGGTCTGTTTCTGCAAAACTGTTTTCCAGCCAGGCAGCCCCAGCCCATGCTGCTACATGGGGTCACCCCAGTCCAAGGGCGGGATGTGGTGCTTGGCTGTGCTGAATGCCAGGAGGGTGCTGCCAGCCTGTTTCTCCAGCCCCCCTGGGTCCTTCTGAAAGGCAGTCTTGCCGCAGTGTATCCACTGCTCCCCCCCGAGTTGGTGTCTTCTGCTGAATTGCTGAGAGTGCACCTGATCCCATAACCTGGGTCACTAATAAAGATGTCAAACAGTATTGGCCCCAGTATTGATCCCTGTGGGACGCCACTAGTAGCCAGCTACAAGCTGGACTTTGTATTGCTGATCACCACCCTTGGAGCCCAACAGCCAAGACACTTTCCTACCCACTTTATTGTCCATTTATCTAGTCCATATCTCACCAATTTTAATTTCACTTGATAAATCTGTTGTTACAGAAACCACATCAAAGGCCTTGGACAAAGTCAAGGTAAACAACAGCCATTGCTCTCCATTCCCCATTCTGTTCCACAACATCTCTGTTCAGTTCTCCACTGCTGAGCTGAAAGGCACATGCCCTCCTATTTTGAAAGGCAAAAATATATGTACTTCCTTGCAAGTGAATCATATTCTGAATCCATCTCAGTTGCACTTGAACAGTTTATATTTACTGAAGATTTGGTCTTGAGTGTTGAGAAGAAAACATATGGAGTAGTGCATTCTAGTAGATTAGATATTAAGTTTGCTTGTGCTACAGAAGTTTTTTATAGTCCTAAGTGTATCGCTGTAATTTGTTTTAAACAAAAAAACTTCTGTTTTAAAATTTATCAGAGGCTTTGAAAGGAAATGTGTAAAATGGAATTGTGTTTATTACAATTTTACTTTCTTCTAGGTGTAATTTTGTGGAAAAAACATGGGACATTCTAGTTTAGCTTCTTAGAGTGTTTTAAGGTCATGTCTCTCACCCTCCCTTCCTTAGCAGTTTCAAGATTTCCATGGGTCATACTGGAACAGCTTATTCAGGAGAAAAGAAATTCAAGGAATGATGTTCATTTCACCAAAAACCAAGAATGTTGCTCACTGATTAGCACAGGAGAACCAGGTTTTATCTAATAAATACGGATGCCTACCCTGTAGGTATCTGCTACATTTAAGCTTCTCTCCCAGGTATAAACCAATAGAAAGAAAGAGGCGCTTCTAGTTTGTGATTCATCTCGTTGCAAGACACCTGTCTAAACAGGCCAGATGAATCACACACTGGAAACCTGTATTTCTTTCTGTTAAACGAGCTTTACATGATTTACAGATGTTGTAGTGATGTGAATCCTGATGGAGGAGAGTGGACAATGCTGTAATTTTAAAACACAAGTTTTATATACACCCTTGCTGACTGTAAGAACAGATTTACCAAGCGAAATTAAATGCCCATCTAGCCTTGTATTATGGTCAATAGCAGATGCCATAGGAAAAATATAAAGACAGGACAACTATACAGCAATGCTTGCCCAGAATACCCTCCCAGTTTCCATGAATTTGTGGCTTATATTTCCAGAGCTAATGGTGGCAATTTTGTATTGAATAGCCATCAATGAGTTTTTCTTCTATGGATTTGTCCAGTCCATTTGAACACATGCAACTCATTTACCATCCACTGCATTGTGGGGCAAGGAGCTCTCCTGTGGAAACATCATGAGATTGCACAGAATAATGTTAGAAAAAGGATCTGTCCCTAACTGTCTCTCACTCTTTAAAATTTGAGTTGAAGTAAACTGTGCACTGCTCAGGAGCACTTCTATTTTGAGAGATTTTTCTAGAGAGATTTTTCATGATGCATTTAAGCCAAATAACTGTGTCTGAAGGCTTTATAACTGGTAAACCATGTTAGTGTGTTTTGCTGCTATGAATTATAAGAAAATAACCTTAGTTTTTCACCAAGTAGCTTCCAGATTTATGAAGGCAGTCTAAATTCAGTGGTTTGCCTATTCTTAAATGTTTGCTTTATGAGTAAACTTGCTTCTAAAACCTGACCTGTGTATAGTACAATCACAGTGCATTTGTCTTCTGGATTCTGGTCTTGCTATAGAAGTCCAGCTCAAGATCCTTTCTATGCTCAGCAGAGCCAAAGGATCTAATTTCAAGATGACTCAGCTCTTCACAGGGTTAGATGGACCACATGCGCTCTCTCTTCCCTTATGCTTTGGTGCAATAACAACCTATCCGCTTTGATCAATAGAAATTATTTAGCTCTTTCTTAACAGAATAAAGAAATACAATTTTTAAACTATTTGTGAAAGAAACCCTACATAAGTCAAGGTTCCTAAGCCCTCTGAAGTATCATAAGATTTAGGCATGCAAGAAGTCATTATTGTTTACACTGGATTGTCCACTACAATGCAATTTTACTTCTAGGCTTCTCAGAGGTTGAGAATTACAGGGTTAGTTTCATTTTATATAAAGTCTATACGTTATTTTTCTTCTGTTGGAGGATCAGATTTTGTCAGCTGCTGTGATGGTAAAATCAGTGCCAAATCTTTGACATTGCTGGATGAGGAAAAGAATTTGGGACGTAATCTCTCATAGTACACCTTTGGCATTCAGGATATGAGATTACAAGCAAATAACAGACTTTGGTGGGCCACAGGCTACTCCCTGAACCTGAAACCACTGAAGGTGTCCTTATAAACTTCCACTTTCCATGATATTGAAAGAGCCATACTTCAAATACTCAAATTTCTATCCCTGTATTATCTGAGTACCCATCACTGAGACTGTATAGCCCTCACTGAGACTGTGTGAACAGAATGTGCATTAAGTGGATTATGCATATGAAGTTATATAATTACATTTCAGTGTCTCCCCCATGCTCCTACTGTTTCAGGATGAAAGCAATAAGAAAGTGTTGCTGGTTCTTTTTGCCTTAAGACCATATGGAAAGCAGTTATCTCAGGCTTGGTTTAGATAGCATAGATAAGTCAAATACAAAGCATGCATTTTTAATGGAAGAAAGAGTCATGAATGCCTTTAGCAGAAAAGCCTCCTTCCTAAATTTCCTTAGCTCTGTTTTATATAGTTTCTGAACAACTTTCAGGTTCTCGTGTGTGAATTTCACCAATTTTTGACTTTAATCTGACAGTTCATGTGAGAGATTATCAGAACATTTGTTTTCAAAACTAATGTTACACCCATGTGATCTGTTTGCATATAATCCTCCTTCAGTAGGATGAACACTTACTGGCACACACTAACACCAGTATCTCAGGAACTAATTCTTCCTATGCTAGAGTTGTTATATACATTGCAAGTATTTTGCAGTATTTGTGACTCTCCCTATTTTCCAAGGGGCTGAAGGCAAAGTCCTCGAAACAAAGTGCAGCAACACTATTTCATGGTTCGGGGATCATTCAAAATCACCATAGCCAGCACATTTTTAGCGGCTGGAAGTTAGCGAGAGTACCATGGCTGAGAACACAGTGGCAGCAAACCTGGTGCAGGCTCTTACACAACATGAGCACAAATTTCATGTTTTGTCTTCAAGAGCATCTTTGCAGCAGTGGTGAGCCCCAGGAGCACTTTGAGGTGTTGGGTAGCTCTGGCCAGAGGGAAGGATCCAGATACTGACAAAACCTGCTCACGTTCAAACAGATCTGGAGGTGAGAGCCCTCACAGTTTCTCTTTCTACCTCATGCAGACCTGCAGCAATCATTAAGAGGTTTGTGGTGGTTTTGCAGTTCCTAGTTTGTGGCTGAGCTGGAGGCAAGCCCGGAAAACGCAGCAGCACTGCATGCCGGCCAGCAGCGCAGGTTGGGCAGGGATGAGTGGCAGCTGGCGCCATGGGTGCCAGGGAATCGGTTGGGGATTTTGCTGCTATAGAAAACCATCAATGGTAAAAGAAATTTATGAACCAGTGCCCTTCTGGACAGCTTACGCAGGAGTTTAAGGCAATACTTGGTTTACATGGTATGAACCTTCAGGCAATCATGTATGTTGAGCAAGTGTTTCATATTTTTGATGTGAATAAGGTAAGAAAGTTTTTGGACTATTTTTGTCATAAAATGCATACATTAGCGTGCACAGTAGAAGACTTTGTTGTAGTGATATCTAATAAGATGGGGGTAGATAACCAGGATTTTTTTTTCTCATTGATTTCCAGCAGCTGTGCAGCACTACTTAAATTCAGAAAACTAGATTTGTTGGCCTCATTTCAATGTTGTTTAGATTGCTACGAGAAGAGCTCTTCAAAAATCTACTAAATAAGATGAAGTTAGATTTCTTGCAGTTAGGACTGGACAAGAATCTTAAAATACTCATGTTCCCTCCCTTCCACTACTGGAATGTTATGTGAGTGTTTTTTGTCTCTACTTCTTCTTTTCCACCTTCTCCAAAGCAAAATCTCTTCAGAGCTACATGTTTTGGACAGCTGCAATGAATCCAAATTTTCTTTTTCTCTTTTTTTTAATTACCATTATTTTTACTATTATTTGAAAAGTTTATAAAACAGTAATACAGCTATTTTTCTTCCCTGCCTGCCCTCTAAAAGAAAGCAACCTTTAAAGCAGAGCAGGGGGAAAGAAAATAGACTTGAGTTAGCATGCAGAAGATCAGAAATCTGAAGAAAGATAGTGCTATTTCTTGTAAAGGATAAAGGGAAAGAAGCAAGAAGTGCAATGAAAAAAGTAGAGCCAAAAAGTAGGAATAGACAGGAATAAGATAAGTAGGTACTGGCCTCCAGAAAGGAGAAGAAATATAAAAAAAAAAGGTGTTGTCCTGCAGAGAGAGCCAAGTCTACATTTCTCAGAGACAGAGGAAAGCACTGAAACAAGAACCATTAAACACAAATGTTGTGTTATTTAACAATTGCAACAAACTATTGTAATTTGAACTGGAGCCACAAGGAGATGCAAGTTGCTCAGTGTCTGTTAGCGCCGGGAAAGACAAAACATCAAGGAGAGCATCTCCAATCGATGCAATAGCACCTAGTTAGAGACAGTCTCTCCTTTTAATTAAATGTTTACTGATGTGTCTCTCCATTGGCTCTGTTTCCCCTCTTCCGAAATGCTTAAGTCTGCGGGCTTGATTGCTGGTGGAAAAAAAAGGGTATTTTAATATCCGAAGTTCTTTCAAATAGCTGTGCTGTGTAGGCAGATAAAGACAAAAAGCTAGGATTTAGAGTTGTTTAGGAATCTATAATGCTGTTAACTGGAAAAAGGCAATTTGTCTAAGCTGAAATCCTTTATGAAAACAGCTTGCAGCATCAAAATCTTCTCGTGGTGGAGGTTAAATCAGAGATATGACCCATAATACAGAGATTTTTTGGCACTCTAGAAACAAAAATTTATGAATTTAAATTGAAATAACATTTAAAAAATAAATTTAAACTAATGATAATTACAGAAGGTTGAAAATCAAGTGTTTAAAATTTTTTCAAAATTAAATATTTGATCTTTTTTTTCCTTCCTCCCCAGATTATCAGCATGCAAGAGGGGTTACTTTTCTTTTTTTATTTCTCACAGGTGGAGTCAGGACACCTTTTGGGCTTCTCAGATTTTCACTGAATGACAGAACCATTTCTTTTTGTTTCTAATAGGACCACTTAAAAGTAACAGTTTAACTGTCTTTGGACTGTCTTTCTGTCCTTATTCAGAAGTTGTTGGGCCCACTTGCTGTTCCCTTATGCCTGCAAGGCAATCCAGAAAAACCCATGAATTTGCAATAGCTACAAAAAAAGAGTATTCCTGACTCTGTAGGCATAACTGTCGTAGGAGAATATAACTTTCGAATGACTAGAAACCTTGATGCAAACAACAGTTTCAGGAGTGAGCCCTTAGTGCTATGTCTTCAACTCCAAATGGAAAGCAGAAAGTCAGTATCTCAGAGTACTTTCCATAATCATTAAAATGAAAACAAATGGACTATAAATGTGTTTTGGGGGGAGCGTAAGACTTGTTATTTCATTGCGCTCAGTCTCCTGGGTATTTATAGATACTGTAGTGTGCTGTACTATGTGTGGCTAACAAGATCAAAAGAGTCATATCTGTAAGTGGTTAGTTTAATGACAAAAAAGCCTAGGCTAATCTACTCACAACTAAGATAAGCACAATTTCCTATCTCATCACCAGGACATGTGTCACTGTGCTGTACTTAAAATCTCTGAGTCACAAATAATGGAGCAATAGTACAAAAAGGAATCAGACGTAACAGGCTCCTATAGATATCTTTTCATATGGTCACTGCCTTCTGTTTGTGTTTAAAACCTTTCACAGACCCAAGGAGTTGATTGCTGGTAGAAATATAATATCAGGTGTACAAGGAATTGGATTGTCACCAAAATTGTGCCAGTGCTTGATCAATGTTTTCAGTCAGAGAATGATCAAGCGATTGTACACATATTTCCACATGCTTTGCTGTGTATGCCATGGTTAAAATGCCACAGAAAGTAATTATGAGTTCTCTTTTTCTCTTCCCCATGCTTGTGTTAGGAGGAAATTGGTAGGTCCTCTCTTCTGAGGCAGAGATATTGGAAATTGTGTCCTACTAGAAACTTGCCTCATCAGGGTTTTTTCTGGTTTGCTTCTGGTTTATAGAGGAGAGGGAATCAATCCTTAAAAGCAAGCCCCCATTCTGATGAAGATACAGGAGGAAAGGCTAGCTTGGTCCTCCTCCTTATAACGTACATAAGGGGAGGAAAGTATGGTTTAGAAATTAAACACTCCTTCCAATTAGTAGAAAAGTGGAGGGTGGGCTAAAGGGAGAAGATGGTGATGCTCAGTTTGGGACTCCAAAAAAAAAAAAAAAAAAGTTAAAGCCTCCATGGGGTGAGTTTTCTGATCAGGGTAGCCCACTCCGTCTCTCCAAGGAGGAGAATCTCCCCTTTTTGCAATTTTGTCTGCTGTCGGATGACTCTTTTTCAGTTGGTTAGCCTAGGTGGACTCTCAAACACCTCACCTAGCTCCAGTTTGAGCCGGGAGGTGGTGTCTGCCTTAGGAGACACAGGTGAAGGCTGAAGCTGGTGGGAGACGTGTCATAGCCGTAAACACATTGGGAGCTGGCAGTGCGTCCTGTGGAGGTAGCTCTCCTCTGCCGCTGAAGCGAGCAGTGGCAGGTGCCTTGTGAAGGTGCAACAGCAGCTGCAGATGCACTCAGCATCAGCAGGACACAGCGTCCAATAGCAGTGGGGTAGGGGAAGGGAAGGCACTGGAAAATGGGCGAGACAAGGGCAAAGTCCAGAAGCACGGGCTGAATCATGCAGGAAAGAGAAATGGCCCTTTTCAAAGCAAATGGCAGGTAGAAATTGCCAAGGAAGCAAAGAGGCATTTGGGATGGAGTGAGCTAGAATGGATTCAAAAACCAAGAGGAAAAGACAAAAAGTGAATTGGAGAAGTGACACAACTTTTAGAGGAGAATCATCCTAAGACGCTTTAGATAAGTTTTTTATTTGAATACATTTAAAACTCAGCATTCATCACTTCAAGCTCTAGCAGTTGTCTCTTTTTGTCTTACACTTCAAATAGGTGGCATTCAGCTGAATCTATCACGGTCAAAGATGTGTGACCTCCTTGTTTTACAACACAGGGATTTAGTATCTGCTGTCTACAACTGAGTTACCACTGCTTTCATAATACCCAAGGGAATGAGAATATTCTCTTTTTCACTTACCTGCCATTTCTGATATCAAGGTGGTCTCTGAGAACCCTGCTGTGAAGTTACATAAAAAGCAACCTCTATTTTCCAACTCTATCATAAGACTACCTTTTTTTTACTTGGAAAGAAATTCAGATGACATCGTCCCTTCCAAAACTGATGAGATTTTATACCATTTTCAGAGCAGGATTAATGAATCTGATTTTTTTCTTGTATTTCCCTGCAGAGATAGTTTGCTATCCACAGTGTGCATTTTCTGTGCGCCATCTTCCCACGGTTTTGCAGTAGTCTGCCCTTGAACCAACAATCCTTCTTATTATATGGATGTCATCTTCAGTACAAGTACGCAGTTTAACTGCTGCCTGTTTGAAACTACTGTTTAATTCCCAGAGTATTATAGAGACTCCAGAAAGCTACTGCAGCTTCTTAGCATGACTAATGTAGTTCTCAGGAGATGCTGTCATTTTATCTTCATCTTTTAGCATCAGACCAGTTTGGTATGGATAGCTCATTTGCAGGTGCTTCACCGTGCTTCCTCTACACAAACTGGTCTCTATACCCTTTGTTTGAGTTCTTCAAAACGCCTTTGCTATATTCATTTCTTCAGCTCAGCCCCACATTGTTATGAATTGTCCTCTATTTATGAAAGTAGAAATGTGCCATTGCCATTGGCTTCAGGAACAGGTGATTTCTGTAGAATTACTACTCTTGCAGCACCTGCTTTCTCTGTGTGGGTTTATTAACAGCTGTCAAACTATGCAGCAGATTATAAATTTTAGCTTTTTTGTGCTCCATAAAACTCACTTCCTGTTTTTTTGTTTTGGGGGATTTTTTTTTTGTCAGGTGTAATATCGGCTCTTATATACAGTTTCAGTTTCTCACTAGGGGCAGGATGCTGTTAGACTAAACTATGAATCAAGTCACTTTTTCCCTGGGCATTTTTGCTGTCTTTTACAGGTATTTTAGTTATTGTTAAATTAAACTAACTAAAGGGGTCCTGAGAACAGGTATTAAATTAAAGTTGGAATGATCTTAAAGTTACATTTTCATCTAAGTTTTCTACCATACTGTGCAATATTTGACAAAGTCTGACTKGTGAAATATATGAACACAATTTCATTTCTAAGACCTCATTTTGAAGCCAGTGCAGCAGTCCCTCTAATTTGCCTCAGTTGCTAAGGGTACATTTTCCCAAGACTTGTTATTTGGAAGCTGGTAGCTGCTGTGTGGTGGGGTTTTTTTGTTGTTTTTTTTTTTTGGGGGGGGGGACAGGGGAGGAGAAATATGGGAGAGAAGGAAAAGGGATCTTCACTGATGTGACCAACTGCCAAGTTCTCTATGCCTCATTGGGATCCTGGGAACAGCGTTTGCACAAGGTGAAGAGATGCAAGAGCGCTGTCATATTCTGAGTGGAACAGATTTCTTCCATGTCCTTCCAAGAAGAAGGATGATGGGCACTGGGTGAGTTACTGATGGACAGTTCTTCCCTAATCATATTAGGTAAAGTGTGTAGCCTACTTAAGTCACATTCTCTGGTGTTTGGCACAATGATTTTTCATTGCTTCAGGGACCTGGGCATGATAGCTGAAGAAGAAATGCAGGGTTTGGTCAGATTCTGCATACACAAGAGGCTTGTCTGCTCCTTTCCCTTCGGCTCCCTTGCCCGCGCTTCCTTTTCCTGTGTCACCCACGCTACTCCAGCCGATATTCGCCTGCAGAAGAGCAGTGGACTTGAGTGAAGGCACTTACCACTCTGTAGAGAAGAGCATTTCACAGCATGGCAGGGACGCTGTTGTGTTCCCCCACTCCCTTTTTACCTCAGCTCAGAGGCTCCCTCAGCTCTCATAGGTGGTCCAAGCCATGCAAGGACTCTCCTGCCCTCCTAGCCATGGCAGCAGAGCTGAGCTCTCCCAGCCCAGGGGTCTCCCCTGCACCCTCAGGCACCACTGAAACACAATCCCTGGGATCAGGCAGCTGCTCTAGGGCTCAGAGATGGTCCCTGAGGGAAAGACGGCACCACAGAAGCCACCCAGTTTGCTCTATGTGCTCTGCCTACTCAACCAGGTTTGGCTGAACCCATGACAGTGTTCATGTCGTCTTCCTGTGAGATCTTCAAAAGTTCTTGGGCGACTGAGGAGCATTCAAACTTTCTTCCTCCTACACCTCATTAGGAAGTATATGTTATGAAACTTAATGATGTCCTTGTGGAGAGAGCTGTAGAGTAACCCATTTTCAGCATGTGGAGTCCTCTGCGAAAATTGACCTGATCCTGTAAAATATTGATTGCTGTCTGGCCTAAGCTGGGCCTGAGGGAGGCTGCTGTTTTTCATGAGGCGCTCAGCACCTCACAGGACTGTGCTTTTTAATTCCACCATGTGATTGTAAGTGAAAAGGATAAGTGGGTGGGACTGTCTTCTCCCTACATCTCTAACATCCTATGATTTTTACACTGGTATTTTTAGCTCCAGATTTGCCTTTGCTATAGTAATGCTCCTGAGCCGTTCATCTCCCTGTATAGCAGCTAATCAGAGCAGAAGTGTTTTTGGCATCTAATCCCTTCCCTGACCTTATAAAGGAAGAAAAAGTTCAGTCCTGAAAGCCAAAGAATAAAAAGCAGAATACAGCATTGACCAACAGCAAGGAAACTTTTATTTAATCACTTAACAGATCAAGCTAATTCATGTTAAAGAAGTTACTGTAAAAGATTCCTGTTCTGCTCAGGTTCTGGTACCAGACTCATCACCAGTTCATTGCTGAGAGGAGGAAAATAGTATGTAATTGCACACAGATACAAGAGACAGCACAGCATATTCATGGTAGGAAGTGAATATAGGAGGAGTCCAAAACACTGTCTTAAGAAAGGCTTTATCCACTTAGGTGGGAGAGGATGTAACAACAGGCATGTCTGTTTACACTCTTGACCTTTTCCATCCTTATTTATAGCATAAATTGTAATTATTATTTAAAGCCAATCCAGGATTAGACTTTTATGTGTTGCTAATGGTTTGCAAATAGTTTAAAGTCAACCAGTTTGAGGGTCTATTTTTTCCTTTTCTAACATGCGTATTCGTAGTCAGTGGGAGAGACTGGATTTTCATAAATTCTAATTTCAACATGGCTCTGTTCACTTGTACTTTAGCCACGTTACAAAACCTCAGCTGGTTTAAAACCAGGCATTAAAGGTAATCTCACATGGGTACAGATGATCACTAAACAAAAATAGAAGTTTATGCTGTAAGAGGTTTACCATAGCCATTTAAGTGCAGTATTTGTCTGAATTCTGGTCATGAGCAAGCCTCTGAACCTGAGAGGTATAAATCCAGAAAAGAAAAGAAACATTTGCCGTGTAATAATATGGGTGCCAATGAATCATTACCAGGTGATGGCCCTGTCCCAGAGATGCACCATTATTACAGCAAATTTATGAGAGAGTGCCCATCTGGGCAACTTAGTCTGCACGAATTCAAGAAACTTCTGGGTCTGCAAGGGCTGGATCCACAGGGAGATTTATACATTGAAAGAGTGTTTGATGTCTTTGATCTGAACCAGGTAAACCTTCTTTTCTCTATTTCTTTAATCTCATACTATGATTGTGTTTGCGAGTTGCAGCCTGCAGGCTCTTCTTTGCACTCTGCTCACCAAACTGCTGCTGGGGAGGGGTTTGCAATTACAGTGCACTGGAGGTAAAGATGTGGGGCTGGTCTTTGAGGGCTTTGAGTAGGACTCTTGCAAGTACTTTCCTTTAAAATATGTCAAGACACAATTGTGGAAATGAGATGCAATTTGCAGTTCACTGTTTATTCTTCTATCATTTGCTTATCTCCGTTGTACGTGGGTGTATCAAAATATTGGTATGCTCAAGTACAAAATAAATGTGTAAGTTTTCACAAGAGTGTTAGACAGAGAGGGAAATATGGTCTCCACTTAACTGATGAGGAAGCACAGCGCAGAGAAACAAATTTGCCCAAAGTACTTTACTGAATCTGTGGCACAGAGGAAGTGTAATTAGGATGCAGAGATAACACCCAGTGCCCAAATTACAAGACCAAAGAGACTACTGAATGAAGAGGTAAAGCAGCCTCTCTGGGCTACATTTCTAATTTAGTCTCCCTGCTCCCACAGTAGCTGCTTGTGATTGCAGTCAGCTGTCCCTGCTGTAGCTGGCTCCCAAACAGACAAGATATTTTCTGTATTTGTATAGAGAAGGCCGAAGCCATGGCCATCTGTGACCTGTGTGTAGCACCTTTCACTGGGTGACTTTAGACCATGGTGTTGTGGAGGGAGAGGGAAAAGATATCAGAGGATCTAAGGACTGATAGACCAGAAGGCAAGTGGGGTGTCTTCTAGATCTATTTTGGGGACTGCCTTAAAATTTTAGGTCCTGGAGCCAGGCAAGTTGAGCCCTCCTCTCACTGCAACACTGGGATGCCCCAGGATACTGCCTACCAGCACGTCCTCCACACACTTGTCAGGCCTGCAGATTCTGGGTTAATCTAAAAGTGAGAAGAGAGAAACGAAAGCAGGTTCAGAAAGAGCATTTGCTCACCTTTAGCCAGTGAGGCAGCAACCAGGTGCACTTAAATAAAATGGCCATTTTGTCAATAGTCACTTCTCTCTCTAGCATTTCCGAGCTGTGTTGCTGACTGTTTAATACCCCGCTCTGCAGACTGTCATCAGGCTCATAGATGAAGCTGTCGAGTTGGTGGATAGCAAAGCAACTTTTCCCATAAGAATGAATGTAAGAGAAGGCAGGTACATGTGGGGAGTTAAGAAATACATCCACTTTAAACACAAAGGGAAAGCGTGTATAGCATGGAGGACAGAAAGGCAGAAGGAGCTGTGGTGGGATTGCCAGCTGCAGGACACACTGACTTTTCAGAAGGGGCTGCCATCCTGACAGAGCTCAGCTGCTTCATCTGTGAGACCGAACTCCCCTCTGTTACTCTTGGAATATGAGGCACTCTTGCTGTCTCTTTCTGAACTGGTACCTTATCATTGCCTTCATCCCCATCCTCCTCAGATGAGCCAAGATCAATCAAGGGTGAAGGATGGAAAAATGGGGTAATGGTCAGGAATTTAGTGTCACAGAAAATTGCTTTTCTACCCATTGTACTGCTAATCATCATACTTTTCAGGAATACATCCTCAAGGGACAGCAGGGTATGGTTAAGCAGCCAATATGAGAGAAAGCATTTACTCCTACTGTTTTCTTCCATGTCTCCACTCAGTAAAGTTCAGGGCTCACAGATACCAGGCCAAAGAGGGATGGCCAGCTGGGTTACTGCAAGCTAAGGGGTTTGGGATGGCCATCCTTCCACCAGCAAGGGCTGGCTATGTCCCACACCAGCACCTCCCCATCCTCCAAGCAGGGACGGGGCCACTCACCTCCACTGCCAAGGTCTTTTGCAAACTATCAAACACTTGGCCATTGAGCAGAGACTGTGATCCTTGAACATCTCCTGGAGGGCCTTAACACAGCCCCTCTTCCAGTCCCTATATATACTCTTTTCTGGTGTTTCTTACCTAGGTCTGCTGAAAGTTTCAGCACTCTGTGTCTTTGTAACTTGGAGCTAAGCTGTGGTTACAGCAGGCAGATCCTGGAAACACTGAGCCTCCTGCAGCAGAATGGAAAATTCAGTTGTGGTCATAGGCAGAATTCAAGCAAAATCCTGATCTGCAGATTAGCTTCCAAGCCAAAAAAAAAAAAAAAAGAAAAAAAGAAAAGGCACCCAAGTTCAGAAATGTATGCTGATCACTAGACTCCAAGCATTTGCAAAGGTATGTCAGATATTGAGAGGATCAACCAAGCTAGGGAAAGACGTTAGGCAAACAGAACCAAACCTGGTACATTTGAGACCAGCATAGATTTTTACCCAAAATAAAAATTAATGTGTTAAAGTGTTAAAGAACACTTTAAGATGCAAGATTTGCAACCTGAATTCACGCCAGCTTTTTGTAGCGATTTACAGATTTGTTGTGTTTGAGTTTCTATTAAGTATAATGATTGCATTTCTTTTACCATACAGCCTGGATTATTTTGTTTCCTTTTCTGACATTGTTAATGGCACTCTGTTTTTATAAGTTTAATTACATTGTTTATCCTTCATTCCTGAGACTAACAACCCCAATTTTTTAAGGTATACTTTTAGAAAAAACAAACATCAATCAAACACTTTTCAATACGTTTCTGATGCCTTTTATATGGTTAAGCTGGGAATAAAGTGGCAACAGACTAGCCTCTCGGGGCAGGAGAAACAAACAGTGTATGTTACCAATGAGGTAAAATAAGGGGATCTCCTCTTTCCATACATTTACTTTTTGTCCTGTACCCTTTTTACAGCTTTTTCTTCTCCCTGGGGATTTTGGCAGAAATACAGGCTCTAGTCCTGAAAAGTGCTATTAATGAAGTACTTTTAGTTAAGTACATATGTGATGAGTGGTCAATGGAGAGCTGACTGGGAGTATCACAGTATGTGATCTTAAATAGTAGTTATGATTGTACAGATAAGGGGTCATTATCCCTCTGTGACATTATGCAGAACATGCAGGCACTCTACATTGCTAAATAGATAATAATCTTTCATTTGCAAGCCACAAAACTTAATGGAAGTATGTGGTTGCCTGTATAACCCACATGAATTCAGAAATAATTTGGTCATCTGGGCTTTTGCTTACATTCGGTTTCCCTCAGTATTATAGACTCCTCAGATTTGTAGGCCAAAGTTTGATTTCCTTTGCTTTTGTGCTCTTCTCTGGTTGTTACTTTCTAATAAAGGGGTCATTATCACAGTGAGTGGTGGAGTATATAAAACTTTTTGATAGAATTGTTTACCTTTTTCTTAATAGTACCTTTTATATGAAAATGCTGTAGAGCTAGATGGCTAGCAAACTTGAACCTTCTCCTGTCCTTCCCCCAGCTGACTGTTTTATAGACATATGATACGATTTTTTGCTTGTCTAACTTTTTGTGGGTAGACAATATCAGGGTTTAAGAGCGTGGGTTTTTTCCAGTTTAAAATTTTTATAACTTCTATTGCTGACACATATTTAAAAGCAAGGGGAATGGTTGACAGTTGATCTAAATCTAAAGAAACTAATTTTGGAAAACTTTAGTTATTTAATCAGACCCTCTACTCTCAGCATAAGATATTTTGTTCTCATGTAGGCTTCTGTTTTCTCATGAATAGGCATCGGCTCAGAAAGCTGTGTTAAAGTGTTAGGCCTCAGATTAATCTACAATATCAATTATAGCAGCTTAATGCTTCCTGAGTTAAGTCAAGGCCACTGATGCTTAGAGGCAGTCTATCATAGAGTAAGACGATAAGACATTCTTAAAAGGTACATGGGCTTTCTCCTCTATGTTTAAAAAATAGCCAGTTTAAAAACCTCTCACAGGCAAAGTGAGGAATCTTAACCTCACCGGAAGCCAATGGGACTTATGTAAAAAAAACAACAGTAGTGGATTGCATTTCACCTCCTTGTTAACCTTGTTGCTTCCAGTTGAGGTCTGTTACAGGCATCTTTCCCCTACCTTTAAAAAGGATTCAATGGATTTCCATTCAAAAAAACCCCAAACTGTCAGTAAGCTGGCAGTGGCAAAAAAGGATTGTGGTAGTGCGGCAGTTTTTTCCCCATTTGTGATTGACTGAAAGCCTCAGCAAAGCCTGATCACTCGGGTCATCCATACAAGCACCAACAGGAATTCAACTGCAAGCCAACCTTTAGCGTTGCCTGGACTTCTTCAGGTTGGAGATAATAAAGGAGCTCAGCTCCCCGCTGGTGGAAGTGGCTCTGTTCAGTGGGCATATGACAGGCAGGGGAACATCCCTACAGCACGACTCAGTGTCATGTAGAGATACTTAGGATCCCTCTGGTCTTGGCAGCAGCCAGACCAGGTTAGCTCAGAGCATTGCCCTAACCTACCAAGCTGTAAGGGCAGTGCCACCCTGGCTGCGGGGCTGTGGGGCCTCAGTCATCTTGCGTGTTTATATATGCTAAATCACTGCGCTGCATAGGTACTCAAAGCCCCTGGCTCAAAGGGGGGGCACCTGTTCAATGGATGAAAGCTATTTCCAGTCAGTACTCACTTCTCTTGGGGTTTGGTGATACTGCCTATGTCCTAATTCTCTTTTAGAAAAACTTTCTTCTCAGGAACGTACTTCATAAAAGCTAACTGTTGCTTGTGTGTGTGTTTGTGCAGACTGCCTCATATTCCAAAGGCAAGTCAAAGGCATGAAGTATGCAGCATGTTTTTAGTTTTTCCAAGTTTATTAAAAACAAAGGTGCTAAGTCAAAGCTTTTCATCCCTTCCTTGATCTCTGTGGAAAGCTTTGCTAAAAAGTAAATAAATAAGTAATTGTGCTATTGAGTTTGAAAGTTGCTCTTCATCATTATTAGCTCCACTGAAAAAGAAAAATGCTGAACATTCAGAACTGTAATTGCACAGTAAACTTTTCCTGAGTTATCACTAGGAGTGCAGGAGTTAGCATTTAAGCAACCGTTTTACTCATGACTCGTACATTAATACTAGCAAGCATTATTTATACAAGGGCAACGGCAATGTAATAAATGGTGGGTTTATCTTTTGTCACAGCTTTCCAAGGAAAATCTTCAAAAATAATGTTCTCATTAAAATACAAGTGCAACAGAGGTCATTTTTAAGAGAGTCCTTTTATTAGGTTGTTTTAGGGGAAAGTGATTTCAGTCTTCTCCCCTCTTAAGCTATTTGTAACACAACAGTGAGAAAGCTCCAACCAAATACAACAGTTCAGCAAATAAAAGCACACTGACCTCCTCCTGCTTTTTTATTCCTTCTGCATCTCAGTCCGTGCATTACTGTCATGCAGTCCTTGTTCATGCAGCATGCTGATGAATTTCAGAGATGAAAAAGTTATGTTTATCTAAAATATTTAAGTGCTTACCAAATATGATGATGTATATTTGCTTTTCTGTGCGAATATGTAATATGTATTTCTGGCAGATTTTTATATTATTCAAGACTGAGGTTACACCAGTGCTAAAGGAGAGAGCATTTCTAGAAGAAGAATGCCTGGTATACCAATAATACATTGGTAGTGTTAGTTGTTGTTAAATGTAACTAAGGAAAAACATCCTATAGCTAACACTGCTACTAATTCATACTTATTCTAAAAAGTCTTCTCACTTTAAATCAAAAACCTAGATCATGATACTATAACAGTTTATTTCTGTTTATTGTAACTAGAAAACATATACTGAAATCTTAAAAGTAACTAACTTTGGGGCTTTCTATTGATGAGATTTATTGTGACATTAAAAGTTATCTGGAAGACTTAGGTCATTTAATCAATGTATTGTCATCCACCTTCAATAGCTTGTAGTTAGGCTTGCCACTCCTAAATGTAATAATTGAATAATGCAAGGATTGATTGGTTGGGTTCTTGTGACCTGTGAAGAACAAAATTCACAGTTATTTAACATGTGAAACAATGTACTGGAAATGGGATGCTACCATTGTAGTTCTCTTATTGCTTATTTTGGCATTAATTGAAACTAGCCACAGGAATAAGTGTCTGTCACTTTGTAAGAAAATAATTGGATTTTAAAAGGTAGGATAAACTGTGAAAAGTAAAGAAGATTAATAGGATTTTGGTATGTAGCACTAGAGGAAAATTATGCAAGTCCAAGGGATTTTCTGCTAGGTCTTTGTAAAGCACTGGCTAGTCTCAGTAAAGAACAGTATTTTTTGCTACACTTCTTGAGTAGAGAGAGAAAGTTGGTAGATGCAGAAAAATGGACACTCCACAGCGAAGAGTTTAAGAAATCTTTAGATGAGGAACCACCTATTGATGTCAATCTTTGGTCATCTTTSTAGTTTGTGCTTTTTCATTTAGTATTTAAAGTAGCTCTGTGATAAACTAGAGTTGCAGACTAGACTATTAAAAAATAGATTTAAAAAAGAATCCATTTACAATCTTAGGAAGAAAGCTCAAACAGGCTGCTGGATGTAGAATAGATAATAAAGTAAGCAAAAATGGGTTACTTAAATAGAACTTAATTGTGTGGAGAAATGACTATGCAGTAATGTAATCTAAATCTCAAATTATGTCTCTTTTTTTCTTCTGAAGAATAAGAGTTTCCCTTCACTCCTTGTACTTTATACAATGCTGATAGGTGAAGTATTGGAAAGTAGATCACCATTCCCTTTTCTCCTCATCCCCCTTCCTCCCCCACTGTCCTTCTGTGTCTTTATAGTTTTGATTTTCAGGCAGACTTATCATCTGATTCTGTAGTCTGACTATAAATAGGTGTTACCCTTTCTTGTTATAGCAACATGAGAAGGATTAGCCATGTATCTTTTCAAGAGTATTGTAGTAGAAGGACATATTCATCATTTCACCATGAAATTCTCTATAAAATCAGTGATCATGCCTCATATTCCAAGAAAAGCATACAAATGCTCACAAAATGAATCAATATTGTTCATAGATGTTTTGATGATTAATGTAACTCTTCATTTGGCTTTCAGTTGTTTTCTCCCCTCCTCTTTTTCCCTCAATTGACAAGTTGCAAGAGACAGAGGAATATTATTTCCACTGATATGAGACCGTTAATTCTAAATCTGTGCTAAAGATTCTACTCAAGACATTATTTTGTTCAAGACCGGCATGGCCCATGGCTATCACTAAGCGACAGCAGCCTTCCATGTTCTTATGAATGCATAGTAAGCTCTTAAAGGAGTAAATAAAATGACTGCTAGTGAGCAATACTTCAAACACTACCTTGAACCTAAAAATTAAGGGTTTCCTCCTCTTGTGGGATGAGTTAGAATGGTTCAGGGTGTCTTTGCTGTCTCTCCTTCTCTAGAAACTCTTTTCGCTCTCCTGTTGGCACTTTCTTTCTCAGATCGTCTTGCTCTGACATGTGCTCAGGACTGGATTTAGCTGCTGTGATATGAACTGGCAGGCTGCCTGAGAAACTGCCAGAGCTGTCGGCCGCTCCTTTACACCTCTGGGGGCATTACCAGCGTTGGCAGTGATAGCACTGGGTGCAATAGGTAATATTTGGCCAAAGCAAGGAGAAGGAGAGAGGATGATAATTCTAGGAATATCTTCCCAGGGTTTTCCAAACAACTTTCCTTTTTTGTATGCTAAGTCTTCAAATAGTTGTGCAAAGGTAAGCTCAGTTGCATGCGTAATTTTGGGGATGTCTTCAGGCTGGAATGACTCTCTGGCCAAGTACACTTTTCCTAGCTTACTCTAGCCAGTGAGCTTAAGCAAAGCAGTGAGGTTGTAGCAGCAGCATATGCACTAGAAACCAGGCTATGGGGCCAAAAGCCGTGTACTGTGGTTGGCAAGACATGCTAGGTTTTATGCTATTCCTTCTGCACTTCTTCAGTTATTTGTGTTGCCCCAGGACACACAGACAGCACATGCTACCACCTTGCCCAGAGAAGTATCACTCTTGTCTTTTCTGGTTTTGAACCCCTTTTCACTCTCACAGTCACCCCTAATTGAGTCTGCACACCGGGAAGTATTCATAAAACATCTTTTCTTTTTTCTTTTCTTTTCTTTTTTCTTTTCTTTTCTTTTCTTTTCTTTTCTTTTTTCTTTTCTTTTCTTTTCTTTTCTTTTCTTTTCCTGAAAGTCGTAGTTATTGCGTTGCAGAGCCAGCAATAAAAGCCTGTGTGTCAAAAAATTAAACAGCTTCTAAACTGAGAGCTAGATGAAAATAAGAAAAAGATGTCTCTTAGCCAGAAATAACCCTTCTGTCAGAAGTCAGAAGTGCTTATTTCTTGAAACACTACTTGTTTTTTCTAATTGGCATGTATATGTACATGTTCTTTCCCCATTACTTTTGGACCCAATCCAACAAAAGCAACAAAAGCAACAAAACCAGACCATTTGCTTCTCCTTAATCTGGAGTAATGTTGCATAAAATTATCTCAAATATAAAGTAACCAGCCTGATTGCTGTAAATAAGGAAGATGATAGTAAATTATGGTTTGCTGTGTTTGAGGTGGCGTAGCTATATCATTTTTGGCAGTATGTTTAAGTGCCTTTTAAACGTACTGTACCTTTATAAAAATATTCCATGGAAGTAACAGAAAATAACTTTTGTTCTATGAATATTTTTAATCTGGTTCCATGGAACACTACTCTATTAATTTATAGAATGTTTTAAAGAAGGTCTTTGTTCTACTTCTTAACTACCTCCAGTTTTGTTTTTGTTTTTTTTAATCCAATTTTATGTATTCATTCCAAAAAGGCTATAGGAAACTATTACTTTGTAAGGACTTTCCCATAATGGTAGGTGCAATTTCACAGTCTTAATTTTGTTTTCCAATGGTATGGCACAGGGCTTACCACTGTGATAGTACTAACTTATGCTATAATAACATGTCATTACCAGCTAAAAGCCTATTTTAACCTTAACATAAAATTGTCACTCCCAGGGCACCCTGTGGCATGCCCCTGTCTCATGCAGGAGTCACTGCCTTAGGGTCTGTGCACAACGCGGGAGTGATGGGCAATTGCTGCCCTGGGCAGTGGGTCCAGCACACAGCTGAGCGACCAATATTATACCTCAAATTGAAGCAATGGCACTTTTTCAGCAATGTGGACAGGGTGGGGGGTTTCTTTGAAAATTTCATCTAAGTAAAAACAAATTAGCATGCACTCTGCAGCTTTCACTAAGCTTAAAAAATGCTTGGAGTACATGACTACAACTACTAGCTAATGCTGTAATTTTGTTTCATTATGTGAAGATTAACAATTGTACAATTAAGCATAATTACTTTGTACAATTATCATTGTACAATTAAGCATAATTACTTTTAAATATTATTTTTTGTTAAATTATGATATAGATAAAGGAGAAAGTAATTTTAGTTGGAAATAGCTAAGGAATCTGTTTCTTTCTTTACAGAAAATTTATGTATTTTTAAAAAGTGCAACTGTCGCCTTGAGAATGTTTTTTCTATTTATTGCCATACTCATTATTGGTAGAGTAATTAAAGGCCACACCTGGCTTACATTTTCTTCTGTTTTCCCTTTATCACTCAAGTGTTGCTTTAATATGTCCAGAAGTATGCAATTGTGAATAACACATCCTTTGGTGATAATAGAAAATGAACCAAACTTTGGAAATGATAAGAATTGCAT
The DNA here is from genome assembly GCF_003343035.1 of Apteryx rowi. Lineage (NCBI taxonomy): Eukaryota > Metazoa > Chordata > Aves > Apterygiformes > Apterygidae > Apteryx > Apteryx rowi. Next base: position 1,352,788 of record NW_020447708.1, read on the forward strand.
AGAAATGCAACAGAAGTCGAACATCTAGTTTAACTAATTTAGTCACAAAGTTATGTAGTGACACTAAATTGATAATTGCTTTCCTGTGACAAGACATGATCTATCATCTTCCATTTTTTATGGAAATAAAAATGTCAGTGCCTGTTAAGTAAAGAAATGAGTGTACTAACTTTTTCCTTTCTTGAGGTTCTTTATCTGATAAGGTCTAGTGAAAAGGTAATACAGAGTAGTTGAGGGAATGATAGCAAATGTGCTTAACTTTTGGGAGGATTCTTGTACACATCCCTTGAGACATTGATTCATAAACACACAATGTAGGAACACCTGAGACAGTCATCCAAATAGACTATCTTTGCCACTAGAGGACGTGTATCTCTTTAAAGCACTTTTTCTATAGGCTTGTCCTGATTCATTCTTGGGTTCGTCAAGCAAGCAAAATTTGCTTGAATTTTCAGCAAGAAAAATTTTGCTGAGAAAATATAAGACTATGTGGTCATGGCTACGGTTTTTAGTTTTCTTTCTCTTGCCAACTGCTTTGTTTTAAAAGGAGAAAGGGGCTCCAAAAAGCACAGGCAAAGACTCATAATTAAAGGTTGAGAAAGATGAACTTCACCATGCAGGAGGTGATGGACTGGGTCCTTGAGAGATGTTTGCCTTCTCTACAGCCCTCCTGGGCACTGCTCTGTCATGCAGCAGGCTGAGCACAGCTCCCAGCCCAACATCTCATCTCCCTGCTTTTTCAGAAATCTTGAAAGAAAATGGTAAGTAATGGCAAGGTGGTGGTGGTGGAAAGGGAGCTGTTAATTTTTTAAAAAATAAAATTGTTTATTGTCTTAGCACTTAGGATTTCAACAGGTCTTATCAGGTGGCCTATGAACCTATCAGCTAGGGAGTATAGCTGGCTCTACATTTCCAATTCCTCTAACAYAAAACTCCTGATATTTTCTAAGTTCCCAATACTTGCAGGTCCTCTTCAYTGGGGTGAAGCAGAACCTCGCGTAACAGCCTGGTCAACGTAGCCTTGTCTCTTTATGTAACGGCGGGTATGCAACTTTCACGTAATCACTTAATAATTTGCTGCTCCTAATTTTCTGCTTCTTTCTTCATCCTTATCTAATAACCATTGTTTGCCAACAGTTCCCCCCCAGTATAAATGCCAGCTTTCTTCACCTAGGACACTGGTGTTTCTGGCCACAGACTGTGTGAGTTCTGGAGTTCTCTTTAAAGTCCACAACTCTAATATCAGATCCAAGGGATGTGTCAAAGTAAGAGAATCACACATAGCTCTGTATTTAAGAATGTGGACACAGCTTTTGTGGAATAGCTAAAAGTCTTCAGAAGTAAACAGAAAGCAAAGAAATGGGGGAAGATGAAATGGAGTGAAATGCATCCTCCGTTAGTTTGCCCAGGGCAGAGAAAGCAGTGCTGCATTCAAAGTGGGGGCTGGATAGAAAGAGAGAAGCACGTAAGATCAGCTATAAATTGCATACAGTTTTTCTGAGCTGCTGTAATCTGCTGTTTGACCTGAGCCAATATTATAACCTCTTCCTTCTGCTTTATTAGGCTTAAGTAGTATTTTAAAAGACTAGGGGCGGGGAGAGAAGGTGGCTTAATGTTCCAAGCGTTAGGTCTGAAATACCTAGACTGTCTGTATTTGCACACTTGTTAATCCTGATAAGGTTTGCTGAACTATTTATTCTCCTGGTGCCAGGTTGAGTTCTGTGAAGTTTAGAGAAGTTTCAGGAGCAAGTGTAAAACCAAGACGCTGCTTATTTTGCATAGATTCTTAATAAAAGTCCACAGCACTCCTAGTAAAACCATGAGTTCGCTACTCGTAGGGTTTTGTGGAGACAGAAATTGGCCCTTTCTGTACACATAGCTGTTGTGCTTTGCAGTAGACAGCTGGCTCCATCGTGGCTATCTCAGCGGTGCTGCGTTGACACTGTTAGGAAGCTGTGTTCAGGTCAGCGTTGCACAGCTACAGTGCAGCGCTCTGATCGTTCTGGCTGAGCCTTGACTTACTGAACTGTTTAAGGTCAGTTGTGCATTCACAGCTTTTCAGTCAATTATTTTTTTATCTGTATTCAAATAATTTGAAGTTGAAAAGAGTTTTCTAAGGACCCATGAAGATTAGCAACACTGTTCTAGGTACTGAAGGATAATGTTCTTCTTATGCTTCCAAGGCCTGAGTATTAATTATTGTTGCATGATGCTACAGCTCCTTCACCTGCTTTTCCTTCATGGGCCACAGATCTCTGTCCCGACTGTATAACAGTGAGCAGCCTCCAGCAATTGCACATAACCTGACACTCTGAAGCAATAATATCTCATAAAAGGATAAAATTAAATTGCCCTGTTCTCAGGAGATCCAACAACTAATGTGCAGCCCCTTTTTTACGTACTGCTTTGCCCTTGTCCAGCTGCATGGACATCTCAATGTATCTGACACAAAGCAGATGGCACTTGGAAAACTACTTCTTTCTAGGTAGGTTTTCTAACTAGTTACATTCAAACACGTAGAGATGCTTCAAATAATTCAGTTTTCAGAAGATAAATCCTCAGACCTCACCACCATTCTTTTCATTACATGGGCTGTACCATTCTGGTTAGCTCAACCTAGGCAGAAGTGAAAGGAGTCTTTTTACCCCATGTTGTTTAAAACCAATTTAGTTGCAATTTCTCCACTTGAATCTCTTCCTTTCAAAGCAGACTTTCACAGCTCCAGCTCAATTTTGCCGTAACCTATCAAATATCAGGAAGCTGAGCTCAGACTCGCAAGTCTTCAGCTGTAATATTTCTTTCTCCAGTCCTAGTGTCACTAAGCTTCTTTTGACTGATTGATTGAGAGATGAGCAGTGGGAAATGTCTCACAATTTCAGGAGCTTCTGCTAGCAGATGTGAGGGCTGATAACAGAGTGAGACCACTGACCATCTCTTTTGCCTGCATTGAAACCTGTTCTGAAATTAGTTTCATGCTTACCAGTCACAATGCGCTAAAAAGAAAAGGGACAAATTCTGCTCAGTGTAATCAGAGAGATGTTTACTGACTAGAAGAACTTGTTTAATAAATGTACACCTGACACAACTTTATGGCTGTAATTAGCTTAGCAAGTTCAAATGTATTGTTTCCAAAGCTTTTCACCCCAGTGTAAGGGTCTGTCTGGAGTCAGAGATCTGCATTGTTGCTGTGATATGGCTATGCCTGTGATTGATAGACTTCAACGCAAAAACCTGCAGAAGCACACACCCTCCATGAAAACTGGTTTGAGAGCAGGAGGTTTGCCTTGGTTGTTTCAGTGACCCAGATGTGTTTATCTGAATTCCCAAAGCTTGTTTTGTGGGTGTTGATTTAAGAAAAAAAGAATTTCTCTGTCAGTATTCATGAAAATAGCTAGTTTGAGAATGCCATGATAAAGAGTGCTTTAAGGGTGTGCTGGAGTATAGCTCTTTTCCTTTTCTTTTCCTTGGGCTTCCTTTCCTTCTGTAGCTACACAGTGTACAGTCTCACTCGTAATGTAGCAAGAGTTAAAGCAAAAGGTCTCTGGATAACAGCAGGCCTGTTCACTCTTCTTCCTAGATGTGTACGTGTTTCTACAACTGTGACTAGAGTAGCATTAGAAACGCCAAGCACAGCAGATGCTGAGCACTGTGCAGGCCCCAAAAGGGCAGAGATGGAAGGGCTTGTCTTTTCTTCATGAGCAAAAGGAGATGGGGCCAGAGAGGGAACCAGAGACAAGGCTACAACAGGGGGCCAAAGTCCATCCACGAGACAGGGCCAGAGCAGAGCCCCAGCAGATGTCCGAGGGGTCCATCCAGGAGACAAGTTAGCTACAGCACAGGCCTGAGGTCTATCTGGGAGACAGGCCAGGGACAGAACTGAGACAGGGTTACCTCGAACATAGCTCAGGCAAGGACTGAGGGCCTCGTCCTGAGCTTAAATGGCCTCCTGGGCCCATGGCAGGGTGTGGATGGAGGCCCCCGGTGAGGCTGATCGGGGCCGTTAAGGCCTATGAGTGTCCTCAAGGTCCTGGCAATTAGTTTTATATAATCAGCAAGTTCTCTCTCCAGTTTTGGAGTCTCCTTTTGTGTTTGTCTTGTTAATCAAACTCTCAGTTTCAAGGGACTTAAAACACACTATTGTCAGTAAAAACAAAACAAAAACAAGTTACAAATACACAGTATCAAAGGAAACAAACATGTATACAACTGTAATGCAAGTTGATATGTCCTCATGCTTCTAGTCCATCTGATCAAGCTATTAGAGACAAAAAAACCCACAAATCTTTTGATTAAATCAACTAAGCTAAGCTGTAAGTCCAGAGAGGTCAGAGAGGGCCAAAATTTTGTGTCTGGCCCTTGGGGACATGCAAAAGGAGTTTTGAGTATTTTTTGGTGGCTCTCAGGGCTGGTTCCTTGCATCATGAAACTTCCTTCTGACTGCAGGCACCAGGCACTGCTGTTTGCCAGCGAGGCTGCCAATCTCAGCAGACGCAGAAAAGCAACCAGCTCTGCCTCCCTAAACAGCAGCCCCTCAGGACTGTTTGAGGAGATTTTCCTCCTCTTTTTCATTATATCTTGAGAGAGTTTCTTGTAACCCTTTCCCAGTTGTACGGGTGGAGAAAGAGCACACTCATTTTCCTCTGGGACTTGTGTGGGATTCCACCATAATGTGCTGCAGCTGAGGAAGGGAGGGGCAAGCTCCACATAGGCACGAAAAATGAGCCTAAACACAAACAACATAAATCACGCAAATCTGTCCTGTGTCCTAAGCTGTCAAATAAACAAGTTTCACCACCATAAACTCCATTTAACAAAAAATGTTACAAACTAGCCTTTTGGAATAACTGTGTAAAACACTGCAAGTGAATTCTCTGTATCTTCCGTCACTGGCCATCAGTTCTGCTTATTACTTTTTATGGTAGCCCTTTGCTTGTGACTGACTGACTTCCTAAGGAGCAACAGATACTCTCCTTTGTCCGCTGTACAGTGTGAAGTTTTACAGAGTCTGGAGATACACAAGGACCTACCTACAGACTTGTCTTGTGAAGGGTTATAGAGCAGCAGATAGGTAAACCAACACTGCAGGATTTTCTTAATAACATCATAATGCAGTAACTGCTCAGTATCACAGAACCACAGGATGAGCATCATATGTTACTGTTATGAATGTTTTCATCATTTAATGCACTCTTCTGAGGCTCTTGGATGCTACCATAGCAAACAGTATTTTTCTTTACTTGAGAAATCTCTGGATATGTGTAACAAAATTACTACAGCCTTCTACATCAAATAAAAGTTTTCTTTTCTATCTATAATACATGCTTTTGGGTGGTGACAGGAAAAAAAAATCATTATTTCCTGTCAATTCTCTGTGCGACACTGGTTCCGTATTGCATAAAAATACTTAAAAGGCAGACAAGATTGTTTATTTCTAGTGCACCAACTGCTGAGGTTAACATGTGGTTGATGGTCTTTGCATGTCTGAAGACTGTGGTCGGGACTTTATTAGAAACTGCAGTTTTTCTCACATGTGTTTCAGRTGTGTTCTTTCTACCTTGGCCTGCCTCCCTTCCTGCTTGGGATTGGCCAAAAGATCTATCAAAGCAGCCTTCGATTCGCCCAGCAGGTTATGCTGATGGTACATTTTCCAAAGAGCAACAAAAGTGACCCCAAAACACAGCAAGAAAGCAAACATAATTCTATTCTCCAAAATCCAAGGTGAAACGTATGGGAGAAAGGAGAAAATGAGTCTGGTCACAAACATCCAATAAGCTTAAAATTAATTTCTGGTTTCAATAAACAGTATGAACTTCAATAAAGAAGCAGCAATGTCAGCTGGATCTGACCATGTTCTTAATAGATCTATAAAATGAGAGGATGGAAATATAACCTGGACTTTCCATTAAATATTTGATGTTTCTTGAAATTCAAGAAAATGGAAAATTCAAAAATTGAAATTCAAGCTGGTGTGCCAAAAGAAGCAAAGCTTTCAATATGGGGCTTGATCTTGTCAGAAAACTTTACAAAATTACTGCCAAATTTCATTTCATTCTGAAGAGTAGCTGAGGGGTATCTTTGTCTTTGCTGGATTTGCAGTTAGAGGAAACTCAATGATCACAGCAGAACCTGTGCAGAGAGTCTGTGAAGCAATGGTCATCCTACACATGTTCTGCATGTACGATTTCTGCATGCATATTGAATCCAGTGCATTTGAAACATCGGATTTACCTCTTATGTGACACTCTGCCAAACAGCATTGCACCGTAGGGCTTCTGCGTTCCAGTAAAGGACATGTCAAACCTAGCCAAACACCACTAAACAGAAATCAAAACAAACACTGCAAGTATGGCAATGAGTAGCACCACACCTTTACAGGCCTTATTTTCCTTTAGTCTAGTGGAGTCTGGACAATAGACTAAAATCTATTTGCAAAACCGCAAAAAGGCAAGATCTATGTGGGTGTATGACAATAAAAAACACGCTAAATCTACTAGATACTCATCCAATCTTCTCTTGTTAATCACAGGCCATCTGAAACTGGTGACAGTCTTTCCAAGGTTTTCCAAGGGACTGGATTCTGGCCAATATAAAGATCACAAGATTAAATTTACCAGCTGTGAATTCTTTTTATATGTGAATGAGAAACATTTGGAGCAAGTATTGTCCAAATTCAGCAACTGTTTCTTTCATCTTCAACACATTTTTAAAGAAACAGAGGAACTGCCATACTGGCTTAGACCATTCGACCATTAAGTCCTATCCTTGACAGGTTTTCATCAGATGCTTCAGGGAAAGAAGCAAAAAATATGGGATTAAATCAATCTGAAATGCTCTGTCCCTATGAATATCCTCCAGTCCTCAGTATTTAGAGACTGATTTATGACCTGAAGGTTTTATATCTCTTCCCAAATGTGTTAGTCAGAGAGACTTGATGTTGATATGGATAAACCACAGTATCTGGAGATCATTCCAAGTCGTTGGCTACCATGTAGAATATTTACTACATGATCTCTCAGATGAGTAACACCTGGAGCAGCTCTATTGCACTGGAAACCATTTGCATTTCTATGCAGTACCTACCCATATGAACGTAAGCAGCACTACTGTAGAAATTTCATTAGTACCAAACCAGGTATCCCAGAATTCCCTCTTTTGCATTCAGAAGTCTACCACAAAATTGTTTTTTCTTCTCCTCAAAACGATGTCAATATTGATTGCTTAGAAGAGATTCGCTCCCCTGGCTTTGAGGAGAGAACAAAACTGTCTGTGCTAACACTGTTTCTATAGTGCTTTCATTTGAGCTCATCCTTTTTAAACACCGCAGGAGATTTCTCTGTTAAGGTGCTTTATAAATCAGCTTGTTTTACAGGGAATTTGACGACCTGTTTCTAAGAAATTGACAGAATGAAAAGAAAGCCAATGTTGTTAAACACTTTTTTTTTCTATCTCTCTTAGGATGGATTTATAGACTTCTTGGAGTTCATAGCTGCAATAAATTTGGTTATACGAGGGAAAATTGACCAAAAATTGAAATGGTATTTTAAGCTGTATGATGCTGATGGAAACGGATGTATTGACAAAAAAGAACTATTAAGCATATTCACGGTAAGCAAGTTATGCATAGCAAGTGCATTTGATGTATCATATTGCCCCTGATGCAGTGGCTTGTCATCTGTTGTAAATGGAGTGTCTGCATTTTACCAAATGTTTTACAGCTGTAAAACCAAAATTGTTCTTGCTAGTGACATTCTTGCCATTATTTTCTTGCTTGTTGAAGTAAACGTATCTGAGCAGTATTTTACTTTAAACCATAGTTCTACAGTTATAATGCTTTATTGAAAGTGAAAAACTATAGGAACAGCAGAGAAATTATTTTGATAAACTATACTATAAAGCAGGAGGGAACTGAAGCAGCATAATGAATAAAACAGCTGGTCACAAGTGTTTGTGCCAGTGTGGTGTTGTTGAAAAATGGCTTCTCAAACTCAGCTTGTGAAAAAAAAATAAATAAATTAAATATTGGAATATTTTAATGACATTTATATTATAATATTTTCATTGTTATTGAAAGGCTGTTAGATTTGTTTACTATAAATCTCATTATCATGTTTTCAAAAATTAAATTGGGGAAACTTAACTTTATCATCAAATCATGCAGTGTCATTTTGATACAAATATTGTAGAAAATTTTGCAGAAAATGGGTCCATTCCAAACCTATAAAACCAAAGCAGTATAATTCTTTCTTGCAAAATGACTCCCCTATTTTTCAACTTGCTCCAGTGAAATAATATTTTGCGCTTCAGTAGTTGCTTTCATTGAAAAGATATTATAGGGTGCTCTGCAAATATGAATGACTTTTAATACAGCTCCCTAAATGTACAGAACTTGTTACAGATCAAGGTTTTGCTGCAGGGAGCGTAAAATCTAAATAAGGATTTCATGTCATAATAAACAAGGAAGGCACTTTTCCTCGATTGTGCATTACTGCTGGTATCTGGCTAATCACTGTTAGAGACTTTCAAGAGCTGCTGCCCAAATAAAAGGAACTGGAGCCAGATTAGCCATAGGGTCATACAAACAAAGCTGATGCATCTCTTTCTAAAGAACAGCTTTCTAAAGGCAGAAGGAGAAGCTGCATGGCCTAGATTTCTCCTCATTTGAGACTAACTAGATATCTGTCTAATGTAGATATTCTCCATCACATTTTACCCAAAGGCACTGAGGCAACTGTTTTTGTCTCAGGCTTTATCTGAAAAGAGAATTAGAATCCTTTTAATATAAAGATCTCTTTTTTAACTTATCTTGTTTTAAAACCAGTTCAAACCTCTGCGTGTTTTCTCCTCTTTTGGAATAACAGAGCCTTAACCTAAACCTGCCTAAGTCATTTGACTTAGGCTAGATCAAAATAGGTAGGCTCTAAATAAAAATAAACATATGGGCTTGCAGCCATTAAGGGTTCTGTTTATACTGAGCATCAGTAAACAAGGCCTTGTCTAAAAAGATATATCAAATCTGAAACATTAATTTAAACCAAAGAAGTACTGTTACAGCTTCATTTGTCCCTACGGCTATGCAAACTTTGGACTAGCAGATCATTATCAACCATCAAAACTCTTGGCAGATAACCACGCACCCTGTCAGTGCCTTTAATTACCAAGTTAATTTGTTTTATTATTTAAGGTGATGCTGTGATAGTCAGTGATTAAGAACTTCAGGAGTCACTGCTTTACTCGTAGCACGACAACAAAATTAACTGTGACAGAGGTACAGCTTTCTTCTGAAAGCTGCATTGGGGTTGCCCATATAGAATACCCAAAGTATCTGAAGTGTGCCTGAATAACACAAAAGTTTGTGTATCTATTTATGTAAAATTCTTGCTGCCTTTTGGAACTCTGTGTAAAGTAAAATAAAGACAGTGATGGTCTAGATTTCCACACTAGTGGAAATACACTTATCTTACACTATTCTTAAATACAATGAGTTCTATATAGTGACTAACATATGCAGATATTAGAATAAGTATAGTTTATAAATTTGCAAGAGTTTTTATCTTACACAACACAGTTCRTCTGAACATAAATCAGATGTAGAAAAACAAATTCTATAATATGTACATTATAGAGCATCTATGCATGTGTGTAAATTATGTAGAGGTATATACGCATTTTCCTAGTCACTTAGTAATTGTGATACTGATTCTGAGGTCAACTCAAGCCTAAACTTAATTCTGAGGCCAACCACATGCTTAAACTTAAACTCCTGCTTTAATGTTTGCTGCATCTGGACTGTTGGTTATACAGGCTCCTAATTCATTAACCAGAATGATCACTACAATGCAAAAATTGTGGTCTCAGTGAATGGGATAAAAAATTTTGCAAAGATATTAATTTGCCCCTTTATTCCAAGTGCTGGGTGTCTTTACCACAGAAAAGGTAGAGAGGAGACTTTTTAAAAAAATTTCTTTGGAGGATAAGTAAATTCTTCCAACTTCCAGGACTGCCAGTCTGACTTTATTTGTGATTACCAAGTTAAACATTTTTTTAATAGAAAAGTGACTTAGGCTTTCTCATCATGTGCTTTCAGCTGTGGGGAATAATACTATATTTAAATCACATAGACCATGGGGCACTCTCCAAAGACACAGAACTCTCCAGGGCAAGATAAAAATGCTGGTGTGGAATCTAAAGTGTGTTGCAGAACAGAGGCTCACATGGCTTCAGAAGACCTTCAGAGATATGTAAATTAGCTCTGTAATCTTCAGGCCGTGTTATGTTAATTAAATTTTGAATCCTCATTACTGAAGATTTACTTGAAATAGCTATTTATTTAGTGATTTTTAAAGGCCTGCTGAACTAAAGGTTTGCATCCCAATTACCACAGTCACCAGTGTAGTTTTCACTACTTGATGAAGAAAAGTCTGAAAGAACTTTCCGCGTTTCTGTTTTCAGGCTATCCAGGCTATTAATGGCCACACTGACATGTCTGCTAAAGAATTCACAAACATGGTATTTCAGAATATAGACATGAACAATGACGGCAAGAATTTAGGTTTTCTTGGCATTGGCAGTTTTTTCCCCCAGAAGAAAGTGTGGGATCAGGAGGGGAGTTGAATACACTATTGAAGAACTGACTGTTTTAGGTGAACTGAAGGCCTGAATCTGTTCTTCTTTACCCATATGTCAACAGAATTACTTCAGATTTTCAGTGAAGTATAAACCAACTGACACTGTTAATCTGGCATGGGAATTAGTGCAGTAGTGGCTAAGACATGGAGCTCTTGCACTGTTCATCCAAAATGCCAGTGCTCTTACTGCACAGCAAAATAAAGGTGTGATCAAGGGTTTTTTTTAGCATATCTGTGATGGCTTAATGTATCTAGATAGATAAGAAAAACAACTGGGATGCATGGCTGCACATGCTCTACCATGTTCTAAGGACTGGACAGCATATCTGATGGCCCTTGAAGTCTGATTGTTAACATGTGCTAGAACACATGGTGCTGTTGTTTCTCATGACAGCTAAATTAAGCTAATTGGACTTGCAATTGGAAACTAAAACTTTAATTCAGTGCTTTGGAATTGTTTCTAATAGAAAACATGTCACGTGAACATCTTCCCTCCTATTTGTAATCATGAAGATCCTCCTCCTACTTGCAATTATGTTATACATCAACTATGGCAACTGCTGACAAAGTAGGAATATTAGGAGAACACTGCAGAGCAAGACAAAGTCCCAGCTGGGGATCTGGGGTGCTTTTTTGTTCATTTTTGTGGTCTCATTCGGTACATTAAGGTTACTTTAAAAAAAAGCTGTTTACAATATATAATCATAATACAAATAGCGAACCTGTGATGCATGTGAATAACTTGTAGAGGGCTTTTCCCCACCTGTTTGGCCCATTTTTGGGGCGAATGCAAATTACAGGCTCCAAATAAATATTTACATTCTAAAATCTAAAACCAATTCTATGATTATTTCTACTTTGGCCTCTGCTTTGCCTATATATTTATTGCAAGTAATAGTTGTATCTGAGCTGGACCATCAGCTGAAAAGATAGCTTGTGTGCCTTTCATTTTAGCAATGCGATGTCAGAACATGAATTATTCAGCGTGTTCCTCATAACACTCCTGTTTCAAACTGCCTTCCATAGTTAGCTATTTTTCAAATAGCTGCAAAACTGTAAGACAGCAGGATTGACTCAAACTGCCCTCAAAGGGGCAAATTTCCCCAAGTGTAGCTCCAACTATGCTACTTCCTTTAGTCCTTGTCATTGCTTATAGTAAAAAAAGACAAACAGACAAATAAGTTGAGTGTTCTCCTTCCTCACACTAAAATACAGGAAATAATTCCCTGGTTGAAGGGGCCAGACCAGGACCCCCATCCACCCAAAGACCCCAGGCAAAGGCAAGGCAGAGGGAGGGAGAAGGGAAGTAAGAGAGTGCCTGGGGTAGGAGGAGGGAGAGCTGAGGAAGTGACTGGCTGAGTAGCAAAGCAGGAGGGAGCGAAGCGGACAAGTATACTGAGACAGCTCATTCTGCCTCTGCTCCTGCCGTGGTTATGTTAAGGGCACTGGGGTGCGGAGGGGAGGAATGAACAGCTGCAGGGCACTGCATGCCAACCCCTGGAGAGGGCCTGACTCCTCTCACTGAAGCCTAAGGACCAAGGCTTCTGTCAAATGCAGTCTTTTCAACTTAATAGAGCGTACACAATATTGCTCCCCAGTGCAGGGAGGACCCGTAACACTGGAGAGGAAGCAGCATTTACTGCAGATGTGATCTTCACATTTTTCAAATGCTGATCATTTGCCTGTTTTACATCAGAGGAAACTTCCAAAGTTGCCACGAACAAAACCCAAAACTCAGACAATAAAATTCCAGGGAGTACTGAAATCCCCAAATAGCCAGAAGCCATCTAGCTAAACATTCACCAGAAGTGTATGTATGTGATTTAAATTGCTGCTTGCCTGTACCCTGGGGCATCCAGCTGTTTCGCTCTTTGCCTGGCCTCTTTTCATTTCTTATTTCAGTGAGAAACCATTCATTTTAATGATTTTAATAAGAAGCCTTAAACTGTTCTCAGAGGGAAAAAAACTAACTTTAAACCAAACCCTTCTTTTTAAACCAAGCCCTTTTTCTCTTCTCAGAGAAAAAGACTATCACTGGAATAATTTCTAACCTACACTCCTGTGTAGCTTGCCAGCAGAAATACACCTAGGACTGACCTAGGACTTTGCTGAAGAACAGGAGAGGGAGCAGGAAAAGAGGAAGAATGCTAAAGGATATTCCAGTTCCTCAAAAAAGAGATTTCATACTTGTCTTGCAACTTCCAAAATATTACCCAATTTTGAGGTGGGCCCCCCCAAAACAAGGTCTAAATCTCCATTTCAGTTGCTTGGAAGAATTTCTCTAATCAAACCACTTAACTCATTATTACTACATCTTATCATGGCTCTAAATAATCCTAGTAGTCAATACAGGGAGGATGCCTGGTAATCCTCAGTAAATAATGTTCTAATCTCTGTTAAGGCCAGGACTGCCAGCTATAGGCTAAACTCCAGTTATCTCAGTGAAAATAGGTCTGTGCAGCTAAATTCAGCCTTGATGCAGGCTTCATTAGAGCCATTTTTCACACACTTCTGCCACCATAGATGCTAAACACTTATAGTTGTCTTTGACTTCTGCGAAAGCTGTGCTTGATCTCTTTCAACAGAGGAAAATGAGCCACAGTTTTAGGATCAGATGCAAAATGGGGAAACATTAGAAAATATTCTTCCTGCATTTGCAGATCAACCTAAAAGAGAGGAAGAGGGAATCTTCTTGGGGCATACAGTCTGGCATGAATGGCCTTGTGTTGGGCTGAGGGTGAATGCTAGGTTCCTTGGTTTCTAAGAAGTATTTGATTTCCTTTTAGGGGAACTGACTTTAGAAGAGTTTATCAGTGGTGTGGAAAGAGATGGGAATCTAATGGATTTGATTACAAAAAGTTTTGACCTTTCCAGCGTACTCAAAGTCATACAGAACAGCAGGAGGCACAGCATCTGAAGGCTTCAGTGATGGATGTAGCATCTGTGTCATCATTTGCAAGGAAGATAACATTTGATACAATTAGGGAGATTCATCTTGTCAAAGCCTGCCCGGACAATACCAGGCACCCAGCTCCAGGAATAATTCTCTCTCAGAATTTTCACTTTTGACTCCATGTCTTTCTTTCCTTTTCTTTGTTCTTTCTCTCACTAATGACTGTGGTAGCTACAGGACACAAACCTTTGCCCACACATAATAGAAAAACTGTCTTATGCAGTACAAATAACTTATTTGCTCTCTATGAACACCATTTAGACTAATTGAAAAAACAATGGCAATATCACAAAATACAACCTTTCTAGAAGACACAGAGTTAATGGATTTGTTCTTTTACATACAGGTTCTTTAACCTACTATTTAAAACATGGCAATAAACTTCTAGATAGGATTAGCTTCTATCTGGATCAATTAAGAATGAAGCCTTGTTTGCATTAACTTAACATTTGCTCTAATCAGTGCTCAGAATAGGACTGGACTATCTGGGAAACACCTCAGTCAGCTTAATATTCCAGAGACGTGCATCCTCTTTAAAAAGCTGTTTACTGCTCTTGACTGTATTACACCTGTAAATTAAAATAATGGGATGTTTTCCTGTTGGGGGAGGTGTCAGCTACTCTTCTTTCAAACTGACCTTTGTAGAAGGACTGGAATGAAAATTTTTTACATTAATCTTTGTAGAGTAGAATTAGAAGTTCAAAGAATAGCTAAAACCCAATTATTTTGTAAGCACCGGAACGAATGTCATTTGATTTCCCAGAGATTTGCGTCCTTTGACTTCTATGTCCTCCTTTTCAAAACAATCCCACTTCTCACGGGGCTCTTTGCCACGGCTGTAAGAGACAAAAGTTAAGAGGTGTCACAACTGGTACATGCGGTTGGGACTGCTGGCCCCTGTCAAACAAATTGTTTAACAGCTGAATTCTTCCCGCCTTTCCCTCACAGGGAATATTAATTTAGGTATTTTTGCTCTGCCCAGATACCTGGGCAAAAGCTTTTAACAATTCAGTCTCTCTGAGACTTCTACCTTCTTCCAAATTGGGTTGCAATCATCTCTGAATCTTGTAGCTGTTAGGAGCAAGGGGAAGGGATTCACAGGCTGGATGATCACATATGCCTCATTTTCTTGGGGAACCACACTAAAAACAACTCAGCCCTACTGTATAAGTAACAAGATTAATCTACAAGCTGAAAAGAAACTGCATGAGCTGGCTGCAAAGGGAAAACTGCAGTTCTCTCTGGTTCTGTTGGGACTGATTCTCTCTCAAGTCTGCAACAGGTTTTATTGAATTATAAAATTATATCGTAACAGTAAGTTCTCCTTGGCTGGCAGTGTCCTGCAGGCATCACAATAATACTAGTTATTGTCAGAAGCATCAGCTTTATGCAAAATAATTTGTGCATGAATCGTTGCAGGATGAAGGAAACAATTATTAAGACTTCAATATGAAAATATTTTTCTTGCAAATGCACTTCAAATCCGTGTCCATTTGCACAAGATAAAATGTCCTCCTTCTCTGTGATTATTATCCTAGTTTCTGGTTTGATCAATAGAATATACTAAGAGTATGCAACAAGCATCACTTGACATTATAAACAGTTCTGACATTATAGTTCTGACATTTGCATTTTTAATATCCTTTCTAAAAAAAGAGAAAGATGCATGAGATTGCTGGTGGGTTAGGACTTTAAATCTGTCTATTTACTTATCATTGACACGTTAATATGTAACTGTCAGTATCAGTTTTCTCAACTCAGACTTCTAAAATATCACTTTTTAATGTAATGCTTTTGCATTTAGATTCTATGAGGGTGGTGTTCTTCAGAATTGGCTTTAAAATATTTAAAATAAAATGGTCCAGTCTAATCTATTTGGGTGTATGGGAACAGCTGTGTTTTGGATTCTTGCTTTTTAACTAATGAAGTTACTGGCTTTGAAAAGTGACTGCTGTTTCTGTACACTGACTATTTTTTTATAAAGGGAATTTAAAAGAGAGTATTTCCATTTAAATTTGCATATTTTTTCTGTGTAGTTGTAGTTATACGATGTGAATTACCAGTTCAGGAAGACTACTGTGTTTAAAAAAATAATGAATGTAAGGAAATTCTTAGCCATCTTTTTGTGAAACTGTATTTTAAAGGAGTGTCTGACACGCTTATTTTCCACACTTTTCTATGAAATCATTTAGTAGAAACCTGTGTAATTAAGAAACAAATATCTTTTCTCTTTGATATAAACACTTTGGCGTATCATTTCCAAAATATCATTTTCCAAAAATTTACCTACAGCAACTCCGCATGTGTTTGGGAATACTCCTAAGACTTTATCTATAATACTAGATTTTTTTACAAGTTGATTAACCTAAATTTGCTTTGACTACTGAAGCATCATTTGATGCACAGGTGCTTGAAATAAATACATTATGGCCAGAGTTGGCTATTGATCTCATTCTTCTAAATCTGACAGCGGCTTATCAGGTGCAGCAGTGAAATCAGGTGGCACACAGAAGAGCCATCAAAGCTGACTCCCCAAAGTCTTGTTCAGAAACAACTTGAAGCCACAATGTGTAGTTGTATTGGTCAAGGTGCTTTGTAGTAATGAAGGAATGTTGTAAGCTGACGCACAACTACTCATTTTGTCACCATATTCACCTTGGAAAAAATCACAAGTATGAAACCCAGTCTGCGCAGCTGGCTGAGCTTGTCACCAACCAACAGGGTAATTGGTAGTTCCTCCTCTAATAGAAGCTCTTTTGCTGTTAAGAAATCCTCATGACTTTATGCTCGCCTTATTGCATCTGAACAGCTAAAGGTAATTAGTGTGACAGTCCCCTTTTTCAAACAACTCGTAGTTGTCCTAACATTATCTCTTTTTTTTTTTCTAGTCACTCAATATACTAAGAAAATAGATGGGTAATTTTTCTTCTGAGAATCTGGAATTCAAAGCCACAAACAAATCACCTTTTCTTGTAGATATGAAATTGCTTAAGCATTAGTAGGCATGATTAAACCTTATGCCATAGTTACACATCCCTGAAGAAGTGGGAGGAAAGCTTGCTATGGTGTGGAAAAGACATCAGAGCTGCATTTAATTTCTGACCTTACGTAAGATTAGCTGCACCATACAGACAGTAGCAGCTAAATATTCAAAGCTCAGGTTCCCTGTGTGCTGGGAACAGATAGATATTTACTTGAGGAAATGGGCTCAAGATCTACCACATGGAAAGATTTCTAGAAGACTTGCAGGATTATAGAAATGACTGAAGGAATCAAGGAGGGATTTTTAAACACCATCTTAAAAACTTCTGCTAAATACAGCTGAACATTCCAAAAATAGGAAATATACATAGCTTTACATTGGACTTTTTGATGTGCTCTTAGTAGAAAGCTGAGTGAGAAAACAGCTTAAGTATATGATTTTAACACAGTTAAAATAGTAGCTTTTCTACCTGAGAAATAGTGCTGGGCCGCTATTGATTTCTCTTGATTTTTCAAATACCAAAGGAATTTACCACTCAAAATGTCTTCTGTTTCTTCACAGAGGGCATTCAACAGCACAGCAAAATAAACTTACCTTCTCTTTTTCCTCTTTAGATTATTTTCAATAGCCATCCAAGCTACCAACGTACCAAGAGGCGTGTTTTACACACAGCAGAAGTTTGCATGTTGTGGTGAACTGTTCACTTAGGAAAGACACCAACTTCTTTTTGCTCAGGTCACTAAAAATTCTCTGAATGGCAATGATATTCAAACATTGCTTTTCACAGCTGGGTATGAGTAACTGATCTAAGGAGAAAACGTTTGGTATTCCATCTTCCTATCCCTTGAGCCATCTAGTCTTCTGGCTCTTTGAATATACATAGCAATTACAGATTTCTTACACTCTACCTTTCTTGGAAAACTCAAAGTACTCTCAGAATGATATAGGAATGTGGACTTAGGAACCCTTTATGGTCCCATATAAGTCAATGATTCCAGTGATTGCAAACTGGAACAAAATTTCTTCATGCTAACATCTAAAGAATATATCAAACTCTTGATTTATTCAGAATCTTATTAACCTTTTATGAAGCACTATTTCTGTGGGCCACTGCAGAGATGTGGAGGGAAGGAATGAAATAAGTTTTGAGAACACTTAAAAAAAAAAAAAAAAAAAGAGAGGAATGTATTATCACCACTATCATTTTCCTTTTAAAAACCAATGAAATATTCATGAAAAGGATTGACATAGTTTTGAGTGAAACGAAACTCCCATCAGGCTTTGAGCATGGGTTTTCTTTCTTAGCATCCATTCACATATTCCTTTCATCCCCTCTCCCCAAAGCAATAAAAATGATGGTGTTTTATATGGCAGTGTACCTCTAGCATGTAGCTTTAATGGTTCTGGACAGGATGGGAAGAGTTTGCACATTATCTCCTCTTTTTATTTAAATTATAAATATTTGACAAACTGCTTCTATCCTGGAGGAATTCAGATCTCCTCAGATTTAAAATACAGATAGATCACTTTTAAAGAGCTGCTAACATTTGGTGGACATTTGCAATTCGATAAGGTTTTATTGCTCTTGCATTGTTCCTTTATTATACTAAAGGTGCCTATATGAAAAGAGCATCTTTATTCCATTTTTCTTATCTACTTTTTAATTAGGTCAGTCTTCCCTTTAGTATCCTGCTCACAGACTCAGCCTCTAATAAAAATCTCAGCTAGCGATCAACTTCTGGTGAAGACCGTAATAACTCAGTCACCTTCTAAGTAATGAGACATCTTCCAATGACATTCCATTAATAGTGAACATCAAGCAGCTTATAAAACACAAAATATAACTTAGGAGCAGAACTACTTCTAAGCAAAATAATTTTTCAGTTTTCCAAGAAACTTTGGGTTCTTCCCTAGGACTCTGAAGTGCACAGGGGACATAAACACATACACACAAAAATCCAAGCTATCTAATTATAAATTATTTTTTCAAAATATCTAAACTGGTGAAATTCCTGAGCCCATAAGTTAGGAGCTGATTCGTTAGACAGTTAGTGGAAAGAGAAAAGCATCTGTAGGGGTAGGTCAGTATGTTGAAACTACTGTCTGAAGTGGTTGATATGAATAATCCAGCAAAATAAAGGCATAGTGCTGGTACCAAAAAAAGGGAAGCTCCAAAAACGATGAGTTCTGCCTGCAAGGGTTAGTAAACGCCTCTGGAGAATATAGTTATAAATCCAGATCTGGTACTTCCTGGTGGTTTTTGATTGTTCCAGAAAATACATTTATGCCCATTTAGCTAGCAGATGCATTCCACTGTCACCTTTTCTGCCTCCTGTCCAGCAAAGTGCCAAAAGTTGCCAGGTCTCTGAATAGCAGCCAAATGCACAAAATAGGCAAGAAGCTATTCCCAAGACCACAGGCAAGCACCAATCAGTGATCTTAAGACAGCCTAAAGTGGGTGTGGATGTGTAAGAAATGACCATAACTGCATGTCCCACAGGTACACAAGTTAAGGGCAGATAGTTCAAGAAATAAACTGTATCATTGTTTCAGATGGTAGAGAAATCCTTGAAGCAAAATCCCCCCCAGACTCCAAAGTTTTTCTTGAGAATGATGATGCCAATATACGTTTGTGACAAGACAGTCTGTTGCTGGCAGGAGGGAATATTTTATGTGACATGAGTGAGCAAATGAGATGTGAATAGAGCATGACAGGTTATTTGTTTGTATCTTTTTGCTATCCCCCCTGTTTCAGTCTGCTTGTGGCTGAAAGCCTTTTCTCCTCCAAATTCTTTTCGTTTTTTGCTATTAGTACTACTGGAAGTTTGAGAAAGATGGAGTCTGACCCTGAGAACAAGCAGAAGGGGACAGATAAAATCAGCTGTCCAACATCTGGGGATTAGCCTTATGCTGGAGGGAACTGTTTACTCAGTGATGTGCTACTCCTGCTGCTTATTTTGCTTTCTTTGATTTCTGCTTTGCATTGACATTCCAGGCACACTGAGAAGATGATCTTTCTTCCTTACTGTAGAGAGAGAGAATAAAGCATCTTTTCATATACATCTAAAACAGAGACATCTGGAAACGAGAGCCATGGTGCAAGAAGGTCTTGTGACAGCATTCCCATGACAAGGCTTTGCTTATCAGACTGAAGGAAGGACGTCACATGTTGTGATGATTTGCAGTAAAAATTGCCACAGATGGTGTTAGCGTTTGTGGAGTTTATGAGATTAGTATTTGGCTACAGATCTTTCTCCAGATGTTTCTGTGATACCAAATAGAGTGTGTAAAGTTACAGAAGCCTGAATGAACATAAATGTTTCTTAAAGACCCTCTTATTTAGAATCAATTTCACTATAATCTATTTAGTAGTGTGGTCAGTAGATACAGTGAGCTATATAAATACAGCTCTAATTTCCACTCTAAAAATAATCCTAACTATAATAATCCTGTATCTGGAAATGATTCCTCATTAGCTTTTTTCTTCCACATGCTGCTAACCTATGTATGATACCACAAGGGGCCTTCAAAACATATAAGCAAGGGATATGGTCTCTGTAATAACAGCTCCTTTTATACTTTCTAGCACCCATCTCCTTATTGTGCTGTTCTTACCCCCACTCACTGTATGGGTCTGTGCCTGCCTTACTAGGCAGGGCTTCCAAGCATCCCACGCTTTGTGCATCATTTGACTGTTCAAGGATGTTTTCCAGGCTTTCCCTGTTCCTCTTGGCCATGCTCCTACTTGTACCTACCTCCGCTTAGGCTGCTCCTACCAGCATGTCACAGCTTTTGATTTTCTACCCAGCATTTGGCTACCAAGTCTTTATCCATGCCCTTTGATTTTTTCTGCCACCCAGTCCTCCAGCCAGCTTCAGGCAGACCCTACTCTAATTGAAGTTTTTCCCCCACTTCCTTGAAGAAATCCCACAGAAGAAAGCAGTTGGAGAGTAGGGGGCAAGAAAGGTGACAGACAAATTCAGACTCCACGCACTGATGCAGGCATCCCTTGCACCTCAGAAGCGAAAAGCTTCACAAAGGAAGTTGAAGCCTATGTGTTCAGATGGGTTTAACTCCTCCCTTTGCAGTCCACAGTGGTCAGATGTCAGAGATCTGAGACAAGCAGGACAGGTTTGTGAAGCAATGCTGCCCACTGACCCTGCTGCTAACCGCAAATTCTTATGAGCTTGGTAATGGGGGAAGGACATTCCCTTCCCTTCCTTATTTTGGGTAGGATATAAGTCAGTTTTGCAACACGTAGGAGCATGTGCCATGTAACTCCTAATTTAGTCAGCTACCTACCATACAAAAAGCTCCGACCCTAGAGCAGCATGGCAGGCTGTCTGAGGGCTCCTGGAAGGTGTGTGCAGCAGAGGCCAATGCCTTGGGCCACCTCTCCGTCACTGCTACTGGGACAGTGCCAGCTATCTGGGAACCAGCTGCATTATGGCTGCCTCTGCTGCGTAGAGGCATTCACATCTCCATTTGCAGGACAGACCCCGCGATAGCTGACTTCGAGGAAAGTTCGACGGAGCTGCTAGAGAAGCAGAGGGTTGAAAGAGGAGGGGGAATGACAGCTCCAGGCATAGTTCTGTTTTCTTTTTGTTCTCCACAGCAGCGAGCCTAGCTTCGAAAGGTGTTAATCTTCTGAGCTGGAGCCCATAGAAAACATTTCCTGTTTTCTCCTAGCAAGCACTTTTTTTCTGTTTTTAAACCACATAATGCTTCTACATCCAGCCACTACAAGAGTCCTTGTGCCAAAATGTGCCATTCTGAAAATGTCCTTTCACTCTCTACATACAGTAGGTCTCTCAGGCAATTGTAAATGTTTGTGGGCAATTTTCTAATAAGGACATGGACCCATTCTTTTAATGAAACTCATCTTTTCTAGCTGAGGAATAGTTGTAATTTCATCTGGTCCAAGTGACCAAGCATATGTTGGTGAATCATGCAGACCAAATATTTACTTTAACCACTTCAAAAATTGTGGGCTAATACTGGCTTGCCCAGCTCTTTGTTAAACAGCTGCAAATGAGAAATAAATTCAAAAAAACCTAAACAACAGAGCTTGTTTATGCATAATTTGCACGCTTACAGTAGAAAGGGCTATGTATCTCAGCTAAATCATTTGCAATGAATAATTCTACCATTCTGTACAGATGCAGAGCTTTGGAACCTACAGAACATTATAGAAATGTATCTTCAGTCCTCAGGAGATGTGAGAATTTTAATTCCTGGCACTGAAGGCAGGCTTGAATGAGAATATGATTAAACTTTTATAACTGCTTGATGTTTTCTTGGCTCAATCAATATTCTTTTCAATAAGCCCTTGGCCTGCTTCAGAAACACTGCCAATATTTGTTGTTCACTAAGTGTGGTTTTATTTTTCATTCCTGCTGATCTGATCAACAGAGTGACATTGATCATAATGAGTGCTGTGTTCAAACATTTTAAAACAATTGAATCTCCTCATGCAGGACAGAGGTTAGGTAGCCGTGCTGATTGCAGCACATCTTTTAGTGGCCTCTGTTACTGATGAATATGCTTTGATACCACCTCCAATATATCTGATTGCAACTATTCATCTGCACAAGCTGGCAGGAATGGATGGGATCATGCTGAATGGTTGTTTCCTCTCCTTCAAGGGAAGTCCTAAAGGGACGTGACAGATAATCACGCATTCTTGGGGAGCACTGGCATCCAGGGGATAGACCCAGAGCCTTCCATCCTGATGTGTGTGAAAGTGCTCAGGGGAATTGGCTAAGATTATTCAGATGTTAATACTGTCAAGCAGCAGGATGCTAGACAAGAATTTAGGATGTGCCTGAAGCCTATTCACTGATCTGCCAGCAGTCTGTGCTTAACCTTGGGCAAATCACTTAGCTCTGTGCCTCAGGTTTCCTATCTATCAAACAAAGATGGTAATAATTCTTACCATGTTTTGTGAAACAGTTTGAGATCTATTTAAGAGAGGCGTGATGCGACTGCTGAGTGGTGGCACTCACTCAGCACATTGGCAACATTCAGTTCTTTGCCAATCCAGGCAGTAGCTACTTCTACAAAATGCCAGGTGAGTGAAGGGTTTGATGTAAAAGCCAATCCAGACAGTGTTTGCTGATGCTGAGAAACTGGGGAAAGTGGGTAATGAAAGAGGCAAGAATCACGCACTCTTTTTCAGGGAAATTCTCATTCTTTGCTTCAATAGTAGTACAGTCTTACTGGGTCTGATTTCCAGGCTTTGTGCCCTGATTCCTCAATGATAAAAAGTGACTTTTGTTCTCCGTTCTCCATTTCCAGATGTGGTGGAAAAGATGACTGGTCATTCCAAGGTAATGGTTGCCCTCGTAATTGCTTGTCTCTCCTATTCTCAGACATGGTGGTTGAACTTGGGACCTGCCTTCAAAAGTGAGCTTATAGTGGCAAATATTTCAGTCATCAGATGGTTTTAGATGTAACCAGGCAAGAACTGAAAATAGCAAGAAGCCACTAATGCCCAAAGCCCCAGCCTGGCAGAGGACTGATTACACTGGAACTGATTAAATCCCTCTCCCACAAAATGAAATATGCTCTTCAACAACTGAGGGCAGGGAACAGCCTTCACAGAAGGAGTGAGCCAGGAATTGCAGCCTTTGAGCCTATACTGTGTTTGGGAGCTCAGCAAAGAATTGGGCTTGATGGGCAAGAGCTTCCCTGACTTTTGCTTCATATAAGCCTGTAGCCAACTTTTTTTTCCCCCTTTATCTTATATGCAAGCAGGGTTATGGAGCGCTTGGGTGTGTTTAATTATGATAAGGATTGAAAACAGTTGTCTGTTTTAAGAGAGACGCTCATGGGGGGACTGCCTTATGTGAAGGAAATAATTTGTGACGCTGGATAGAGTTGTGTGAGTAAGGGGGAGTAAAATACTGTTTCTATCCTACCTCGCAGAGAGGAGGGAAGGCACTGTTCCTTGCAGAGGAACTGGAACACGGTGCCTGCTACAGCATCTGTCCTGTGCAGACTAATTTACTGTGTGTTTTTCTGGGGTGTTCACACTGTTTTCCACAGGCAGCCAATGCCTCTCCCTGCCTATAGCCATTCCCTACTCCACAGTTCTCAGTGACTGGGTTTTTCACATCATCTGAAATGTCTAATTATATTCACTGACTTGGCACAAGCTGAGCTGTGCAAGGGTTTCTGGGAAAGAACAGTTATTTTATACCTTCATACTCCCTCTGTACAAAGAGTGAAATCAGCATGTCTAAAGAAATACACTTAAGAGATATGAGTTTGCCATTTAAATAGTCAATATGATGTTTTGGCTGTATCTGAAAATCAACATTTACAGAGAAGAGATGTATAAATCCCTTTTTATATGGTTCTTCAGAGGATGCATTCTGAAATGATTTACTATTCTGGATACTTAAATACTAAAAGATATTGACTGACTGGAGAAAGTCCAGAGTAGAATAGTAAAAAAGATTACTTAGTGTGGATGTTTTGATTTATTAAAAAAAGATAAAAAGATTAAAGGGATAAAATACAGCTTGAGGCCAGGCTAACTGATGAGTTAGAGAGAACACAGCTCTCTTCCAAGTGATGGAAACACCATGAATAAAAGAGTTACATATGGCAGTGTAGCATAGGGTGAGCAATGGCACGTACGACTCAGTCCTACAAATTATTCTTCTATAAGCCAAATTAATTACAGGGAAGTTGAAGTTAAATCTTCTGTCAAACATTTCTGCACAAATTTATTCAACAGAATTGCAGAAGAGGTGAAGCTAGGACACAAGAGCAGGAGAGCTTCTAAGGGACAAAAGATTTTTTTCTTGAAATGTCTGTGTGTCTGCATCATATCAAATAGTAATATTTTCTTTTGCAGCAAAAATGACACAGTGTTCAATGTTTATGTAATCATAAGGTTAAAAAGATGCTGGCTGTCTTCATACCATAGGAAATCTCCAGCTGAGATCAACTATGCCCTTTCCCTGTGGCAGAGCAGGAGTGGGAGCCTATTTAAGTGCAAAGCTTCAGAAATCTGTTTGGGTGTGTATTGACTGCTCGACCAGGACATTTTCACCTCTCTGCTGATACTGTCCAAGACCCATGCTTTCTCATGGCACAGAGGACAATTATAAGTTTCCAACCCAGTCATCCCAACTCAGATGAGGACTGCATCTGTCCCTCCCTGCAAAGCACTTTGCCAATCCTCAGTTTATTCATGGTTTCAGAAACAGTTTTCATGATTTATTAAGTATCCTTACTGACACAGAGCCTAAGAAGAGTACTTGGTATCACTAGGTGCTGCATAAACCCAAGACAAATGGATAGCCCCTGTTAATTTACAGTATCAGTAAGTAGGAAGGGATGGCAAGCAGCAGACACATAGGGAAGTACCAAGGAACACCAAGAAAAGATTGGTCATTTCCTGGTCACACAAGCGTCTGCTCTGTTTCTTATAGGGACCTTAACAAACAAGGTTATAACATTATTGCTCTTTCTTGTTTCCTTTTTCTTGCTTGTTTACAGTTTGATACACTACTTCCTTTTGCAGCCTGCACAAACACACCCTCTAGGCAAAAGCATTACCTAGTATTTGTTGACTTTATGATTCCTAAGGTCATGGAGGTTGAAATTTTTGGTTACATCTTATTAAATATACCAGTTACTACTGGTTTGGGAAAAATTTTGTATGCAGGCCACTCTCATTTTCTCACATGGTTTGTAGAATAAATTCTTTGCAATTGAGCGCTCCTGTCACTCTTCTCAAGTGCATCATAAATCGAGAACAGCCGAAATTAACTACTGAATAGATTGCACTTACTGACTGATCTTCTATCAATAAGACTGAAATAACAACAACATACCCTTATTTTCCTAGGTTAGTGATCACCTCAAATATAAAATAAGTCTGGGGCTATTTCTATTATTTCTAGTAAAAAATTATATTTTAGCAAAATTAGAAGACATTAGGGTTGTAAAGTGAATGACCTATAAGTTAAGGAATGTCAGAGGAAAGAAATTAATCTCATCCTGAGTGTGCACTGTATTTCAGTCTTTTAATTATCAGATCAGTGCAATGGGATCACAGAACCCCACTATGAAGGCCAGAAAGAACCTAAACACACATGTGGGATCAGGTAAGAGACAAAGGCTCCACCTAAGGAGAGGACTGAGCACAACAAACAGTTCTCAAGTTGTATTTACCAATAGTTTTGTAGACAGTGGCTGCCTGTAACGGAGCTTAGAACTCAAATCTGGGCGTAAGCATAAAGCCGACAGCTGAGGCACAACTTCTTGGCTGCTGTCTTTCGCAGGGTAATGCTGGACTCTGGCCCCTGGCTAAGGGCAGTACACAGCTTTCAAAGTGAAGCATCAGAGACTTTATGATGTTTTGTTTTTCCCCACAGCGCTAGCATTTTGTTTAAAGAATTGCACAGTTAGTTATCCAATACTTCCTTTTATCCCTCTCATTAAATGCAGGGTTTCAGCTCTTATTTACACATCACCTAAAGCTTGCTCTGAATACAGACTTACTCTATTACTCAAAAGCTTCCTAACAGTGTTCTGGCCTACCCCAATATTTGAGCATTTTGAAAATATTGCAGAATTTATTTTTCCAGTAACTCAGGGAGTACAAGTAGTAGTAGTATTCCTGTTTTACCCAGGGGAAAAGAAAGATTAGAAGGACATGGGTCAAACTGTGGAGTGTCCACTGATTTTGGCATCCAAACCTGAGATACATAGAATCTGATTTATTCAGAGTACTTAGCATTTTTTTATCTTAAGTGTATATAAGCTTTTAGATATTCAAAGCATAGCTTCCATCAAAGTGAACAGCAACAGAAAGTGCTGAGAGCTTCTGCAAATCCATTCCCAGGTGGACATGTAGAAAACAAAGAATACACAATTAGATGATCATCAGTGAGATTCTGGGTTTTAGCTGATTTGTCCTGCATTCATTCAACTGGGAAGAGAGTGACAAAAATAGTGGTGAAACCTAGTTCATCAGCTCTGAATTACCACACTCATCCTTCCTCTTCCTTCTGCCCCCATCAACACTTTACTACTCTGGTAACTGGCTTGTTCACTGCATGGATGTGATTTAACCCCTGAGCACAAGGGTTCATGTCATAAGGGCTCAAAAATTGTACATTGCTGACACCAGAAAAAAAGACAAGGCCTTTCTTCAAAACTTGGGAACTGTGAGACCTTCTGAACCACATGATCATAAGAATGTTTCAAAATAGGTTAAAGATTGTATTTTTCTTTATTTCTGCCATATCAAAAAAAATAAGATTTATTACAACTGAGCTTACAAACAGTAAGTAGATAAATATAAATCAGGTTGAGACAGGAAGCCATGCTGAAAAATATATCCACATCTTTATGTTGGCCAAATGGCAAACATTTGTGTAATGGGACGTTCCAAGGAACTCGATGTGCTGACAGTACTTTTAGCTTTATCCATAATAAAGGAGTGGTTGTTTGGGGAAGATACAAAGTCTCTGTGCTGGTGAACAGGTAATGCTTTTAGTGGTGTCAGTCATAATCTGCCTCCTTAGTGACCTCAGGACCTCAACCATATAGGACTAGTTAAGGAACAATTAGAAAAGGCATGACACATGATGCATTGTCACCATTTAGTATCAAATTCTCCAATCTTTAATCATGACTATTTCTGCTGAATCTAACAGAAAGATTATATACAATTTTGGCTAGAGCTGTCAGGGCCCTGGGAGCACTAATGGACCTCGCTGCCCCTGCCCTCCCACCCTTGAGTTCAAGGAAGTTTTCACCATGTTTGGTAAACATTCATCAAATCAGCTGCCTTATCCAAACAACTTTTTGTTATGTTTTGGTTCACTGAAAAATATCCAACAGGCTCTAGTAAGGCTCTATCTTCTGTTATGCTCTGTTATGCACTTATTATGGTGGTTAGGCATCCAAGTTTTAGTTACAGATTCAAATAGACAACAGGTTTGATTTCTTCTGTACAAACAAAGGATGAACTTAAAAGATACACAGATGGGTAGAAATGTGTAGAGAACTGAGCCATGGAGGAGTCACGCAGGAGAAGCAGAGAGATGGAGAATTTCACCAGTACTTTGCAGGGAGGGGAGCTGGTTGTTGTTTTTATGTTTAAGCTTTTCTTCATCAAGATACAGCTAAGAGCAAAAGTTAAGTTTTTAGCCTTCTGTGCATAACAGCTGTTTATTACCATTTCAGCAACTCTCTCATGAAGATGGCACCTAGATTTTCTGTTAAAAGGAAGGGAAAATGGTGTGCTGCATTTTGGTGGAAGGATCCGAAGTAGGGGACAGCTTGGGCAGGAAGGGTCTGGTGGGCAGAGGTAACGTTGTGGCTGAGGGAGTAATGGATAAAAGGCAGATGCAGGCAGAACTTTGGCCTGAGAAAAAAGGTAAACATGATGTGCAGAGAAACTGCAGAAGATCTTGATTGTGAAGGATCAAAAACAGCTGCTCTATAAATGCTAAAAGCATGCATAAGGCAAAAAGAGTGGACCAGAAAGAACTGGTCAGAGTTTAAAATGGGACCTTACCCACTCCACTAATTCTCAACACTTGCTTCCCACAAAGATATCATTCTTCTGGGTTGACCCTCTTTCAAGTGGGTGGGCCAGGCCTGGCTAAGCCACTGCTCTGGGCACCGCTTGGTGGGGCAGCCGCAACTACTGCAAGATCAAGCGCCTGCACCCTAAGTAAGTCCTTGGATGCTACTACCATGGGCCTGGTCCTTTCTCAGCCTCTTCCTGGGAGCTCCTGTTCTCCGACATGGTCCTTATAAGTCCCACTCCTTGGTGAGGCATC
The DNA here is from genome assembly GCF_003343035.1 of Apteryx rowi. Taxonomy (NCBI): domain Eukaryota; kingdom Metazoa; phylum Chordata; class Aves; order Apterygiformes; family Apterygidae; genus Apteryx; species Apteryx rowi. Next base: position 1,381,162 of record NW_020447708.1, read on the forward strand.
TGGCACGGCTGTCTCCGTTTCGGAGCGCCTGTAAATTAGACATTTGCTTCCAGCTTGAGGTGGTGGTGAATTTCACAGTCTTGAATTGTCTTTGGAGAAACTGGCCACTATAGCACCCCAGTCCTGAACTGTAAATAACATCGTGGTAGTTTTCAGATGTAGAACAGAAACTGTGTATAGTAGAGCAAGGACTTTTTCTGGATTTGTACTAAACCTTTGTGTGTCTGCTTTGACTTCAGATATGCTGCTGCTCTTTTGTCATTTTGTGAAGAAGTCTGGTGCAGGATGTGCTTTAGTGACACAGGCATAATAAAATGGGATTGTACTGTTGTGCTAAGATTACTGGCAAGTACACAGTATAAACTAACTTCGCATTATTACACAAATTAACTTTGCATGGCCCAAAGACCGCAACTGCATTGTAATATGGAGATGTGACACATGCATGTATTCACACATGCAGCATCCTAGGGAATAAGTGGCACAGGATGACTGGAAGTGCTGTGTGTTTTTGCGGCCTCACAACCTGTTGCTAAGTTTATACAGCAGTTACTTATTCCAAGGCCCCTGAGTTGCCCTGCCCAGCTCAGCGCCCCCAGCCCAGCCCAGCCCAGCCCAGCCCAGCCCAGGTCCCGCCGCCATGACTGCCCCCCACAACTCAGCGCCTTGGCGGACTCCGTCGGCAAATGCCCCCCGTGACCAATAGCCGCTCACACTGATCCCGCGTCCAATAGGAGCTCGCAGTCGGCCACTGTTGCTAGGTAGAAGAGCGACTTTGTGTAGAGTCCAACCACCAATCCGTTCTGAGACCAGGAGCCAATGGGAGAATTCAGAGGCAGAGTTGACCGTAAAACGGAAGGGGTGGGCCCTCGGGAGAGGTAGTAGCCCATCAGAAGAAGAGAGGCTCGTTCTGCGCACCCCGATGGGCTGTGGGACCCGAAGTGACGTGTGCGAGCTCCAATCAGAGCTCGGGAAGCGGGGCGGGGGGCGTTGCGGAGGGGAGGCGGCGCGCAGTTTGAATTCGCGTGAGGGGTCGGAGGGGTGCGCGCGGGCTGTGGGGCGAAAGGTGGYACGCCCGCCGTCTCTGGGCGCTGCGGCGGAGGGCACCGCTGGGCAGGGAGGCGGGCCGGTCCGCGCGCCATGGCCTTCGACCTGGACGAGCAGCTGCGGCTGAGCAATGCCCGCTTCGCGGCCGCCATCAACCGCATCTTGGAGCGGGTGAGGGGCGCGCCCGCGCGCCGCCCCGTCCGTTGGGCGGGGGCCGTTGAAGGGGGCTCCTGTCGCCGGCCCGAGGCAGGCGGGCGGGGACCGAATCGCAGCAAGGCCGCGTTCCCCCGCTGCGTCCCCCCCCGGCGGCCTGTGCTGGGGCCTGCGTGGCTAGTGCGGGGGGCGGCGGGGAAGGGCTCCCACCTGCGCGGCCGTTTTCCGGGGGGTCTCTCAGCCCTTCCCCGCGGCCCCCGCGCACCCCTCCTGCCCCGCCTGGAGAGCTCAGTCCGCCTGTGGTTTCTCTTGCAAAAATGGCGTATGACTTGGCCTAGCCCTGCTGTCCTCCCGTGGCCCTCTGAACACCCCTGGGAGGCTGTTTCCCAGCGCTTTTTTTGAGGGTGCTTCTAAGTCCGAGTGTGTCTGCAATGACAGACTTTCTTTTCTTTGTGTGTGCTAATTTGCAGTAACTGACATTGGATTATGTTCATCAGTTAATTACCTGCAGTGTCACAAGGTCCTGTTGTCCTGGCTACAAAAAGCGGCCCTCGCCCAGTGTCTCACATAGCTTTGCAGGCCTTGCTGGATCCTGTGCCTTGGCATGTCTGAGCTAGTTCAAAGCCAGCTCCTTGAATACTCCCACAAAACCTAGATGTGGGACTGCCAGTTTGAGCAAGTGATGTAAATTAACACCCAAACTGCCTTTGTTGCTCACTTAACCCAAGTTAGGTGCTTTTAGATGAAGCATTTCCAGTGAAACTATAAGGAAAAGTGGGAGACTCCCTCCAGGAATCCTTACCTTGGAGCCTTTTTGTGTTAACAGCACAGAAACTGTATGCCTCAGAGCAGAGACCAACACATTTGTTCAGGGAGCGCAGCACTTTTGTTTTGGATGATGATTTGTGCTAACGTTCAGGTGCTGGCATAATGCCACATCTGGTTCGCAAACACATTTCTCCTCTAGTATTAGATTGGGTATTTTTGTATATTGTGAACTGTGGACGTGTGCTTGGGGGGTAATTCCAGTTCTTTCAGAGAAAGTTTAGAAGAAAACCTGTGATAGAATAAGTTACCCACTCTGAAAGCTTTCTCTGAAACTCCATTTTATCAGCGGCTGGTTTATGCCTTGAATTTGAATGATTTAGGTACATCCTTAAAATATATAGGATTTCTCTAGGAATTAATATTTCCAAATTGCTGAATTTAAAACCTATGCCAGTAAAACAACATACTGATAACTTTGTTTCAGACAAAACAAAAATTTATAAAAATAATATTTAAAACACATTAAACACTGTTTTGACCATCTATTCTTATCTTTAATTGTCCTTTTCATTTAGTATAATCATCCCTTTGAAGATGATTTACTTATTTCCATGGAAACTCTCACTTATGATACACCTGATGGTAAGAACTTCTTAAAGTTTCAATATTTACATGCTGGGTATTTAGACTTACTGAAGCATACAACTGTTGACGGTTATATGATGTCTCATTTCAACCAATACTGAATTTTGTCTACTCAGGTATGTAATTTCATATGTAAACTTTGACGTGCATATAAATATTTGGAAAATTTGTTTATGGGCACCATTTTAGTCTGTGTGCTGTGTTTTAGATAATGAAAAAGAGTTAGTAGCAAAGCTCAGGAGAAAAATGATTAATATTTGGATGACTTGCAGGGTAAAAAATCAAAATGAAGGAGAAGACTGAAGGGAAAGGAGGAATGGAGGTATTATGAAGTTGATATGCATGATTGGATTCTGTAGTTTGAGCTTTTAATATTTTGAAGGCGCTGTAAAGTGATAAATTTCTAGTATGTCAAATGTCAGGGTGGAATGGGTAAATAGTCCCTTCTTTAATATTACACTGAGCATTCATGTGGCTAGCATAAATCTATACCATGTTGTGCCATGTCATGGTTTTCCAGTGTCTCATTGTAACTGTCGATCTGTTTTAGAATGATTAATGCATACAGAGAGCTTACTGCAAAACAACTGTTGTTCTAAAATAGATTGCGCTAAGTTTTAATGGGAGTTGTGACTTAGTAGCTGGGTGATATTCCTGGGAGATGAAATGTTCTAGAAGTTTTTCTTCTCACTGAAGTGAGGATTATGAAATATAAATTACCTCCCCAGTTGTTAAAAAAGAACTTATTGGACGTACACACAAAGTAGTACAACACTGTCAAGTACTATGTAAATGTTACACCAAATATTGCTTACTTTCTAAAGGCATTTTCAAACTGGTAAGTTTGCATTTTATAGCATTTTGTTTGTTATGTGGTGTGTGTGTGTGTTTACACAGAGAGAAATAAAATGTATACGGTATTATAATACTCAGTTTTGGATTTGTAAAGGTTTGGTTATGTGTTCAGTTTAGTAACCTTTGCTCACATTTCCTATGAATATAAATCTCATTCCTTAACAGAGACCCATGAAGCCTTAACTATGCCACGTGTTAAATAAATCTTATTTATTTATTAAGTAAAATAACTTTCCCCTCCCCAGGGCTGTAATGCTCTTTGGGTTTTAGCTCAATGTTGTTAGGTGGACTCAGTATTTGATTTTTCTGACTTCTCAATTTTAACTTAAATTTATAATATTCTTTTGTTTTCCTGTAAATTTTTGTTTTAACGATTGTTTTGGCGATTGTTTGGATCTAATAACATTTTGTTGTTAGGTAATATGTTCTTCCTAAATATTGCATTTGTTAGAAAGCTACTCAATATAGACTAACAGTGTTCTATATAAAGCTATATTTGTATTAACCTTTCTTGTTATTTCTAGGACCAAAACAATGGGGGGAAGTGTCAACCAAAAGCCTTAAAAAATGGAGGAAGAAAATACTTAAGGTATCTAATAATACAGTCCTACTATGCAGTTAAAATGTAAAAACATTTCTTTATCATTTTTGTATATTTTATATACTCTTTTTATATATATATATAAACATACAGGAATATATTCTAATCTTTCTGTGCCACTTAATATTTGCAGGAGGTGTTAATCAATGAAGTCAATAACTTTTAAAATAAAGTTTTATGGTAGGTTGCTTTTGATTGTCAGATGAGATAGACTGAAATAGCAGACCATTTACCTTTGTCTACACCACCAATAAATCTGGAAAAAAAAATATATATATATATATATAAAAAAAAAAAAAGGAACATGTCCTTTTGCATCAGAATATTGCCATTGAAGTTAACATGTATTTGAAGTAGAATGTTTTGGTTCTGGTAATCAGTTTTTCAGTTCCAAGGGCCTTACTGGTCTAATCTGTAAAACAGTGCTAGATACTAAAATATCTTTGCAGTCTCAGCACTCGGTGTCTGTATCAGGATAAAGTCATTACTGTTTTGGGCCTGCTCTCTGTATGTTTTCATTCTGAGTATTGTTGTTAAACAAGCAATCGCTTCTTTTCGAAGTGAATCGTATACTGCAAAACTGCCAAAGACTACATTGCTTCTAATAAATACATGCTATGCAATAATGTATCATGTTCACTTTGCTGTTTCCATATGTAAATCTTTTGACACACACAACATTAGTCAACATGAAGTTATTCTGTACACATCAAATATTATTTATTTTGGTTTTAAAATATCACACGCACATGTTGCTTGCCTTGAAATCTAGAAATATAATGTAAAATTATTAAAGCTGAAATAGCGACACGCATTTTCTTTTCCTAAACTCCTCCATATGAACTAAACAGTGAATTTGATCAAGAACTCTGTGTTTCTCAAATAACCATAAAAAGGCAGCCTGCTGCCCCTTCCACAGTATCTGTCTAAAAAGCTAAGTTACGCGGTGTTCCTTGACAGCTAACACAGAAGCCGTTCTGAACCCCACAGAGTGGGAGGATGGGGAGTGAAATTCAGTCTTGGAGAGCAGGATGGGATTTAGTGGGGGGAGAAAAGGAGTTGTATCTCCCTCTCCCTTCAGCCCCTGGTAATACCTTGGGTAGCAGGTACTAAGGGTCCCAACAGGAAATGGCTGCACAGCTTTTTAATCTGAATCCATTAAGGACTATAAAATGAATTCTCTGTGTTAGCCTGTCATTTGTGCCAAGGTAGCTATAACTTACGTGCTTTTAGTGATTTTAACAGCAGCAATATGGCAAGATGTAAATCAGAGTGAATCATCAGGTAAACTTTACCATGTATTTGTTGCTTTGCTGGTCAGGCCATGGGAAAGGTGAACAAGATTGAATGGTTATTTAGGAAGTGCCTGATTGTAAAATATGCCAAAGTAAATAGAGGCATCATTCAAAATTACTATTCTAAGATTCTTCTGACTTTTTTTTCCTGTTTTAAATTGCAGCATGCTATCAGAAGTCGGAAGAGTGCAGGTAAAGTGTTTTTTAAAAAAAAAAAATAGGTGCTGTAAAAGATCTTATCCAAAAGAATCTTGACTTAATAGATTATGTCCTGTTTTTAAGTCAGACTCTTCCAGATACTCACAATTAATGCTTATGTTCTTAAAGATTCTGAAATGTCATTAAGAGTGCTTAAAATGAATAAATACATTATAACTGATGTTGCTATCAGCATAAGTTGATTAAAATAATCTACTCTTATCAGTTACACAGACAGCTTTTTGTTATTATGCTTGCAACATTTGTCAGATGTTAAGTGAATCTAAAAATTCCAACCCTGATTTATATTGCTGTACATGTGGAAGAATTTGGAATTTGCTAGCTTTTAAAAAATACCTGGAGAAGAGTACATATTTGAAAATGTGTATTAAAAGAATTTCATGAGGTTGAAAAGCTAGCTATCTAAAACTTAGTGATTATTCTGTGTCCTGAATGAATCAGGCTACCTACAGAAAAAGTAGTATATAGTTACTTCATTAAAGATAGAGTATCATTATGTAAGTCAAATTAAGACTGCACTCCCGAGTTTAATTCTGATACTTGTTAATCTTCAGATGTCAAACTTCCTCCTTTTGCATTGTCTTGAGAAGCTGTATGTTCAGATAAAATACATGTTTTTACCRGGCTAAATGACATCTTGCATGGGAAAATTTTGATGTATGGTACAGTAAGAGTGTGTTGGATTTTGTTCTCTTTACATTTTGAGGATTTTTTTTTAATGTGCTATTTATATTATGACATTCACCTGAGAAACTTTTATGCTGAAGGTTTGAGACCAAAACAAAACCAGGTATCTTCCCCTTCCTCCACAATTGTACCAAAAAAATCTGTCTGTACAGGATTCAAGTGTGTATACGTTAGACCAGCCTACAAAAATAAAATATTGAACTGGGAAATAAGGGTTTGGTACAAAAAAATTCAGATGGTCAGACACCTGACTGCTAAGTTTCAGAAAATGTGTGTTCACAGGTTTGAGCAGCAATAAAATGACTGGGTAGGACCTGCAGTGAAACTTAGAAAGAAACAGTGTCTAGCAATCTTTTTTTTTTAAAGTTAGCATATTTGAAGTCTTAAGCAAGTCATTTTTTTGCTATTGTTAATCTTTGGGTTTTGACCTAAGGTCTGAACGGCTTAGAAGCACCTGTTGAAGGAATTTGCTTCACAGGATTTCTTTAAAGCTATAAAGCTTGGTCTAACTATTTCTTTCATCTATTGTTCTGCATTATAGATAAGGAGACTAGGAGAAAACTTCATAACTTACGTCTTTTTTTTGCTACTTCTCGTTCAATTTAAGCAAAGTCTTTCATATTTAGTTATGTTTTAAGCTATTCTAGGAAAGAAATATTTAACTTCAATATTGAAGGTGGAGGAATAGCACCAGTGTTAACTGCTATAAAGAAAAAAACACTTAAAGATTTTTATTTATCCATGCATGTTTATATGTACTGTAAAAGATAGAATCTCCTGGGTCACGGTCAGCAGTGATTTTTTTTGTTTGGTGGTGTATGTTGCACTCAAAAAAAAAAAAAAGAAAAGAAAAAGAAAAAAAGGAGACATACCTACTTCTGCCTACGAATTATTAAAATTAATATGAAAATTTGACCTAATCTTGTTCTATACTCTTAGATTGTCTTGATGTATGTGTTACCAATTAGGCTACACAAACTTATGTGCTATTCATCGTTAACATGTAAAGTAACTTTACGAGACTCAGATGTAATGTATGTAATGAGCCCCTTCACTTTGAATATAACTGGAGTTTATTATTTGATTCACAATTCTGAATTTTTACTATTCGTTTGAATGGTATTTGCAAGTTTTCTTTGTTTTGGGTATATTGTCTGATACCCCTATTAAGTTTTGTTGGGTTAAATGACAGTTCTTTGAGTAGTTTTTATAAGGAAGTTCTGAGCATTGGAGGACCAAGTATGTTAAATTTCAGACTCCAAAAAGAGCAATATTTATCATACATTTTCCACTTAATTTTTCCTTTCCTTGAGCAGAAAGATTTTTAAAGCAAAACATCCTCTGTGATGTTTCATAGGTCTTGCTCTGTAGGGATGGAGATAGGAATTTTAATTGGACATCACTATTTTTGTGATTTCCTGTGTTCTCAGCTTAGAAAAGTTGGGAAAATGCTTTATTCAGCTTCTAAGAATATATTAGTATTTTTTAAGTGAAGCACTGATGTAGTATATATTTGCAAAATAACCAAGATAAATTCCTATCCTGAGAAGTTCCCAAGCTGAAACCTGATCCTGCTGATTATATAATATTCATGATTAACTTTATGTGTGGGAGTTGTATCATAGCCCAGTGTCCTACTCTTCCACTTATGTAGGCATATGCATCTTCTATTATCTGCTGGGGGGAGGGTGATGTTTGTGACATTCTTGTAAGCTAGTTAGGAAAATAAATCTAAATGAAACTACTTAAGATGGATTTGCAAATGGTTGGAACACTGTGCTTAGAATAGTTATCATTATATATTATATTATATTATTATATATATTATATTAGTCTGTGCTCAAACTGAGGGGGAAACACGAGATTTTTTTTTCCAGGACCTGTCCTGAGCACATTATTAGTTCATACTTTCATTAAGTAAATGACAGAGAACAGAATATCCTTGATTAACTTGCAGATGATGCCAAGTAGGGAGGACCACTGTGAAAGATATCCTGCAGACAAATTGGAGGATGGAAGGGGGGGGGAGAAAAGAACTTTTTGTAGTTTTGTGAAGACAAGTTCAAAGTAATAGACTTGTGTAGGAATAATCTGCTGCAGGAGGCTGGTAAAGGCTGGTTAAGCAAGATTGTTGTGAAAATAGCACACTCTGTACTAGAAGATATGCAGGGTGCCTAGTATGCAAAGCATGCAAAGCAATTTTTCTGCACTGCTCAGCAGTGGTAATGCCTCTGGTGAAGTACTTTGTGCTTTGAATGGTATCTTGGCTAACTGGAATGAGTCAGAAAAAGAAAAAATGACCAGAGGCACAGGTGATAGCACCTAAAAGGGGAAAAAAAGAAAGAAATGGAGCCCTTAAGTTAGATATTAGAAAAACTTTCCAAACGTAAGCACAAGAAAGCCCTGAAATAATTTATTAAAGAGTCTACAGAGTTGTTCTTAAAAATAGATTAGGCTTCTCCTAGGGATAAGTTAGGTATAGTCGTTCCTGCGTTAGAACAGAAGAAAGAATAGACAACATGTTTAGGTCACTTTCCATATGCTCTCTCAAAGTCTTAGAAAACTGGAAATCTTTAGATATATGCTTGGCGCTATTAAATCATTGGAAGTATTTACAGGAGGAAGTAGTATTTACATGCCTGAGTTAGATGTGATCAAAGTTTTCTCACCATTTAACAAAAAAGAAAAAATCGTGTCTGATATTTGACATCAATTTATCTGGAGACAAAATTACAGAAAAGCAGGAACAACAAATTCTGCCTTTAAGAAGAAACTTGTTTACTGGCAGTCCTGACTAGATTAAGCATATCTGGTAAAGCACATATGTTTTTTTCATTTTTTTTAAGTCTATAACTATCACAAGCGCTCAATCATAAGAAGTGCCACTACAGTGTTAACACCAGCAGAGTCCGTTTGAAGATTTAAATCCTTCTCTTAGGGAAAGCTCAAATTTCTGTAACTTAAGGAGTATTAACAATAGATTTAGGCAGTAGTTTTCATGTGCACATCATAACCATATGCATTGTATGCAGACTTGGGGTGTTATACTAGCATTTTCTAGATCCTCTTAAGTCTAACAAAGAGACGGTTTTTAGCACTAACTTTTTCAGCTATGTTATAACAGTTTTCAATCTGAGTAATTTCAGTAGCAAYGCTATCTAGTTTGGAGTCTAATTGCAAAATACAGGCTTATATAGAGGTCTTTTTGAAGCTAGCTGCTTCTGTCTAATTTTTTTTAGAAGCTTTAGTGCTTCTAGTGTTGCAATAGCTAATGGAGAACAAGGTACAGATTGAAATGTAAAAAAGAGACTTCTGCTTATTAATTTTTAGGTAAATATGGAACTTAGGCTGCTTTTGCACACTATTTCTTCTGCTTCTAATGAAATAAATGGAAAAAAAATCAAGATTTTGGGTGAGGCTATCTGTGAAAGAAGGCAGACACAGCAATTATGGAAGGTGAAAGTATACTATAAGCCCTCTTGCCAAAACTCAAAAGAAAGATGCAATAGATAGATTTGGGATTTTTCTCTCTCTTGTGCTTCTCACCATATGCCTAGAAAGCACTTGCAGTTGTCTTCCTTTTCCATAAATGATAGCGGCTGATAAAGGGACATGATTTTTCTGTTTAGTGTTGTTTCATGGGTTAAGAAGAAAACATAACATGACAGAAGTACATCTTAGCAGAATTAGTCTGGTTTTTTTGACTCAAACGTTGTTCTGCCACTCATTGTCTATTCTTCGTTCACTTCTATGTATGTGCTCTCTATTTTTTAATGTTTATTAAATATTTCCTGAATAAATAAGAATATATATACACAAATGAAGAATTCATGAGTTCAAGTAAAACATTGATCTGCAGCCTATCAAATTCTAAAAGAAGTATTTCTTTCTTCCCATGCATGCTAAGAAATATCAAAGCAACAGACCAGTGGTTTTGAAGATGAACGTTCAAAAGTGCATCAGGTAGGGGACACCATCCTGCACCCACTTTTTAAGTCTCTTTAGAGAAAATACACTTAWGTAGTCATAGCCTAACAGCTAAGAAATTAATTAAAACCAGGTGGTCCTGTACCATAGCTATAAAATTAGATTTTACAGACCTATTAATTGCAGAATAAAATTACTTTATTCTTTTAAAGTACTTTTAATAAAATTAAAGGCTTAATGTTTTTCACCCATAAACACTGAACCAAAATACGTAATCTTTTAAATAAATCACTGCAATTGTTCAAACTTCAGGTATCTTATTAAACAATTGTTTTTATGTTTTTCCTCAGAATGTAATACTTTAAGTGCCTACCCCATTGATATTCTGGGTCTCCAAGCTGTTTTTTCTTCATTAGAAGCAGAGAAAAAAATCTGGCTCTAGTATTTTGAAGGAACTCATAGTTGGGCAGAAATGGGCTATTTCACAGTTAATTTCTTTTCCTTTTGACAGAGTGTCTCGAAGAATATTAAAAGACCAGTATTTGTTTAAATCTGCAGTTATGTTTGATATTTTCTGCTTTTTGAGCAGGTTCCGTTTTTTAAAATGTACTGTAATGTTCTTTCCTCTTATTAAATGTTGGCAGTTGCATTTTTATTTCATTTTTGAAGAGTAATTCATACTGCTTATGTAAAAGGGTATGTGAAAGTAAGCTTTGTGCGTGTTTCATGTAATTACATGTCCTTCCATTTAATAGCCATGGGTTTCAGCTGAATTCTGGTCTCTATTTACATTTATTTAAAGTGAGAGGGAGCAGTTGGACATAGGTTTTTAAGCCATCAAATGTCTTTTTAGTTAGGCAATATAGGTCTAATTTTTCCTGTAAACTGTGTTGACATCTAGAACAGTTGCTTTTGACACTTGATCTTTTTAAGGAGAAAATACTCCACATTTGAAGAGTGATGGGCAATCTCATTGGTCAGGCACTCCTAATTACTTGTTCTGTGTTGGTGATAGAATTGTCTGATTTTATTGGTGCAATTTTAACCCAAAATACACTTTTACAATTGATCTAAGCAGAACAATAGCTTTTTAGATCTGTTGGGGTTTTTTTTTCTTTTTTAAAAGAAATCCTCAAGAATATGATACTAGATGTAGATTGGAAACCTTTACAAAAGGCTCCTCGTCCATAATAATGAGCTTTTTATGTAGCTGTCAGAATTCTAGAAAACGGACAAAAACAAATATTATATATAGTATTGTTTAAAGGTGGCTACGAAGAAATTTTCCTGATACATTGAAACAAAGAAAATCGCTAGTACATACTGATAAAGATCTGGTGATTAAAACTCATCTGTCAGCTGTTTTCACAATTATACTTTTTTGTTGTGTAATAGCTGCCTTCTCTTTTTGGCTTATTTGTCTGAATATAGAAGGACTGGGTGAAAAACTCGGTTTTCCTCACATCCGAGTAATCAGATGTGAATCAAAACAACATGTGTACAGGTTTATTGGCAAAGATGATGTCATTTAGGCACAGTTTGTGTAGTACAACTGATTTTCTTCCAAAACTTGATGAACTAATGAGAGCAGAAAAACTCTACGGACAAGTTAATATAGCATATGCTACAAAGTCTTAAAATGCCTTTCCTGTGCTTTTAAGGTATCTTATGAGAAGTCTTCTGTTGATGCATCTGATATAGGTAGGTTTTTTGATTTACTTTTCAGTTTCTTTGGAAAAGATTGGAAATAACTGTTTTTCATAATTCTCTAATAATTTTAATCTGTGTTCTATGCCTTTCAGAAGGTAGAGAATAAGGATAGTAAGAGACTGAGTTATTGGTAATACTATTGATGCAATATCCACATTTCTCTTCAAATCTCAGTCCTGAATCCCTGGTATGTTGGCTGAAGAGTCAACATAGAATATGTTCAATTGCCTTTTCTTAATAAATTGAAAGGAAAGATGAGATCAAAATTTTGGCATAAGTGGAAATAAACATTTTATTAATAATTAAAAATATGAAAATTAATTTCTAGTTGATCTGGTAAAAAAGGGTATTGAACTGAGCTGCAACAATGTCTTTTCAATATGTGAGAAGATCAACCATCTTTTATTCAATATTTGTACAGCTTCTATATCAGGCTCATATCATGTCTGCAAAGTTTTGGTAGTTTTGACCTTATGTTCTCAAATAATTATTTGACTGCAATAATTACGGATAACAATAAGTGACTGTTTTAAAACTTTTCTCAAGTAGTAAGTTTTAGACAAGCTTTTATATATTCAAGATAAAGATCTTAATATTTTGCATAAATTAAAATATGACTAGATGGTACCAAGCATTTAACTCTAATTATTAAAGAGCAGTTGCAGCATTATGGGTAGCTGGATGCTTCATATTTCTTTGTTGAGAGTAAATAGCAATCTGTAGATGCTGAATTTAGTCCTTTTATCATTTGAGAGGATAAGTTCAAATATCTGTATCTGAATGATAAAACAGACTTTCTGCAAACTTAGGAAATGTGACTGTGCATTTTCTCAGACTGCATGATGAAATATAGGAAATAAATTTCAGAAGCATCTGTAGCTTAGGTTCTGTAAGCTTCTTTTTATTTTTTGTTTTTTTTTCCCACTCATGGGATAAATGAGTGGTACAGTTCAGACTCTCGTATCTTCATAGCAGAGTACAATAATATGATTACTCACTCCTCCTCCTTTTCTTGTGAATGTTCTAAGGAAAGGCTAGAGAGAATTATAGCAACCTCAGTGAATCTCAGCTCTCTCCAAATAAAGTAAGACCTAAACATCAACTTCTTTAGAAGTGTGAGATTTAGATTAGTCACTTGAAAATGGAATTTCAGTCTACAGCTCTTCTTAACGTATAAGCAGTTAGCCATAGGGTTTGTTAACTGTTAGAAGAAAAGCTATCTTTAGCTGCTTTAGCTAAAACTTCATCTTTAGCAGTTTTATTCACTCTTCAGTATTCATACTGGATATTTCACACTTCTCAGTGAAGGCAGTATTCCTTTCAGGTATTATAAAGTATTTTTGTTGTGGAAAGTATGTAAAGACCATCAGTTGCAGGTACAAATAAAGTGAAGCCGCTCCAACCAATAGCTGTAGGTATTGGTCTGCACTTAATAATGAAAGTTATTAGATCCACCTTTGATTTCACAGGAAGTAGCATGGCAAAGTATAGTAATATCTGGAAAATTCCTTGGATCCATTAGAATAGGAACACATAGAAATGAATTTCTTTGGAGAGAAGGGTGGAAGTTCATATCTGAATTATATATTATCCAAGTGTGTTGTAGTTTAGAAGATCATACTGAAGTCGAAAGTTAACATTGATAGCTCCCTTACTAACATGCTCATCACTTAAGTATGACCTCTCTTTTAAGTAATGATAATGTATTGCATGCAGCTACAGTGAAATAACTTCCTGTATTACAGGATAGATTTTCCAGAGAGAAAAATGTGAATCTTCATTTTTTCCTCTCGTTTCTGCAGTTGAGGAACGAAGGTTTTGCCTAACTTTCCTTTTAGCCCTTAAAAACACTCTAAGCTCCCCTGGTGAAGATATTTAAGTTTTTTTCCATTCTCTGCTGTGCCATGGTCCTCTGCTAATAAAGTTCCTGTGATCTGAAGTCTGATTGATCATCCAGTGAATAATAAATCATGCTAAAATTATACTTCTGCAAAGTTTTACACTTAGAGTATTCAGCTTTCAAACAGACCAATTCTTTCTACAAAATAGGGTGTTTTCTGACATTTTGTTATTGGCATGATGGAGTCAAGCATTCCTGTCTGTGCACTAGAGTTAACTTTACAGCTTAGACCCCCCCTTGTTTATATAGTGGTCTAGTCTGGTTATCTCACTGACTGTTTAGGGAGTATTCTCCCACTTTTGTGCCTGTTAATTCTGGAGGAAGAAATGGCAGAAAAAGAAGAATTACGACAGGAACTTGAGGCCAAAACTTCTCCAGATGAAAACATTACAATTCTTATTGCTTCCTCTACTATTGATGCTTAGTAACTTTGAGTTTCTGTACATAAAATGACTACAACTTTATCTTCCATCAGCCATGTGGAAAGAAACTGAGAATCTGATAGGTTTGGGTTTCAATCCCAATAAAATAACTTTACTGGTGTTAGGTAGACTGTGGAAGCCAAGGAGAACATTATGATCTGCTCCCTCTGATTGCTCAGCGGTTTCACCAGAGGATGCCAAACTGTGTTGTCTCCCACAACAATGGTATTTTTTTCGTATGTATCCTTACCCGAACTGTGGCAGCAGTAGCCCACAGAGCTTTAGGTGATGATTGCCCTGATAAGGGAAAAAGAATGGGAGAGCGGATTAGCTTGGAAAACAACTTTGTTCTGTTGTTATTGATATAAGAATAGCATAAACAGACAGTAATGTAGGTACCATTACTATTTTCAGGCCAAGTTCTCCCCCCCCCCCTTCTTTTCCCTTTCAGGGCAACTCTCCTTCTGTCCTCTTTCTTTTCCCTGCAGTAAATTGGATAAATATATACCAGCCAAGGAAATTTAGAAATCAGGGCTTACATTGCAGTCAAAAGTTGTATGATCTTGAAGGACTGAGGCTTTAGGTAATGATGAATTGGAATTTCTAGCTACTTCTAGCACAAAAAAAGTTATGTCTCATTAGCAAAACTACACATAGAATACCTAGAAATGGAGTTGGAAGTTTTGGACTTGGTTTTGAGCATTCTCAAGTCTCTTTCTTACTTCTCACCTTGCCAGTTCTAAGGCAGTCTTGACAATAACAAACTAACAAAAGGAAGTGGTAGAAGAAGGTGACAATGTCCCTTTCCTTAGTATCTTTTTTGGAATATTTAGGAATGTAGGGGGAAAGAAGTGGGAGGAATACATGAAGGAATACTTTTACAAAAGCAATGCTTTGAAGAGAGAAAGAGAGAACTGGTTACAGATAAGTTATCTTCACTCTTCTTTGTTCCTCTCAAAAGTTATTAATGAGCCTATAAACCGTGGTCTTCAGTTGGACTTGAAATGGGAATGTAATTCAGAAAAAGCTTTAGTGTGGAGAACGGTTTTGTAAAATGAAAACAGTTTAACCAGTAAGTTGTACAGTGTTTATTTAAAAACTTTTCTAAAACTGTCTTCATTTTGTTTTAGAGTTCAACCAAGTTTTATTTAGTGTTTATCTTAAAATTGTAGGTGAAGAAAGTGATGCCGATATAGTTTCAGTTAGAAGAAAATTTGAAGACATTCACTTCCAGGTAAAAGTTTCAGTTCCTGTTTGCTAATGTGATGGAATAATTTTGTGTTCAATTGAATAGTTCAACTATTTGAGTAGCTTATACATGCCTGAAGGGATAATGTACCATCAGCAGAAGACTCTGAGGTCTGCGGCTTAATGCACCTTTGTAGTCAGTATAGAACATGGGAGGTTCAAAAAGTAATGTCATGAAGAGCAATATGAAATAATTTTTGTGTTGGTATTATTAGTACACCAGAGAAAACTATAAAATATTTTGTACAGAACAGGTGACCCTGAAAGTCTGTTGTAGGTATGGAAAAAGAATACTGTAACTAGGTGAATCATTAAGTGAAGAGAAAACACTTCTAAAAAATATGATTGTTCACTGCAGAGTCTAAAGTAAAGAGGAAACACAATTTAAAAAATAAATTTGAAGTAGTGGCTACCACAGCAAAAGCAGACTAGACTCTTCCGCTGTTGTTTCACAAAACTAGAGTATGGGTATTAGGACTACCCTGCTTCAGAAAGGCAGAGTTTCATTGTTGGAAGACGTTTATGATTTATTATCAAGTGCTTTTACTTTTTAAGTAGAGCTGCATTATAAAGAACAATTTCCTTTGTACATGAATTCCTGAGGTGTTAATAATATTGTGTAAATATTTTTAGCCATAATTGCTAGTGCTCTGTAACCTATCACTAGGACTTTTGAGGGGTTTTTTGCTCAGTGGGTGTTGTGAGGCAGAGAGAGGTTTCCTCTGGATCAATAAACTAGCTAGTTATCTCTTGTTATAGGTTTTCACATACAGTTTTTTCTCAGGATTTTTTTTTTTTTTTTTTTAACATAGAATGTATACGCTAGAAAAGTTTATGCTGGTTGGATATCTTTGTCTGACTAAGACTGATTTGAAACAATGTGATAAATCTGAATGTGTAAAACGCGTTTGTCAGTGTCACTAATTTCTATATATTTTAATAAATCTTTTTTAATTTTTTCTAAGAATCTGCATGATGATGTGGAAATGCAAGAGAAAGTAAAAGTTCAGGTGGATGTGATAGTACAAGAAGATGCTAGAAGAATTCCAAAGTGGATTGCGGTAATGTATTTCTCCTGTTCCATTAGAAGTTATTAACTAATTAATAGTTCAAAGATGCTGTATTTTTAGCTTCTTATCTTTTTTATATATACTTTTTATTGATGGAGAAAGTTAACTTCTTGAGGATGCAGCATTTTAAAAATATGTTGAATTGATTTTAAAAATGGATTGGAGATGGCTTATCCAAACTTGTTTGCGTGGTGGAAAGCAGTAATACCATGCTAAAATTAGCTTTCAAGAATTATTTTGGCCTTTGGCCTTTCTTAATCTGCTAGATTTGTTGACACTGCTGAATCAGTTTATCTGCTGATGTTACTCAGTGTTATTAGTTATCCTGTATGTGTTTCTAACCTCTTGTTCTTCCTCAGTCCTCTCACTTCCATGGAATTGCAGTCCCCATTAGGAATAATGGAATGACTCTTTACCTATGGGCAGCACAATGATTGCTGATAAAGATTTTCTGCTGCTGCCCTCACTGCTCCTCTCCTACTTGCCCTCTACATAAATATATATCATAGTGTCTTGGATCTATCACAGCAGTGATTGCGAGAAACTTTGTTCTTTTTACTCTGATGTGTGAGTTGGTCTTCACATCAGTAAGTCTGCTAAAAAGCCTAATATTGAGGCTTATAGCAGAAAAAAAGAAATTTTGTATTTCATTGAACTTTTTTTTTCCCAAGCAATGTTATGCAGGGTATGGCTTCTGTTTCCTACCAGATTTGCAGGAGAAGTGTAGATTGTCCAAGTATATATAGCAGTATTCATGTATAAGTTCTTATATTTAGGAAAGAAATTGAAATAATATACATAATGTAGAAGTTGTAAAGGTGATAAATGGCTTTGCAAAACAACCTATTTAAAAGTGGTAACTTTTAAGAATTCTTACTAAAGTCTTCAACGAGACTTCTTCCTCCTTGTCCTAAATTTTACTCAGTCCTTCTGAACCATATCCCTATACAAGATCTAGCACCATAGGGAGAAGATGGGGACAGTCACTGTTCTCAGTGAGGCTGTGATGTTACTTCTGATATGCAAAAAATTCAGGTTATTAGATTTGTGGTGTTTTTCTTTTTTTCTTTATTTTTCAGATAACACCTCAAGAATCATCAAAAGGTCTTCACTTAGCTTCACCAGTGCAAGAACTGTTTGGTACAACTAAATCTTTTGGGTGTGGGATCAAATATATTAGTTATTTAACATGTTTTATTTATTGAAATTTATTAAAAATAAATATTTAATTTATTGAACATATTGAACACACATTGAACACACTAACCAACAGAAAAATACAAGAGTTTGAATTCTTAAAGAGACATTGGATAGATGTGATTTTGCTTATGGCAAAATGTATTCGAAAAATAGAAAATATACTTATTTTATGTATGTATATATATTTTTATATGTGTGTGTGTATATATGTACATATATATATATATATATATATATGTAAAAACAGCTACTCTTAAACAGTCTCAGGAAAAAGGCATACCTGCAGAACATGGGAGCATTAAGCTCAGTTAAATTAAAACATAATTTTGTGGTTTTACTCTATTTTAAATTAAAGGAGTATAATGAGTGGCTTTTTGTCTGCTGGGTAGTTCTCTGGCAGTCAAAGTGGTACTTAAGTAGTAAACTTTCTTCCTTCAAAAGATCTCCAGACTTGATCCTGCAAAACTTAGGTGAAATTCTGGTGTAAATATTTCATGCATTAAGAACTCCAAAGAGCATTATCTTCAGCATGCTTTAGCACAAGGAAAGCTGCATTGGTGTTAGCCAAGTGCAAAACTTTCACATCCTATGGAAATACGGTAACAAAACCTATAGGATGAGGCTGTGCCTCTTGGTCAGAAATTAGAGCAAATGAAGCAATCTGTTCCTGCAATGAACCTTATTTCTAAATATTAACCTATTTTAAAATAGTTTATTTTTCCAATGCATTTAATTTCTGTCTTGTATTATCTATGTTAGTTCAAGGTTGTTTAGAAAAACTTTTTTCTTTTTCCTAGTCTATTGTATGTTAATCATCCATTTAGCTTGGCAAAAATGTAGTGAAATTTGCTATTATATTAAGAATATCTGTACCACATGCAATTGATTCAAAGTCATGTAATACATTACTGGATATGTTGTAATAGTTATTTGTCTGTTTTTGTGGTTGGTTGTTTTTTGTTTGGTTTGTTTTTTTTGTTTGTTTGAGGTTTTTTTGTTTGTTTGTTTTTTGTTTGTTTTTGAATAGGCCACCAAGCCACTCTTTGCAGAAAAAAATCGGGATTTGGAAATGAATATTCTTCATCCAGATCTCTCCAGTTACATTTGCCTGGTGTTTCTACTTCACCAGATACAATAACTGTACCCAGGCATCAACCTCTTCTGGAAGTGAATGAAACTTTCTATGATAGTATCTTGGAAGTATACCAGTCTGCAGATGAGGAATGCTCCTGGAGCAATGTAACACTTGGAGACTTGTATCCAGGGATGGTAAAGACACTAACAAGGCTCATGAGAAAGCGTTTTCAGAGAAAAGTGTTTGAATATGTAATTGAACACTATAGACACAAAAGATGGCGTTCTGGAAAACCAAAACTCAGTGTCACTGTAGAGAAAATAAAAGGGTTCAGACCATTTAAATTGAAGCAAGCCTTGCCTGGCATATGCAGCAGTAGTAGCGAAGACATCCGGAATCTACGTTTTGGAAATAATGCAAATAAGAACTGTGATAGCAAGTGTTCCTTTAATTTAAATGGCCTGGTACATTATTCTCACAGTGATGCAAATGAAATGGAAACGGACTGCTCTGACTCAAATTTAGAACATGATTCAGCATCTGGTAAAGGCCAAATTGCCTCTGACCAGACTGTTCTTCCTAATGTTATGGCTAGAATGGGAGAGACATTTCTAGTTGAAGATCCATTACAGACTACTGCCTCACTGAAGAATTCAAAATGCAATGAAAGTGAAAAATTGACTTACAAATGTTCTTCAGATTACCCGTCTATAAAATCTACTGTCAATTCAGGGTCAGCAGCGCTTCATCTGGTAAAAGAGAGCAAAACTCACAAAATTGACTTTCCTTTTGATGATGCTTCAGGATCGTGCTCACCAGTTTGCAATTTCAGTAACAATGGTAACACTTTTGCACCAGTTATAAACAATTCTCTTCGAAGAACATCGAATACATTACTCAGAAATCCTGAAACAAAAATTCCTGAGAGGGGGATTTCTCTGCAGCGCAGCTACTCATTTTCCTCTTTGCCTGTGAATCTGAGTCCTTCAAAGACTCAGAAATACGAAGATGCATTTGAAGAACTCTATCGCAAACTGTGTTCCAAAGAAATTCAAAAGCCTTTGACGTTGACAAAACTGCCTTCAAGCTCACGGAAGCTTGAGGAGAAAGGAGAATTAATGAAGAATAATTTAAGTGATTCTGTGAGATCCAATGTACAGTATGACAGAGCATTTGAGAAGGTTTATCGGAAATTGTGTGGTGATAGTGTTCCAAAACTCCCTGGGCTTCAGAGAGCTTCAAACTTAATGAAATGTGAAGTAATACAGATGTCTGAAACTGTAAATGCTCTCGTTAACTCACCTGTTCGAACTTTATCTGCAATTCCTAGAGTTAAAAGACTAGCAAATGTTCGAAATGATCTGCTTTCTTCACCTGTAAAGCGACTGAAAAATATACCTGAACATTATTTTCCTACAACAGTATATCAGCAGATTTCTCCCGGGAAAACAGTTGGCATGGTTTTTTCAAGCACATGCAGTGGCAATAACCCCAGCTTTTATGACAGTCACAACTGTCAGAGTCAGGTATTGGAGGACTTTGTAAGAAAATTGTGTATTCTTTTGCTGATATTTGGAGAAAGGCTTTTAAAAAAAAAAAAAAAAAGGTTGGAGTTGGAAGGTCTTTAAACTAGTCAGAACATTCTGGTCCTTTTTTGTTGGTAGTGTTTGTTTTGCAAAACAGTTCAAATGTAAACTGTATCAGGTCTCCTGGATCCTCAAATTCTATGTGAGGAAACTGTCACTGTGTTTAGGAATCTTGAAAGAGGTTTTAAAATGTTCAGCAAAAGCTTTCCTCTCATTTTAATAGCCTGTGTCATTACTTAAAAAAAAAAAAACAAAACAAAAAACCCCACCAAACTTAGACAGCAGACCTGTCAATTAAGGCATTGGAATCATTAGGCTTGTTTAATTAAGTTTTAAAACAGGCCCTTAGTTCCAAGTTGCCAGTCATTTCTTCTAGCACAAGCTGTGAAGTAATACTTGAGTTTTTCTACTGACGTAATCTGTTGATGCTTTATTTTCAGGACTCTGGATTTCACACTTCTCCAGATAACACCTTTCTTGTTAGTCCTTGTACTTCTCTGCGAGGTTAGTTTCAGAGGCTTTCTGAATTAATACTTTAGCGATCACAAGCACTTATTTAAAGGGTAAATCTATAGATGTCCTCTGCAGACTCCCATTGAGATGATAGCTCTTCTGCCTCAGTAATAATTGGATGTTTAAATTTCTTTAGTATGTAAGGAATCTGCTTAGAAAATAATTTCCTGAATCACATGTTGACTGCTGTTAAGCATTTCTGTTCGTTAACTAGAAATTTTCTTACTATCTGCTGGTTTGCTGGTTATTATCTGCTAGTTTATCTGCTGGTTTGCTCTCTTTTTTTCTCTTAAGTTTATTGTTACATTTACTCTCTATATGTAAACATTCAGTAGGAAATTGTATTTTATCAACTGCATTTTTTCTGGTATCAACAGTTTCTTCCCTGACCTTGTACATAATTGTGAACTACTTGTATCTTTTTCTAATGGTAATAAATTACAAGTACTTTGAAGAAAGTTAGCTTTATACTTAAGTATATACAGTGCTCTTGAATTGTATTTGAAATTATGTTTTGTCAGAAGCTTTTGCATTAAAATATTTTTGTACAATATTTTGCTGATTAGAATATGGTGATTATTATCACAGTCTTACTAGGCTAATATTTTAACAACAAACTTTAGTGTCTCTGCTACTTCTCATGGTGCTTGTGCATTTCATCCTGTTATTTTTCATCAGCAGAGTCTGGAATTGCAGATGTCCACTCTGATAGGCCTAGCACACTGCAGAATTACACCTTTCGCAGAAGTGCACAGAAATGTCACCAAAGGTAAGTGCCTCTGGAGTTTCTATTAAATAAATTTCAAAACAAGTTCTTGCATGTTTTACATTTATATTGCAGGCATGGAGGTTGTTGCTTATAGTCCTGCATCGTGTGTACTAGTATGATGAAAATCAGCTTGCATTCTTGGGGAGATCCCAAGCTAATAAAACCTGCAAACTTGAACACTGGGAGGCAAGTGTGTCTGGACATAACTAGCCAGAGTCCAGTATGGATGGCCAACAAACAGAAGTTGCTATGATTGGTCTTACTGAGTAGCCACTCTAAGACTTATTTTCTATTCATTATAGAGATGCTTTTCATTTTAGCTATGACATAACTACAGAATTGTTTTGGTTCTGGCTATATGTTTGAACTGACAAGTCCTCTTGGATTCTTAAGATCTGGAGAGTGCAGTATATTGCCATTTAAATGGCTTTCAAAAATCAACTCCTGTCCAGGTGGGCATATTTACCTGTTTCTGCTCTGTGCCAAACCAGCAGTGGCTCTCTTTGGAATGGACCCAAGATGCTCTGTTCCTCTTCTATCGCTATCAGCAGAGTATTAACATCTCGAGAGAACGTTCCTTCCAGCTTCCTGAATGATGGCGTACTGCATCTATTTTCCTTAGTATGCTACTTTTGAAGACTTCTCAAGCTTTAGATCTCTTGGATTATGAATTATGAGTTGATTTTATAGGCAGCAGGATTAAAAGGCATTCAAAGTTCACTAAACAATCTCCTTTTATTTTCTGAAACATTTCTGTGACACAGAAAACGGCCTAGTTTTGCCAAAAAATCTGATTTGGCACCCCAAGATGTGCTGCCTTCCCAAACTCAAAGTCAAGAAGATGTTTTCTCTATGCTTGAGGTGATTGTACAGCTAGTATCAATTTTTCTGACAATGTTCAGATTAAAATTTCAGAAGAAGACTGAATGCATTTTGAAAGCATCTGTATGGAGGTCTTAAGCAGAAAGAGGCTACATTACTTAAAGAAAAAAGTGTCAGTTTAAGCAAAAATGAAATAAAAACTTACAGGCATTTATATGACAAGTACAAAATGATATTAATTAAGATTATTTTTGATATAGTGGAGTATTGGAAGGAAGCTGATGAGTACAGAAGGATGTTTTTGTGATCTTGAGTATGCTCATTTAGCACTTAGCTAAGTGAATTTTTACTCAGCTATTGAATTTACCTTTTTTCTCCCTTTTTTCTGACTCCACGCAAAACCCTCCATATGAGATTACTGTATTGTTCTGAAGAACAAAAATGGTTTACTCTTCTTAATGCTTGCAAGTAAATAAGTTTAGGGGAGAGCAGGAAATCAGTATTTCAGTAAGTGCTTTCTTGCCAAACCATCTGGAATAAAATCTATTTCTTTTGTTCCTTAATTACACAAATGCATGTTTCTTAGTTTGTAACCTAAATGGACTGTCAGTTGGCAAGCTTCCTTAGGCCTGGGGTTTGATATTCTTAGACTTCTGTGGCTGTAATAAACATCCCAGGAGTGAAGCTGCTCTTTAATGACTTTTGAGCCCTCAGAAGTTTTATGCCTAAGCCAGGTGGCAAAAGGTGGTATGCTGTATGAATAGTTGTGGGGAAAAAGAGGAATATTCTCATCTTGTCTGGAACTTGACTGTCTTCAGCTAGAAGTTGATTATGAAAGAGATATTTCAGAAATGTCCTTAGCTAATAAACTGTTCTGTAGCTTTGTGTAAATGTTGTCTTATGACTATACTGTTATACCTGATTTTCAGATGTAAACCACATTGGTTTAAATAGATCCAAAAAACATGTTGCTATTTCTTCAATAACAGTAAAGAAATAATTGTATTCCCTCTTGCTGCAACATATCTTTCATTTGTAGCTATTTGTGAATACATTCAGCGATTGCATCTCAACACTGTTAATAGATATTTGTATTAACATAATTTAGGTTAATGTAGTAACATTACTGAGATGTTAAAATGACATAAGATGAAATGTTTCCACTTCAGCTGAATGCTTGCAGGCAAGGAAGCCTGCTGCAGGTCACCATCAAGATATTCAGATATCTTGCTTTGGCAATTTGTTTCAGTTTCATTCTGTTTATTGTAAACTAACCAGTAAGTAAGCATAGTGTGTGGGTTTTTTTGTTTTGTTTTATTTTTAATTTACTGTAACTTTATGATCTAAACAATTCTTTTATATAGGGTATCCAGAAAACTAAGCTACACTGATGGGAAAGACTGAAATCCTAGCATTCCCTTGGAGGACTTCCTAAGCAAAACTCACGAAGGAGCATTCATGGACTGCTACAGAGAAAACATTGTTTTATAACTTTTAAAAATCAATTAATTATGAATCGTAACTTAAATATTTTAATTAAGAGAGCGCAATTCTTAGTAAGCAGGAACATTAATATACAATTAGTCCTGATTTATTCTTCCCTATAATATAAAACAAGCTCCAGAAGCTGCTACTTCCCTTCTGAAAGGCACTTCTTACCCCTCTGGTTTCATCAGGTATTTGCAAGGAATCAGGGTTCCTTTTTATGGCTAAGTTTGTTTTCTGTATTTAAGAGTGTTTATAATAAAAGATTTTGTGATCTGTGCTATTTTTTTTAATCTGCTGGTAAGCTGTGGTATTTAGTGTAATAGTAATAAGGTATTAACAAGCTCTGTTTCTGCCTGAATTTCTACCTGTGCCTGTTTTATACATGTGACATTACTAAATGCATGAAAAAAATCTAAACGGACCTGGATGACTTGTAATATGCCTGGTGTATCATTTTAATGTTTAATTTTTCAAGTAGCTCACCAAAGTCAATTGTTCAATAAAATTTTATACGCTAATGGATTTGATGTTTATATTCTTTTATGTTCTCACAAAGTTCTACCTGACAATACACAGAACGGTTGAGGTTGGAAGGCACCTCTGGAGATCATCTAGTCCAACCCCCTTGCTCAAGCAGAATCACCTAGAGCACTTTGCCCAGGATTGCATTCAGACAGCTTTTGAATATCTCCAAGGATGAAGACTCCACAACCTTTCAGGGCAACCTATTCCAGTGCTCAGACATCCGTATTGAGAAATTGCATAACTCCATTAGTGTTTTCTGTTCTAAAGTAACTTAAAGGTACGCTGGAATTGTTTTTTGGACATGTTTGACTCTAGGTAAGACTTCTACACAGCAACAGAATGAAGGCTTACCCAGGTGCGAAACTAGATTTATTTAAAGAACATAGCAGTAGCTCATTTCATCTATGCAAATAACTTAGAATTTTAAGAGGTAGTTTTTGACAAACCTTGAAGTGTTGAAAGATAAATAAGCTCATCTCATCGGCACCTTTTTGATGCTAGCAATAGCAAGGAGCATGTTTGGAGTTTGATCCTCCAGTGTCCACTTTTTTGTCTACAACTTATATTTAGGATGATGTACCTAAGAGTGTGCTGATGTTTCTAACAGCACTGGTTAGAAACTGATACATCTGCAGCGATTGTTGGATGTTGTCATGACTGCTAGAGTATACTGATGTCTTAGTCTTATGATAATTTAATGGTATTACTTACTATGTCATCTTTTGATCTCTGTCCCTCCTCCATTCCAAATAGTTTTTGCTTCTGCCACCATATTTCTTTTTCTCTACTATTACTTGCTTCACTGTTCTACTGAATATTTGATATTTGAATGAATGCTAAGCTTGCTTTTAATAAAAATAGCTTCACACTGCTTTAGTTTGCCCCTCTACACACTTTTTTTTATAAGGAATACTCTAAAAACAGGTTACTGAGAGAGTGTAAATCTACACTTGTCATTTCCTTTTTGTGTTGTGGTTATTTCTGAAGCTTTCTTTATACGTTAAGAATTTATTAAGTAATACATAAAAAGTTCTGTAGGTCTTTCTGTAATGGCTTGAAGAGGGAGCAAGTTTGAACATGTACTTTCTTAGATTAATTCAGTCATTTGAAAAGTATCACCCAAAAAGCCTTAAATATGTCTTTAGTTCAGTTATTTAAGCAAAGAGAGGGTAAAAAGCTGGAGGAATAATTCCCAGACTGTTTACAGTTCAGGGAGGAAAGCTAAATCTGGACCATAGCAGCATTAGAAGTGCCTTAGAAAGAGTTGATGGGCCATGAAAGTTAATCCAGAAGTGGAAGCTGTGAGAACCACAGTGAATAATTTAATGAAAGCAGTGGTCAAAGTTAGAAAGGAAGTATAAATTGAAGGAGAATATTTACAGAAAGTATCATGCTCTTTAGCAAAATAAGTTGCAAGGAGAAGCAGCTGCTGAAAATTGGTGTAAATAAATAGCTGGAATAAACAATGAAGACTAAGAATATAGAAGCAACTAAATGTGCCTAAACTTCATTAAGCGTGCTTGCTGTTACGTGTGCAGTCAATGAGAGAAGTGTGCGCTTTATTTTCTGTTAAAGTAATGTTCTGGCTGAACTGACAGGTTGAATTTAGGTAACTTGTTGAAGTTCTTTGACCTTAGAATTTTTAGAGGAAGAACATAATCAACAGTGCAAATGTTGTGAGAAACTTGAGGAATTGCTGTTATTGAGCAAAGCTACACAAATTGTTATGAAATTATGAAAACATCCTTTTTCTCATGTATGTTTGAAAAACAGTAACAAATAGACTCTTGGACCTGTGCTTATTTGCTTGAGAGCTTGTTCAGGAAAGCTTTTACCTTTAATCATCTCAGAAGGTCTGAATATTGCATGTGATTGGTGTGTCAGCCAAATTGAAATATTTTTTATTTATATTTTACATACCATCATTAATGCTATTCAAACAATTTTGATGTGTGAGGCTAGGCAAGAGCCTGTTGATATGTATTTTATTTTGACTTTACTTTGTTCCCAGTATGGAACTAGGCTATAAATAATTCCTTCCAGCTCAATCAAATTAGGATAGTAGTACTTTATGCTCTGATGTCTCAGTGCTTAGCTTTAGATTTTTATTTTTTTTCCCCTTCCCACTTAAGATCTCAGTCTGGAGAATAGTTTAATGTAATGCTCCATTAAAGTGCTCTTCTATTGATTCTCCAAAAGTACTTTTTGCTGCTTCTCCAATGGTAGTTGGTCTAAGACCATGACAATACAGTCATTTTAATTCCTCTTTAGTCTACATCACTTCTGAGGTGGTAATAGCCAAATATGTATTGACCTGGCTTCCCCAGACGAAAGCACATGCTAGCTTATGAGAGGCAGCGGCATGGGGCAGCTGGGCCATGGGGCTGGCCCCTTCCTCTTGGTGTAGCATACAAGTTATGCCATGCTAAAAAGGCTCACTAACTATGAGCTAAGCTCAGGCATGGACCAGCATGTCACTGAACTGTTTCTTTTACAGTGACTTTTTTCTTCATAAATTTGGCACATTTCTGGACAAGTCCAGCCACTTCTGCTTTAACAACAGGTGTTGGCCCTTTGCACAAAGGGTTTTTTCTGTTTTATAACTGTTTTCAGGACTGCTAGCGCTCCTTCAGGACCTGAAATGCTCTCAGGGCTTTGTATGTGCTCTTGAGCTCTGTGGCAATGTGTTCTACATGGATTTTGAAGGCCCCAATATGTTTTCCTGAGAAGACAAAACTGTCTGACACCTGGAGGCATGCATATTACATCAACAGTGTCTCACTGTTTCATGCTACTGCTGCATAATGACTCCCAGAATGTGTTGCATAAAAATGAATCCTTTCTATAAAAGCTTACCATCTGATGAGGTTAAGTTCTAAAGATGAATGTGAACACTGTCAGTTATTTAGTGAAATAAATCTCTCTCTAATTTCTTTAAATACTTGTTAAAAATGACAATGTAAAACCAGTATGAATTAAAATATCAATTATAATATTGGAAGGAAGACACCCTCCCTGGGAGTTTTATTTTTACAAATCGTTTGCCAATATCTTTACAGACTGTTGAATACGGACAGATACAGCATTATGTTAGTAGAGGAGCAAAGATTTGAGATGTGTTCTGGTATTGTTCACAAAAGGAAACTAAAGGCGTATAAGGATATTAAGTTTTGCTGGATGTACAACTACTAATTTAAACAAGTTGTTAAATTATTCTCTGATTAGCTTTAGATATATTGGCATATTACTGTAGACCAGTCACAATGGGAAAGTACAAAATGGTGAATAGCAGAACAGTTTTTAATTGAAAAATCAACTATATCCTTAGCTGTGCAAATGTGAAATTCCATTTGTTTCCAAAGTGTGTTGTTAAAACCACGTTGCTAAAACTTAAGTAGAAAAAGAGTGAAAATGTGCTAGAGCTCTACAAACAACCGAGCGGGTATTTTGGGACTGACTGACATAGGAATGACGTATGCGTGGTCTTTTGAAGCAAAGGATTAAATTTTACTGGAATAAATACTAGGTCAATGCTTCTTTGGAGTCAAATTCTGAGACACCAGCACCTACAACTCCATTCCAAAACATCTTTGGAAGGGTAGGTCCTTCAAAGTGATAGTCTGGATCTGTAGTTACTTCCAGCGTAGTCCATAGATACGCTTGGAAGACAGTTTGAATACTTAACTTACCTGTTTTACACCATTGATATGTCAGTTTGCCAGGATATTATAATCACTCATTGTTCCTCCAGAATGAACAAGCAGATCTCACTTTACTATTGCATACTTGCTTCATGAATCCACTTCAAATGTTCTCCTTTGCAGTATGAATCAAACCCATTAATCTGATGGGATCATCATGAATAGCTTCTGCCTTTGCTGTGTTTTCAGCAGCCAGCTGCTCACTATTGAGATAAATGCTGACTTTGGAAGGCATGATGGTGGCTTTAGATGGTCTTTCTTCTTGATCTTCTAATGAAGGCTCTTGCTTTCTCCTTGGTTTTCTGCGTTTTCCCTTGATACTGTGATCAAGTGAGGCATAGCACATCTGATTGGCAGTCTCCACCTAGAAGGAAATTCACTTTGTATTTAACATTCAGTAGTAATGCTTGCCTTAAAATTATATCTAAGGCTTTGCGTATGTCCGTATTATGTGACTGAAGTTTACCAAAGCTAGCTGTAAATGAACTTGTAGAAAGCACAAATGTTTAAGCTGTGGCAGCAGAGAAACCAGACCAATGTACCCTAATGGTAAGTGACTCATATTCTTAAGGTAGTGGTGGTAAGGAAAAATTCATCATTGTATCATCAGAAAGATTCTCTATTGGAAAAAGGGTATCCTATTAATCCCTGTTCTTTGGGATGCAAGACATTGTTTGGCCTGTGTGGGTTTTTTTTTTTTTTCCCCCACCATTTTATTTATTAGAATCCAGTCACTAGCAACAATGTTTTTCACCAGCTTTGTATGTATGGGAAAGCCAAATTCTTGTCTGTATATACAGTCTGTTTTCCAGTGCAAAATCTGTGCTGTGTGTGTGTTTCCTCTGCTTCTCTCGATGAGTTTTTCAAGCAAAATTGTGCAGCACTTTTGATATAGGAACTTAATGGATGATTGTGTTTCTGTGAGTTTTATGAAAACAAGTGTCTAGGGAAAGGATATTTGTGCCCCCCTGGAAGTATGTTGGGGGAAGAGAGAGGCTGGAGTCACTTCTTAAATACCTGGAAAGCAACAAAGGAATTGATACTATGAATGCTTCAATTACAGAAAAATTTCAGCTGAAGCTTGCATGTTTTTAGGCATCCAAGTAATTCAACAACAAAATACAAATCGATAGAAGATCAGGCTTCTTTCATTTGTTAAGGCATACAGATTTTATGCTGGGCAGGAGAGAGTTGATCAAATAAATGATTGTCATGTGACTCAGCCTGTATTTTTATTTGATTGATGACCAGAAGAAATAAAATTAATTCCTTACATAAGCCAAGGCTGTAGCTGCAGGCTTAATTTAGCCTGTTCTGCATGCTTGAGACTGAGCTTTATCATGCCATATGGATGGAAACGAGCTACCTATAATTCTCCTCTTTAGCAACCCAGACTGAACAAAGGGCCAAATCTGTGCTTAAATTCACTGATGAATTGAGGCATGGTAATTTTTGTGATGAACAGCATGAAGATTTTTCTTATGTGTTGTCATGGGATAAACACAAGAGCTCTGAGACAGACCAACATACTCTAATTCAGAAATCCAAAATCAAGTTAAAAAATAGATACCTGTAGTTCGTTAACTGGCCTTTGGGGCTGGGACTTCATTTGCTCGTAACAACATTCCTCTAGAATTGATCAAAACACGCACACACACACACACACACACACACACACAAAAAAAAAAAAGTTTTAGTTATTAAAACACCCTACTGATGATTTAAAGATCAACCAGATCCTCCCTGTTACAGAACAAACTCCACCCAAGTTTCTTTTGGTAGAAGTTTTGTTTTGTTTTGAAGTCTCACAGATAGATATCTCCCTCTACTTATAGAGGGGCAAATAGCTAGGAAATTCGGATATGTGTGCTCTGAAACCAGAAATCTTTTTCTATACTTATGGATGTGAATTTTCTCATTATTCTGCAAGTGGATGTCATTTTAGGCTCCTAAGTGAACATCTTACAGGACGGGATAACATCATATTTGGCATATTTGTTAGTGCAGGCAATCTTTTCAGGTATGAGGCTATGCAGAGTCCAGGAGGAACACTTGTTGGCTGAGAATGATGCTGTGAGTTGCAGGAGTTAGTGATTAAATTCTATTCCTGACTCTGCCTTTAGTTTTTTTGTGATTTTAATTCAAGTTATTTTCTCATGCCACATCTCATTTTAGACATCAGTAAAATAGATTACTTAAAGTTTTGAGGCTTATATATTGTCAATGCATTCAAGTGTTGGTGTAGCAAAATTTAGGCAAATTCTATATGTGAAAACTGATTTTTTCTGTTAAAGTACTTTAGTTCAGTTTTGCTTAACCCCAAATAAGACTAGCAAAAAAGTTGCATCCATGTTACCTAATACCTGCTTTAACATTGTAAAGGCTCTGAGACACATGCTTCAATGTATCTAGCTCTAGCTGCAGAGTTATGTGATATTACTGCCATTAATGTTGTACCTTTCTGCCAGGCATTATTACCTCAGTTCAGCAAAGCAGAGGAAAGCTATGCCTGCCCACCATTCAGCCCCTGTGGGCTCTGTTTGCCCATATCACTGATGTGCAAGTTTGCAACAAGAGATGGATCTGTGAATAGCCACAATAGAAAACAGTAAGTGTATCTTTCTGCCAACTTCTGTGTGGGCAGCAACTTTGGGCAGAGGGTAGTTTTGTCTTAGACTGCTTTAATGTGCCCGAATAAAGCTGTTACTTAAACAGATGCAGCTCTACATGTAGAAAAGCTCTTGGTTTTGAGATATTTGGCTGAACAGGAGCATTTGGATTGTAAAAAGTCAAACTCAATGTGTGATCTGGTCTTACAAATAGTAATGCAGTATGGTGGTTGGTGGTTCTATTCTCAAGTAGGGATTAATACAGCAATTAAAAAGCAGTTGATTCTCATGTTTGCTATTGAAGAAACACAGAACATGTTGATCATTCTGCTTTTAAGCGTGCATTTATTATATCCACCAAATAGATGTTCTTTAGGTGAAGCTTACCTAAAATATCTTGACTGAGATTGCCATAAACTGGGTCATCTTCTGTATAATAGTCATCATAGCTAGAATGGGAATGGAGAAATACTTTTAATTGACATAATAAGCTTAATTTAGGACCCCACTATTCTACTCTAAGCATTTTACATATATATAGCAATAGCAGATTGTATGTGACCTGCAAGACAGGACAAAAAATATGGGAAAAAATAATAGTTTTACAGAAGGGGAAGAAAGGGTATTGTCCATATTCTGAAGAGAGACCTGCTCTCTAATGAAGAATTGAACTCTTATTTCCTGTATCTTAGTTAACATAAATCTAATCTCAAGATTACTAAGATACTGTTTGATATAGTTCTGGAAATAGTAATAATCACTTAACTTCAGTGAAATAAATCAGTGAAAAGAGGACTGAAAAGGGATTCATGGGTCAGTGTGTCCAATCTCTTACTCTGTCTTGCAGGCCTACCATATAATCCCTTTAAGAACTGCATCAAACTTTTCTAATCCTGCTACTCATTTTTACTCTGACTGCTCTGATATGGAGCTTTCTTTTGCCAACAGAAACTTATTCAGGCAAGATACCCGTTTCTTCTGGAGCCGAAGTCCTTTAGCCCAGAGAAATGTGCTCCCTTTCAGATGATCACCCCTTTCATGCATCAGCAGCTGAGCCTTGCCTTTACAAGCTACATGTGACAGGTCTAGGGGAAGGAGGAACAGGTCAAAGAGGCCATGCCCATATAGTCATGTGACACAGCAGGAGTGCATCTATCAAGTGAAACAATTCATGCTCAGGAGTGGTAAACAACACCATATGCATTTGGGAGGGGTTAAATTTGCATTAGCTCAAGCCTGGTCCCAGGCACTGAACTCCTGTGAGCAGTTGGAGTATGTGAGGAACAGTCCTGGAGCATGGCTTCTAGCTGAGTTTCATCTGAAAGGAAGCCAGTTCATGTGCTCCAAGATCGCTTCTCAATATGAACCAAAGTGCTAAATGGGGCTCTTTAGGTTTTCTTAAAAAGTGCACTCCTGATTCAAACTAAAATACTTATGTGGGCACACCTAGAAAAGACTACAGCAAAGTTCAGCTTTAGGTATTTGATGGCATTCTGTATTTCATGACCTCGTGTTGCTTGAAAGTGTTTTTAAGTATGTTTGTGAAAATGAGAATTGTAAGTGGGAAGTACTGGGTGACCCTGTCCCCACTGCATTACTTCATCCTGTTGAAGAGGCATGGTATAGGGACGCAATATAACACCACTTTTCCGTGATATTCTTTAACTGAACAGACTCAGTAATATACGAACCGACAGACTTCCCAATTTCAAGTAAACATGTAGCTGGATTGTTGGGAGGGGGGATAGGGTTTGGTTTTGTTCTGTTTTCCAAGGACCTTTTACGTTTGAGGTGGGATGAAATTCTTTCCATCTGTTTTCTAAAGCAGTTATTTTGATGTGGAGTGAGAGAAACAGACTGGTAACATATCATAAGCCATACAGCAGTTGCGAGCAACGTAAACAGACTGTTTTAAGGCTTTTGAATGGAATGCGTAAAAGAGGGGTATGAAGTGTAAATACATATAAATTACTGCTCCGCAAGTATACAGCATCAGACTGTAATTTTATAATTTATCATAGTGTTCTAAGAGCTCCATTTAATTATTAGAGAGTCATTGAGACTGAGTGATAGTAAATAGTTTTAGCTCAATATCTTTCACTTAAATATATAAAATTTGTCATATTAGTATGACATTATTTGATTATTGGTAAAATGAATGCAGTGCCAATGCAATATTTTTCCTGCTTTCTTCAGAAAACATTTATTCATAACCACCCCACTCTCTGATATTTCTAGGCAGGTTTCATGGAATTTCCTCTGTGCCACCCTCCAAAGCCATCTATCATTATTTATTGCTTATTTTACCCATGTTGGAAAGAAACGTTTTTTATCCAACCTACCTTGGACTGTAGTCTTCATAGTCTTTATACATTTTAGCTGGAAAATGTGTTAAAAAAATAAAGAAAGTGAAAAGAAAGGGAAATGTACTACTGTTGAACATTTCAGATTTTTGTCTTAACTGCTCTTGATATCAGTGTAGAGAGTAAAATTGAAACCTCTAGGCTCTCAGCAACTTCAATTGTCCCCCTTCTCTACTCAAATACTTTTAATTTAAGACTACTCTAAGAAACACTTACAAATCCAAGCCCTGCTTGCAGACTCTGCTTATGTTAGGACAATCCTTCTTCCAGGCCCCATTTTCTTAAGCAGTGCATGTGTATAACAAAGACAGTCCTTTCCCTCTAAAATATAGGAACGTTGTCAGAGTATGCAGGGATGTGATGAGGAAGGCTAAGGCCCGTTTGGAATTAAATCTGGCAAGGGATGTCAAGGACAGCAAGAAGGGCTTCTTCAAATACATCAGTAGCAAGAGGAAGACTAGGGAAAATGGAGGCCCCCTGCTGAATGGGGTGGGTGCCCTGGTGACGAAGGATGCAGAGAAGGCAGAGTTACTGAATGCCTTCTTTGCTTCAGTCTTTACTGCTCAGGCCAGCCCTCAGGAACCCC